>NC_044553.1:610350-951437 GCF_007565055.1 Rhinopithecus roxellana | reverse complement strand
AATGGCAACAAAAGCCAAAAGTGACAAATGGGATCTAATTAAACTAAAGAGTTTCTGCACCTCAAAAGAAACTACCATCAGATTGAACAGGCAACTTACAGAATGGGAGAAAATTTTTACAAGCTACCCATCTGACAAAGGGCTAAGATTGAGAATCTACAAAGAACTTAAATTTACAAGAAAAAATCAAACAATCCAATCAAAAAGTGGGCAAAGGGTATGAACCGTATGAACAGACACTTCTCAAAAGAAGACATTTATGCAGCCAACATACACATGAAGAAATGCTCATTATCACTGGCAATCAGAGAAATGCTAATCAAAACCACAATGAGATACCATCTCACACCATTTAGAATGGTGATCATTAAAAAGTCAGGAAACAACAGGTGGTGGAGAGGATGTGGAGAAATAGGAATGCTTTTACATTGTTAATGGGACTGTAAACTAGTTCAGCCATTGTGGAAGAGAGTGTGGTGATTCCTCAAGGATCTAGAACTAGAAATATCAATTGACCCAGTCATCCTATTACTGGGCATATATACCCAAAGAATGATAAATCATGCTGCTATAAAGACACATGCACACGTATGTTTATTGCGGCACTATTCACAATAGCAAAGACTTGGAACCAACCCAGATGTCCATCAATGGTAGACTGGATTAAGAAAATGTGGCACATATACACCATGGAATACTATGCAGCCATAAAAAGGATGAGTTCATGTCCTTTGTGGGGAAACTAGAAACCATCATTCTGAGCACACTATCGCAAGGACAGAAAACCAAGCACCGCATGTTCTCACTCATAGTTGGGAATTGAACAATGAGAACACTTGGACACAGGGTGGGGAACATCACACACCGGGGCCTGTCGTGGGGTGGGGGAGGGGGGAGGGAGAGTATTAGGGGATATACCTAATGTAAATGACGAGTTAACGGGTGCAGAACACCCACATGGCACATGTATACATATGTAACAAACTTGCACGTTGTGTACATGTACCCTAGAACTTAAAGTATAATTTTAAAAAAGATGTCATATTCAACTGACAATTGTAAAATTGGTTGAAGGCAATAGAATAAAGGGATATTTTCTGACCAGTCATGGGTCCATATTGTGATCCTGAGTCTGGGTGTCAGCTTCCAGTGTTTCTGAACTTCCTCCAGATGAGATGTCCGTCTGCGTGTTCTTGCTCTTTTCCCTGGGGAGAGTCCTCTTGTTTTTCCCAGTGTTCCCTCCCACAGCTCCCATGTTCTATTATGGTGCTATCACCTTCCAGATTTGCTGAACTGACCTGTAGGTTAAGGCTCTGATTCAATAAGAAAGGGGCAGGTAGTTCTCAAAGGAACTTAGGTGAAGACCTCTCTTCCCATCTCGGTTCCTAAGGATTGCCCGAGCGCCCCTAAGATTCTGGTTTTGGTGGCTTGCCCCTGCAGAGGAATTTCTTAGTTCTGCAAAGGGGATAAAGGAGGTGGGTCCAAATGCATTTCAGAGTGTAGGTTCGTTTTCTCTCCCAGACAGACACATTGGCGGAGAAAGATTTTTGTCACTTTCCTCATTATTGGGAAAAATGATTCAAGAGGATAGGAAAGTTCTTCAGTATGTGGTCCCTGAGAAATTCACACAATAGATTTACCACACTTGACTTCAAGCAATCCAATATATATGTGTGTTTTTATCTTGTAGGAGCCCACATTTTATATGCCAGACTCTGCCCCAGTTCAGCTCATACCCCGGCCTTGTTACTGCCTACAAGAACTTGCCACTCCCTGGATTTCAGATTTGATGTTTCTCTTAAAACTTCGAGTATTTAAAATATTTTTAAAAATTTGCAAAACCCCATCTTCTCTGTTTATCTGTTATTGTTGATGTTGTTATTGTAAAAAAATAAGCAAAATATATTCTTCATCTATGTACATTTCAAAACTGAGTTGCAGATTTTTTTGGTAAGACCCAGAGTAATAAAAGAATGCAAATATTGTAAAGTTGCTTAATAGAAAGACAAATTATGGTAAATTTGTTCACTAATATACTACCCATCATTTATAATAAATAAATGCCTGAGACACAGAACAAGGTAAAATAGTTAAGTATTTATATTGAGTAAAATAAGCCAAACAAATAAGAATATATACGATGTAATTTCATTTTTATGAATTCTGATAAATAAAGATATATCTAAAAAAATACAATGAAGATTGGTAGTTGCCAGGGGAAATAATAGAAGAAGGGAAGGGGAGAGGAGGAGGAATACAGCAGAACAAGAGATGTTGAGAAGAATTCACTTGTCCACTTTCTTGATAATGATGACAGTCACATCACGTTTATTAATAATACATTTTAAATATATGAAGTTTATTATCTTTCAATTAAGCCATGTAGAATGTATTATAAGCAAACAAGTGGAAATTCAGACAGGCATCGGATAATAGAAAGATACAAAAATATGTTAAATGTCACAAGTACCTGAAAATTAATGTGCCTGGCCCCTAATTCTCTCCATATTTTCAGGTGAGAGCTGGAATGTGGCAACATAACACATGCTCTTAATACGGAAAGTGGGTTCTGAAAACCGCAGTAGGAACATCCAGCTTTGTCCTGGAGTTGGTTTAGGGAGCAGTCAGAGCCAGTGACAAGGAGCACAGGGCCAGATACTGGGCTTCACACATTCCAGACAGGAGCTCCTAGATGCATACAGAGTCCCCACCACGTGTGGGTTCACTTCCACATCTGTAAATGGAGAAAATATTGACTCCTACAGAACATAATTTATATAAATATTTAAACATGAAATAGGGTGATCAGGGCAAAGTGCTTATCACAGCACAATTTCATAGCAAGGCAGCATATTTTCCAAATTCCATCATTAGCTGCAAACTTCTGCAGGGCACAGTCTTATTATCTGGGTACAGCCTACTCCTCAAGCGTCCCACCTAGAGCTTGTTATATAGTAGGAGACATGCAAATAGGGCCCTCCTTCTACTGATGAAAACCGACCCAACCCTGACCCTGCAGCTCTGAGAGAGGAGCCTTAGCCCTGGATTCCAAGGCACTTCCACTTGGGGATCAGCCCTGAACACAGAGGACTCACCATGGAGTTGGGGCTGAGCTGGGTTTTCCTTGCTGCTATATTAAAAGGTGATTCAGTGGAGAACTAGAGATATTGAGTATGAGTGGACATAAATGACAGAAACAGTGGATACGTGTGGCAATTTCTGACCTTGGTGTCTCTGTGTTTGCAGGTGTCCAGTGTGAGATGCAGCTGGTGGAGTCTGGCGGAGGCTTGGTCCAGCCTGGCGGGTCCCTGAGACTCTCCTGTGCAGCCTCTGGATTCACCTTCAGTAGCTATGACATGCACTGGGTTCGCCAGGCTCCAGGGAAGGGTCTGGAGTGGGTCTCAGCTATTAGCATTGGTGGTGGCACATACTACCCAGACTCTGTGAAGGGTCGATTCACCATCTCCAGAGACAATGCCAAGAACTCCTTGTATCTTCAAATGAACAGCCTGAGAGCTGAGGACACGGCTGTGTATTACTGTGCAAGAGACACAGTGAGGGGAAGTCAATGTGAGCCCAGACACAAACCTCCCTGCAGGGACACTGGAGGAAATCAGCTGCAGGGGTTGCTCAGGAGCCACTGATCAGAGTCAACCCCAGAGACAGGTGCACATGGAGGCTGATTTCCTGTCAGGATGTGGGACTTCATCTTTTTACTCTTTCTCTAGGGAACCTCTCTAAGTTTAGTATCCTGTGCTTACCAATGTCATCTCTACTGATTTTTAAAATGATAATTTTAATGTGAGAACCTGTTCTCATATGTACACAACGCAGATTGATGCTTACAGAGATGAAAAGTCCTCAACCATGGTCACCAGGATCAGAGTCATGAGGAAACACAGGGGCGCCTCGTGAGTCTTCTTCAATTAGACTCAGGCCAGAAATCTCAGCGAGATTCCCTGACTAGAACAGTCTTTAGGAATTTTGATCACAGCCAGTAGAGAGGCTGGGCCAGGGTCAGTGTCATGTAGAACTTCAGAGGTTTCATGTCTGATCCTTCTACGGACACTAAAGTAGGAAATCAGAATCAGCACTGACCTGGGATGCCGTTTACTCTTAGCCCATTCTATGTCTTTTTGTTTGTTGTTGTTCTTGCTTTGTCTTGTACTGCTTCTGCTCCATGTAAAGTGGGGATGTGGTTCTCGCTGCTGAAGCTCCAGGCCTCAAGCCCATTCTCTACAGCTCAGGTGGGGCTTAGGCTGTGGCTCCTGCAGGCTGACTTTCTTCTCTCCCATTGCTCAGCACCCTGCATTGTGTTGACTTACCTGGGAATGCAAGTGGCCAATAGTAGTGAAGGGGATGAGCTTGTGTGGTCAAAATGGGATGTGGATGTGAAATTTATCCTCTGCTGTGCAAAGTACCACAGAGTCACCTTCCTCACCAGTAGTGTTAGAAAGAAGGTTGAAAGTCGTCAGAATCAAAATGAAGCCACTTATGTTAACACCTTGACAAGTGGAACTAGGAATGACCAGGAAGAAGGGTTCCCATGTACATACTCCTGATAACAAGAGCTACCATAAATGGATTCTGCTTAACCACAACCTTGGATAGCAACCACCACAACCTTTTAAAAATCGCTTCTACAAGGACATCTTCCCAGCAGCTGCCTGTTTAACCCGACACTGATGCCACGCTTGGTGTTGATTCCACATGCAAAGAATAACTCTTTCAACCAACTTATGTAACCCACCTCATTTTTACTTCATAAACCTATGGATCGACATCCTGGAATCACTGCTGCATTTGTTCTTTTTTTTTTTTTAGAAGCACATAAAAATTTGAGTTTATTTTGGACAAGATCAAAGGCAATTCGATGGAGAAATGATAATCTTCTCAATAAAGATTGATAAGATAATTGAACATTCGTAAGCCAAAAAAAGTATTTTGAACTAAATCTCATACCTCATACAAAATTTAATTAAAAATGAATCCTAGATCTAAACGCAAAATGTCAACTATAAAACTTTTAGAATAAAACACATGAGAAAATATGCATCACCTGAGTTTAGGCAAAAATTATTAGATACAGCACTAAGAGCATAATCCATAGAATAAAAACAAGTTAATTGGACATTGTCGAAATATAAGCTTTAGCTCTGCAAAAGACACTGTTAAGAAAATGAGGTAAGACAATAATTGATAGAAAACATTTGCAAGTTGCACATTTGTCAGAGAATTTGTATCCAGGACATATTAAGAACTCTATTCATAATTGCTTAAAACAGGATGTAATCCAAATGTCCATCAGTAGATATATGTGTAAACAAACTGTGATACATCCATACAATGAAACACTGCTCAGTATCTAAAAGGAACAAACTATTGACACACAACATGGATCTCAAATGTGTTGATCTGAGCATAAGAAGCCAGTCTTGAAAAGTCATACACTATATGATTCCACTTAAATAAGATTCTAAAAAGCATAAAACTATAGTTATTGAATACAGATTATTAGTCCTTAAAGTTAGAGATGGTAGAAGGATGTGAATATAGAAGGATACCTTGAGAGATGATTTTTCTAGGGTGATGTAACTGTTCTGTTTCCTAATTGTAGTGTTGCTTACACAAATTTATTCATGTACATTTGTATGCATTTAGCGTGGTCAAAAAAAGTTCATTTAAAATATTCTTACTCCTCTTAAGACAGTTCTCAAGACATTACTGACTTACGCCTTTAATGTCAATGCCTTGTGATTTCCCTCATATTTCTGCCCCTTTAAACATATTTTCAATTTATCAATCTATTCATAACATTATCAAATATTCGTTTTGTGACAAACACTTTTCTAGATTCTTGGTGATATCAACAAAGTAATGATCTCTTTGGGCATGTTTCTTCCTGATGGTAATTTAGAAGCTCATCTTGATCACTTTGGCCTCTGGTAGCAATTTAAAACTCTTAGCTGTTTTTCCCTCTCTTTGACATTTTTTTCTTCAAGAAATTTACCCAGTTGACATACTGGCAACAAATAAATTTGTATGTGCCTTCCTTCCATGCACTCCATATTTCCCAAGTAATTTGTGACTCCCTCTAACTTTATCTAATTCAACTCACTAGTTATTGGCAACCACTGGTTTCAGGAACTAACTGGGTTTAAAATGTTTCCACACTGTTGGAAAGTGAATAAACATGAACCCATGAATGGAAAAGTCACAACTATATAATAAAAGGTCAACTTTTTGTTATTATGAGTATTTATTATTGAAACAGAGACATAAATATTAAAAGGTCATGGAAGAGGAAATCTTTTCTTCTTTCTTTTCTTTTCTTTTTTTTTTTTTTTTTTTTTTTTTTTAGCTTCATTCCATAGGTTTTGCTATGCCACAATTTTTTTTTTTTTTAATTATACTTTAAGTTCTAGGGTACATGTGCATAACGTGCAGGTTTGTTACATATGTATACTTATGCCATGTTGGTGTGCTGTACCCATCAACTCGTCAGCACCCATCAATTCATCATTTATATCATGTATAACTCCCCAATGCAATCCCTCCCTCCTCCCCCCTCCCCCCTCCCCATGATAGGCCCCAGTGCGTGATGTTCCCCTTCCCGAGTCCAAGTGATCTCATTGTTCAGTTCCCACCTATGAGTGAGAACATGCGGTTTTTGGTTTTCTGTTCTTGTGATAGTTTGCTAAGAATGATGGTTTCCAGCTGCATCCATGTCCCTACAAAGGATGCAAACTCATCCTTTTTTATGGCTGCATAGTATTCCATGGTGTATATGTGCCACATTTTCTTAATCCAGTCTGTCACAGATGGACATTTGGGTTGATTCCAAGTCTTTGCTATTGTGAATAGTGCCGCAATAAACATACGTGTGCATGTGTCTTTATAGCAGCATGATTTATAATCCTTTGGGTATATACCCAGTAGTGGGATGGCTGGGTCATATGGTACATCTAGTTCTAGATCCTTGAGGAATTGCCATACTGTTTTCCATAATGGTTGAACTAGTTTACAATCCCACCAACAGTGTAAAAGTGTTCCTATTTCTCCACATCCTCTCCAACACCTGTTGTTTCCTGACTTCTTAATGATTGCCATTCTAACTGGTGTGAGATGGTATCTCATTGTGGTTTTGATTTGCATTTCTCTGATGGTGAGTGATGATGAGCATTTTTTCATGTGTCTGTTGGCTGTATGAATATCTTCTTTTGAGAAATGTCTGTTCATATCCTTTCCCCACTTTTTGATGGGGTCGTTTGTTTTTTTTTCGTATATTTGTTTGAGTTCTTTGTAGATTCTGGATATTAGCCCTTTGTCAGATGAGTAGGTTGCAAAAATTTTCTCCCATTCTGTAGGTTGCCTGTTCACTCTGATGGTAGTTTCTTTTGCTGTGCAAAAGCTCTTTAGTTTAATTAGATCCCATTTGTCAATTTTTGCTTTTGCTGCCGTTGCTTTTGGTGTTTTAGACATGAAGTCCTTGCCCATGCCTATGTCCTGAATGGTACTACCTAGATTTTCTTCTAGGGTTTTTATGGTATTAGGTCTAACATTTAAGTCTCTAATCCATCTTGAATTAATCTTCGTATAAGGGGTAAGGAAAGGATCCAGTTTCAGCTTTCTACTTATGGCTAGCCAATTTTCCCAGCACCATTTATTAAATAGGGAATCCTTTCCCCATTTCTTGTTTCTCTCAGGTTTGTCAAAGATCAGATGGCTGTAGATGTGCGGTATTATTTCTGAGGACTCTGTTCTGTTCCATTGGTCTATATCTCTGTTTTGGTACCAGTACCATGCTGTTTTGGTTACTGTAGCCTTGTAGTATAGTTTGAAGTCAGGTAGCGTGACGCCTCCAGCTTTGTCCTTTTGACTTAGGAGTGTCTTGGCAATGCGGGCTCTTTTTTGGTTCCATATGAACTTTAAAGCAGTTTTTTCCAATTCTGTGAAGAAACTCATTGGTAGCTTGATGGGGATGGCATTGAATCTATAAATAACCTTGGGGAGTATGGCCATTTTCACGATATTGATTCTTCCTATCCATGAGCATGGTATGTTCTTCCATTTGTTTGTGTCCTCTTTGATTTCACTGAGCAGTGGTTTGTAGTTCTTCTTGAAGAGGTCCTTTACATCCCTTGTAAGCTGGATTCCTAGGTATTTTATTCTCTTTGAAGCAATTGTGAATGGAAGTTCATTCCTGATTTGGCTCTCTGCTTGTCTGTTACTGGTGTATAAGAATGCTTGTGATTTTTGCACATTAATTTTGTATCCTGAGACTTTGCTGAAGTTGCTTATCAGCTTAAGGAGATTTTGGGCTGAGACGATGGGGTTTTCTAAATATACAATCATGTCATCTGCAAACAGGGACAATTTGACTTCTTCTTTTCCTAACTGGATATCCTTGATTTCTTTCTCTTGCCTGATTGCCCTAGCCAGAACTTCCAACACTATGTTGAATAGGAGTGGTGAGAGAGGGCATCCCTGTCTTGTGCCAGTTTTCAAAGGGAATTTTTCCAGTTTTTGCCCATTCAGTATGATATTAGCTGTGGGTTTGTCATAAATAGCTCTTATTATTTTGAGGTACGTTCCATCAATACCGAATTTATTGAGCGTTTTTTAGCATGAAGGGCTGTTGAATTTTGTCAAAAGCCTTTTCTGCATCTATTGAGACAATCATGTGGTTCTTGTCTTTGGTTCTGTTTATATGCTGGATTACGTTTATTGATTTGCGAATGTTGAACCAGCCTTGCATCCCAGGGATGAAGCCCACTTGATCATGGTGGATAAGCTTTTTGATGTGCTGCTGAATCCGGTTTGCCAGTATTTTATTGAGAATTTTTGCATCAATGTTCATCAGGGATATTGGTCTAAAATTCTCTTTTTTTGTTGTGTCTCTGCCAGGCTTTGGTATCAGGATGCTGTTGGCCTCATAAAATGAGTTAGGGAGGATTCCCTCTTTTTCTATTGATTGGAATAGTTTCAGAAGGAATGCTACCAGCTCCTCCTTGTACCTCTGGTAGAATTCAGCTGTGAATCCATCTGGTCCTGGACTTTTTTTGGTGGGTAGGCTATTAATTGTTGCCTCAATTTCAGAGCCTGCTATTGGTCTATTCAGGGATTCAACTTCTTCCTGGTTTAGCCTTTGGAGAGTGTAAGTGTCCAGGAAATTATCCATTTCTTCTAGATTTTCTAGTTGATTTGCGTAGAGGTGTTTATAGTATTCTCTGATGGTAGTTTGTATTTCTGTGGAGTCAGTGGTGATATCCCCTTTATCATTTTTTATTGCATCTATTTGATTCCTCTCTCTTTTCTTCTTTATTAGTCTTGCTAGCGGTCTGTCAATTTTGTTGATCTTTTCAAAAAACCAACTCCTGGATTCATTGATTTTTTGGAGGGTTTTTTGTGTCTCTATCTCCTTCAGTTCGGCTCTGATCTTAGTTATTTTTTGCCTTCTGCTAGCTTTTGAATGTGTTTGCTCTTGCCTCTCTAGTTCTTTTAATTGTGATGTTAGAGTGTCAATTTTAGATCTTTCCTGCTTTCTCTTGTGGGCATTTACTGCTATAAATTTCCCTCTACACACTGCTTTAAATGTGTTCCAGAGATTCTGGTATGTTGTATCTTTGTTCTCATTGGTTCCAAAGAACATCTTTATTTCCGCTTTCATTTCGTTATGTACCCAGTAGTCATTCAGGAGCAGGTTGTTCAGTTTCCATGTAGTTGAGCGGTTTTGATTGAGTTTCTTAGTCCTGAGTTCTAGTTTGATTGCACTGTGGTCTGAGAGACAGTTTGTTATAATTTCTGTTCTTTTACATTTGCTGAGGAGTGCTTTACTTCCAATTATGTGGTCAATTTTTGAATAAGTGCGATGTGGTGCTGAGAAGAATGTATATTCTGTTGATTTGGGGTGGAGAGTTCTATAGATGTCTATTAGTTCCGCTTGGTGCAGAGATGAGTTCAATTCCTGGATATCCTTGTTAACTTTCTGTCTCGTTGATCTGTCTAATGTTGACAGCGGAGTGTTGAAGTCTCCCATTATTATTGTATGGGAGTCTAAGTCTCTTTGTAAGTCTCTAAGGACTTGCTTTATGAATCTGGGTGCTCCTATATTGGGTGCATATATATTTAGGAGAGTTAGCTCTTCCTGTTGAATTGATCCCTTTACCATTATGTAATGGCCTTCTTTGTCTCTTTTGATCTTTGATGGTTTAAAGTCTGTTTTATCAGAGACAAGGATTGCAACCCCTGCTTTTTTTTGTTCTCCATTTGCTTGGTAGATCTTCCTCCATCCCTTTATTTTGAGCCTATGTATGTCTCTGCATGTGAGATGGGTCTCCTGAATACAGCAGACTGATGGGTCTTGACTCTTTATCCAGTTTGCCAGTCTGTGTCTTTTAATTGGAGCATTTAGTCCATTAACATTTAAGGTTAATATTGTTATGTGTGAACTTGATCCTGCCATTATGATATTAACTGGTTATTTTGCTCGTTAGTTGATGCAGTTTCTTCCTAGCCTCAATGGTCTTTACATTTTGGCATGTTTTTGCGATGGCTGGTACCGGTTGTTCCTTTCCATGTTTAGGGCTTCCTACAGGGTCTCTTGTAAGGCAGGCCTGGTGGTGACAAAATCTCTAAGCATTTGCTTATCTGTAAAGGATTTTATTTCTCCTTCACTTATGAAACTTAGTTTGGCTGGATATGAAATTCTGGGTTTAAAATTCTTTTCTTTAAGAACGTTGAATATTGGCCCCCACTCTCTTCTGGCTTGTAGAGTTTCTGCCGAGAGATCTGCTGTTAGTCTGATGGGCTTCCCTTTGTGGGTAACCCGACCTTTCTCTCTGGCTGCCCTTAAGATTTTTTCCTTCATTTCAACTTTGGTGAATCTGGCAATTATGTGTCTTGGAGTTGCTCTTCTGGAGGAGTATCTTTGTGGCGTTCTCTGTATTTCCTGAATTTGAATGTTGTCCTGCCCTACTAGGTTGGGGAAGTTCTCCTGGATGATTTCCTGAAGAGTGTTTTCCAACTTGGTTCCATTTTCCCCCTCACTTTCAGGCACCCCAATCAGACGTAGATTTGGTCTTTTTACGTAATCCCATACTTCTTGCAGGCTTTGCTCATTTCTTTTTCTTCTTTTTCCTTTTGGTTTCTCTTCTCGCTTCATTTCATTCATTTGATCTTCAATCGCTGATACTCTTTCTTCCAGTTGATCGAGTCGGTTACTGAAGCTTGTGCATTTGTCACGTATTTCTCGTGTCATGGTTTTCATCTCTGTCATTTCGTTTATGATCTTCTCTGCATTAATTGGTCTAGCTGTCAATTCTTCCACTCTTTTTTCAAGATTTTTAGTTTCTTTGCGCTGGGTACGTAATTCCTCCTTTAGCTCTGATAAGTTTGAGGGACTGAAGCCTTCTTCTCTCCTCTCGTCCAAGTCATTCTCTGACCAGCTTTGATCCGTTGCTGGCGATGGGCTGCGCTCCTTTGCAGGGGGAGATGCGCTCTTATTTTTTGAATTTCCAGCTTTTCTGCCCTGCTTCTTCCCCATCTTTGTGGTTTTATCTGTCTCTGGTCTTTGATGGTGGTGACGTACTGATGGGGTTTTGGTATAGGTGTCCTTCCTGTTTGATAGTTTTCCTTCTGACAGTCAGAAGGACTGTCTGTTGGTCTGTTGGAGATTGCTTGAGGTCCACTCCAGACCCTGTTTGCCTGGGTATCAGCAGCAGAGGTTGCCAAAGATAGAATATTGCTGAACAGCGAGTGTACCTGTCTGATTCTTCCTTTGGAAGTTTCCTCTCAGGGGTGTACTCCACCCTGTGAGGTGTGGGGTGTCAGACTGCCCCTAGTGGGGGATTTCTCCCAGCTAGGCTACTCAGGGGTCAGGGACACACCTGAGCAGGCGGTCTGTCTGTTCTCAGATCTCAACCTCCACGTTGGGAGATCCACGGCTCTCCCCAAAGCTGTCAGACAGAGTCGTTCGCGTCTGCACCGGCTCCCGCTACTTCCCCTGTTGGTCTTCAGCTGTGCGCTGTCCCCAGAGGTGGAGACTACAGAGACAGGCAGGCTTCCTTGAGCTGCTGTGAGCTCCACCCAGTTCGAGCTTCCCAGCGGCTTTGTTTACCTACTTAAGCCTCAGCAATGGCGGGCGCCCCTCCCCCAGCCTCGCTGCTGCCTTGGGGATAGATCGCGGCAGACTGCTGTGTTAGCAGTGAGGGAGGCTTCGTGGGCGTGGGACCCTCCCGGCCAGGATTGGGATATATTCTCCTGGTGTGCCTGTATGCTTACAGCGCAGTATTGGGGTGGGAGTTACCCGATTTTCCAGGTGTTGTGTGTCTCAGTTCCCCTGGCTAGGAAAACGGACCCCCTTCCCCCTTGCGCTTCCAGGTGAGGCGATGCCTCGCCCTGCTTCAGCTCTCGCTGGTCAGGCTGCAGCAGCTGACCAGCACCAATTGTCCGGCACTCCCTAGTGAGATGACCCCAGTACCTCAGTTGCAAATGCAGAAATCACCGGTCTTCTGTGTCGCTCGCGCTGGGAGTTGGAGACTGGAGCTGTTCCTATTCGGCCATCTTGCTCCGCCCCCCTCGCTGCATTTGTTCTTAACGTTCATTAGCTCCTTTACAATATTTGAGCCTGTTTTTCTCTGATGTCTCTTCTAATATAAATAATTACCATGTTGACACCAATTAAGAAGCTATTTAGGAAGATGTAATAGGAAGACATTTTTAACATCCTGTTGAATGTTTCTGCATAGCACATTGATCCCCTAAAATACTTTGCTATATCAGCATGTGATGAATCAGAGTATGATATTGAAGGTAACATGGGAAATACATGGGCTTGTGATGAATCAAGTCATAGGGTGATAATGTGTGTGTCCTTGAGGAAGGAGACCATGGGTTGTAAGTTCTAGTGGGGGTACCTTTGGCAAAGGGAGCTCCTGAGTTTCTGAACGTTATGCTACCTTTAACTCAAGGATGCAATTTACGATTTCTTTTTACTTAAATATTTCCAGAAGACATTTGGCAGTAATCCCAGGGTAGTATTCATGTAATACTGATGACTTAGAGAGTTATTTTTTAATTGTTCCTGTAAGTTATGCACATTGCTCACTTGATGCAGAAGTTCAAATTGTCAGTTAGGAAAACAGGTATACCACAGATTTTATGAACTGTAATGACAGTAGTTTTTGGCAAGAAAGTGTTTCATGTCAGCCTGAAAATAAACAGACAACAATGAAAAATATTCCAATCCACGGGGAGCCTGACCTCTGTCCCTCTCTCTTCTTATAAGTACAAGTCTTTGCGACATCCAAAATATTCTTCAGGCTCCAGGGTATAAAATGCTTTTAAACTGTGTAAGCTAATTGCTCTTGCCTCAGGCAGGGCTGAAGTATCTGGGGAATGCAGAGTTGTGTTCACGAAGAAGATGGTATTATTGTATCTTCTAATGTGCCTGGTGACAGCTCCCCAGGGTGAGTGTCTCAGATGTCAGACATGGGTCTATGTGGTGAGTGCAGGTACATGTGACTGACAGGGACTGATTCCCCTTATACTCACATGCCCTGGAGCAGCTGCAGGAGTCAACCTTAGATCTCAGGAGCCTGCACTGGCCCTCTGCCTCATCTGCACTGTTTCTGGTCACTCCTTCACAACCAGTCCTTTCTACTGGACCTGGATCAGCCAGCTCTCAGGAAGGGGCTGCAATGGATAAAATGCATTGCCAGTGGTGGTGGGATTCCATTTGTCTGGTGGAAAATGTCAGCCTCTCTATTTTATAAGGCAGAATAATGTTGTATTGTGTACACATACCACATTGTCTTTATCCATTTGTCCATTGACAGACACCTAGTTTCCATATCTTGGCTGTTGTGAATACTGCTGCAATAAGCACAGGAGAGCAGATATGTTCACAAGGTGGAAATTTCATCCACTTTGGGTATATTTCCATAAGCCAGATCGCTGGTCATATGGTATTTCTGCTTTAATTCATTTGAGAGCCTCCATACAGCTTTGCATAATGGTGGGAACATGGAATGCCATAGCCATTATGGAGAAACATTTTTGTTTTGAGGTATAATCCAAAAACAAATAATGTTTTATCATGGTTCTTCATATGAGGCTCTAAATCTGATGTAAGTCCGGAGAGGTTTCCCACCTTGGGAAAGGATGAATTTGCTCCTAAATATCTTTGAGGCAGAAGATTGGCAGAATGTGAGATGGAAGCTGTTGGCAGGATTCAGGATGATTCAGTAATAAATAGTATTGACAAAGAAAGATCATAGAAATGGAGAGAAAGAGAGACAGAGAATATGAATCGCATAAGAAGAAAATCCGCTGAATATTAGTGTTGGGTTTTCAGTCACAGACACGTCAGCATGAGCGAGGAATCACGAAATCAATTGAGGAGTGGAGAACATGCTCAGTCCAAAAATCAGCGCATTCTTGGAGGCAACCATTGCCCCATCACGTGGGTGAGTTTATTTAGTCATCTATTAATATTCATTTTGATTTATGGATGTTTATTTCATACACTGAAGAAGATCCATGCTACAGTATGCATTTTATTGTACAAATCACCACAGCTTTATTAGGTGCTGGGAGCTGATTTAGTTTGCATCTTGCATCCTTACAGCACACTTCATCCTTTTGTTTTTGAACACTTCCCTGTTTCCTGGTATTACAATAGATTCTAAGCTTGTTTTCTATGTTACCTTTTTCATACATAAAATTAGCCATTTTTATAAAGAGTGCTTGTTTCTGATTTTAAAGAACAATATTACAATAAAATATTGTGATATTGGGTATGTGTGTTGTTAGTGTGGTATAAGTACTTTTAGGACATCTCAACCAATTGGCCTAGTAAATGTGCATGCTTATATGAAGCCATGTTTATGGACACATCGAAACTATTTATGTATCTAATCTTCTGTAGCTTGATTACATTAAACATGAGAACACACTGGTGCCTCCACCCAACTATGCTACCCCAGGGACCTTTCCAGCCTTCCTTCAATGACTGTCCATAACTATCCACTGCAAAGTGAGGAACCCCATCCCATCATATGCCATTTGATTACTTAGCTGCACTGTTTCAGGACACATGCACAGCAGCATCAGTAATGTAAAGCTGTACTCTTATAGGAAACATGTTTATGTACTACATTGAGTGCTTATGTGTGATTTCTTTATAATGTAAACTTATAGAACCTCCTCATTTTCAAAGTTACTTAGGTCAGCAACTTCATTTTCCACTCTCCTCAGTGAAAGCATTGCAATTACACGGTATAGTTTCATTTGTTTGAAATTCTGTAAAAGCCAAAACTAGAGTCAAGTAAACAGACAGGATATTCCAAGAATTTAGAGAGTGGGTATAAAATAACTAAACAGATCCTGTTTAAGAAGAGTAAGAATATTCTAGTCATATGCAATGCTTGAGACGTGACACATTTAATTTGTCTAAGCTCATAATTTTGTGATGGAAAATATAAATCTAAATACATACAAATGAAATATATTTAGCAGTTCATTAACCCCTGGATTAAATGCATACTGTATAAAATTATCTAATGACGTATTTGGGAGTGTGGGGATATTATGAGATGCATGCAACAAAGAATGAAGTAATTTTCCTCACTTGCATGTGCGATGTTTCCATTCAACGAAGATATTTAATTAAAAAAAAAATTGTCTATGTCACCCAGGTTTTCTCTTCCTGACAAGCAAACAACCCAGAACATTCTTTTGCTTCCTTGGTTGAGAAAGGTTTTCCCCAAACTTCAGCTCAGTTCAGGCATGCACTGCCCCTGAATGGGCATTTACCCTCAGATGGGTACACACACCTGTCAGCATGCGGGCTCTTCTGTCAGACAAACACACGTTTACTCATGTGGATTCTCCCCTCAGACAAACACACATGTCCCCACACGGACTCTTCCCTCAGACCACCATATATGTCCTTACAATTACTCTTTCCTCAGAAAACAGACATTTCCTCATGTGGACTTTTGTCTCTGACAAGCAAACATGTCTCCATGTGAACTCTTCAGTCAGATAAGTACACACATTTCCACATTGACTGTTTCCTGACACAAGCACATATATCCAATATCGAACTGTTTTGTGAGAAAGGTATCCCTTTCCTCTGGAAGTATATTTTTATGTTCTTACTGGACATATATTTTGATAATGTTTGCTACTATGAAGATACCTGAACACTGTCCATACTAGAGAATAAAAAAGAGTGATGGGCAGATTCACCCTGTGCATCCAGACACAGGAACCTTTGACCCTGCCCTCCCTGAAATGGAGACACAGAGGATGGATGAGCAATGCTGAGCGGTGCACCCACGACCACAAAACGAAAGACATGGAAATGTGTCCTCTCCCCTCCTCATGAAAGGCAGCTCATCCCCTGTTCCTTCAGGCCCTGGTGAGGAGCCACCCCATGTCTGTGCCCTTCCTCGGTGTCCGCACCGTGGGGTCTGCACTGATCTGGGCTTCCCTGCTCATCACCCTCGATATTAGTGTCCCTTGTGAATCAGGTCCAGCTGTGGCTGCTCCACATGGGCCTCTTCTTCCATTTCCTGTTTGCAGAAGTCCTGTGTGAACTTTATTGATGGAGTCAGAGGAGGGGAATTGTACAGCCCAGCGGTTCACTGAGAATCTCCTACAAAGCCTCTGACGTCACCTTTATTGGCTGCAGCATGAACTTGGTCCAGCAGGCTTCATGACAGGAATTGGTGTGAGTGGCAACAGTGAGTGACCAAGTGGGAGTTCTCAGGGTTACTCTCCACGAGCACAAATAAATTAACACCCCCAAGCGACCCTCTTTCAAGTGCAGTTTACCTTACAATGACCAACCAGAAAGCGAAGGACAAGGCCTTGTATCACTGTGAGGGACACAGGAGAGGGAACATCTGTGTGAGCCCAGACACAAAAGTCTCTGCAGGAGAACAGGAGGGAACTGCGTTGTAGATGCTCCTCATACCCACAAAGGGGCAGTGGAGGACCACCAGGAGGCGCTCAGGACACCTGGGGCTGCTCAGAACCACCACAGGTGCTCAGGACACCAGGGGGCGCTCAGGACCACGAGGGGGTGTTCATGACACCAGGGGGCGCTCAGAACCACCAGGGGGTCTCAGGACATGTGAGTTCTCTTAGGCGGCAGCTCCACATCAGGAGCCTGAGAGGCTGTGGTTTCCTTTTAAACCTTGGTGATTCCTGACCTGGTCAAGGAAAAGTCTTTCTCAGGATCTCTCACCATGAAATTCTTTGTATAACCATGATTTCTTTTAACTACAAAACATTAACTTAGAGCAGGGATTTAATTCAACTTTGAATGCTGCAGATTTTCCAAGTAATACTAGCAATGATCCCTCAGGACAATTTTAAAAATAGTTTATTTGCATACTTTTTTAAATTTAAAATGATACTATTTTTAAAACGGTAAAATTTTTATAATCACACCTGTAATCTGAGCACTTTACGAGGCTGGGACAAGCAGATCACTTGCGCTTAGGAGTTTTAGAACAGCCTGGCAACACAGCTAGATCTTTTCTATACACAAATACACACAAAAAATAGCTAGGTGTGGTGCTACCTCTGGTACCAGTTACTTGAAAGGCTGAGGCAGGAGTATCCCTTAAGCCTGGGAAGTTGATGCTGCAATCAGCTGTGATTGTGCCACTACACTACAGCCTGGTTGACAGAGAGAGACCCTTTCTTTAAAAAAAATGCATATCCTCAATACAAAATGTTTTAATAAATAGAGCTTTGTGTTTTTCTGCTGTAATAATCAGTTGTACATATTTTCTAATTTTAACTCAGCATATGCATGGTATTTTGTTTCTTTTTCTTTCATCTTTTTTTTATTTTTCTTTTCTTTTTTTTTAAAATTAAACACCACTTTAAACACTCCTGTTCTCCCCTTTGGTTCACTTCGGGTATACTGTTTTTCAGACTATTTCTCTATCTTCCCTTTTTCTTTGAAAGTCTTTTTTCTTCCTCAGTCTCCACCCAGGATAAAGAACTTCCCTTTACTTTGTGTCCTCCAAGTCTGGTGAATCAGATCCCTTCTCTTCAGAATCACTGAAGCCAACCAAGTTTAGGAGGATAACAGTTCTCCTTAGAATATGCACATCTACATGCAGACTCTCTGCCCTCCTCACCCTTTTCTAGGGTCCTGCAAACATCACCTTCATCCCATCCTCTCCCTTCTCTAAGTACCACCGAGTGGGCTCTGCAGCTCCTGCTGGCCTCTGTGTGCTCAGCCCTGGGGCTCACTAGTGCACTGATGATGAAATCTAAATCCCCGTGTGCTTGGACTCTCCCAGGCTACCCTCTAGGTAACTGGCGTTGTGAGTGAGTCCTGAAAAGCACGGGCTGTGTTCAGTTTCATATTGCTGTATCTTCTCTATTGTAAAGGAATACTGGCAAATAAAGACTCGAGTTTGTATTGAATATCCATGCCAAAAAAGTTTTCTTTTAAAACTTTTCAAGTGAAACAATTTTTCCTGCCTACTTTGAAAACCACAAAAATGTAAATTCAGCAAATAACGTAATACAATTTTAAAGGTGATGTACACCTTATTACTTATTCAATTTATTAAAAGCAGACTGATATTTAAAATAAATTCCATTACACATTTAAGTGACATATTTGACAAGAATGGCATTTACATACACTTTTACCAAAACATGTATTTAAATATATTTGTCTTTTTAATATTGGTATAGGCAGACACACATGTGGAAAAGCATTATTTTGTACTACAGCCTCAAACTGCAAACACAATTTAAATTCAATTAAATAATTAGAATAACATGACACAAATAGGTGTGTTGTTTTGGTTTCTGGATACACATTCACTTTTGCATGGGCACATGTATGTGTCTTTGCTGGGCTGTTGTGTGTGTATGTGTGTTTGTATGACCATGAAGTTTTCAAATACATCATTAAATTACATATTTATATTAATCTTAAGCAGGCACAGAGGCTCAGGCCTGTAATCCCAGCACTTTGGGAGGTTTAGGCAGGCAGATGACTTGAGGTTAAGAGTTCAAGACCAGCCTTGCCAACAGAGCAAAACCCCATCTCTACTTAAGTTAGAAAAATTAGCTAGGTGTTGTGGCACATGCCTTTAGTCCCAGTGTGACAGGGAAATGTGGGGTCAGAAATCCCACACAGAGTCTCCACTGGGTTACCACATAGTGGAGCCTGTAAGAAGAAAGCCACTGTCCTCCAGA
Source organism: Rhinopithecus roxellana (assembly GCF_007565055.1). Classification (NCBI taxonomy): domain Eukaryota; kingdom Metazoa; phylum Chordata; class Mammalia; order Primates; family Cercopithecidae; genus Rhinopithecus; species Rhinopithecus roxellana. The sequence continues at coordinate 932,195 of NC_044553.1, read as the reverse complement.
ACGCAGAATGGTAGATCCACTGACAGCTTGCACCATGTGCATGGAAAAACCACAGACACTCAAGGCCAGCCGGTGAAAGCAGCCAGGGCAGCCTGTGAAAGTGCCCTGAAAAGCCACAAAGGCATAACTGCCCAAGACCATGGGAACCCACCTGTTGCATCAGGTAACCTGGATTTGAGACACTGGAGTGAAAGAAGATTATTTGGAACTTTAAGATTTGACTGCCCAGCTCGATTTCAGACTTGCATGTGACCTGTAGTTTGGACAAATTTCTCCCATTTGGAATGGCTGTATTTACACAATGCCTGAACCACCATTGTATCTAGGAAGTGACTGGCTTATTTTTTATTTTATAGGCCCATAGATCGAAGGGACTTGCCTCGTCTCAGAAGAGACCATGGGCTGTGGACTTTTGAGTTAGGGCTCAAATGAGTGAAGACTTTGGGGGCTGTTTTAAAGTCATTAATGTTTTTGAAATGTAAGGACATCAGATTTGAGAAGGGCCAAGGGTGGAACTATATGGTTTGTCTGTGTTCCTGCTCAAATTTCATCTTGAATTGTGTCTCACACAATTTCCATGTGTCGTGGGAGAAACCCAGTGGGAGGTGATTAAATCATGGAGGGAGTTCTTCCTTGTGCTGCTCTTGTGATAGCGGCTGTCTCTCACGAGATCTGATGGTTTTAACAAACGGGAGTTTCCCTGCCCTCTCTTTGTCTGCTGCCATCTCCATGTGAGATATGACTTGCTCCTCCTTGCCTTCCACCATGACGTTGAGGCCTCCCAAGCCATGTGTAACTGTAAGTCCATTAAACTTTTTCTTCTGTAAATTACCCAGTCTCATGTATGTCTTTATTAGCAGTGTGAAAACAGACTAATACAGCAAATATCAATCCTTAAAATATTTTGTTGTTTTGCATGTAGCGTAGCAGAGTCTAATACAGGAGGTAAAACAAATAATCCATAGACATTCAAATATTAAGTCATAGGGTAATTATGCCTGTGTCCCTGAGAGAGTGAACCAGAGGTCATACACACTAGTGACAGCACCTTGGGCAAAGGGTGTTCCGGGGTTTCTGACAGTTTTGATAATTTTAACTTTAAAATTGAATTCACTATTTATTTCTTCATCAACCTTTCCAGAAGATTGTTGGCAGTAAGAACAGCCTAGTATTGGAGTAATACTCATGAGTTAGAGAGTTATTTTGTAATTATTCTCCTGAGATTTGCATGAGTCAATTGATATGGAAGTTCAGATGTCCTTATTTGAAATATCAGAATCAAGAAGTTTTCATCAACCTTAATGGCTGTAGTTTTTGGCAAGGCAGTGCTTCAATTCAGCCAGAAAGAAAGACGACAATAAAACTTTCAAATACAGTGGAGTCTGACCTCAGTCTCTCTCTCTTATTAAAAAAACCTGTCCCACATCAAGATTTTTCTTCAAGCTCTCAGATAGAGTCAACATTGGGAATGGAAAAGCTAATCACTTTCTCCTTAGAAAAGGCGAAGGTCTGAGAGGAATGCAGAGTTGTGTTCATGAAGAAGACGACATTGTTATGTCTTCTCCTTTGCCCAGTGACTGCTCTCAAGTTGAGTGTTTCAGATGTCAGACATGGCCTATAGGGATGGCTGTGACTGCACGTGACTGACAGGGACTGAGTATATCTCTAAGTGTCCCGTCTGAGGAGCAGCTACAGGAGTCAGCCCTAGACTGGAAGTGCCTTCACTGACCGTCTGCCTCACCTGTGCACTCTCTGGCCAGTTCAAGAAAGTTTTACCCCTGCAAAATCTTTTGCTAAAAAGTACTCCAACTGGTATGTATGACCTATGGTCCACACCCTCAAGTACACAGCCATGGTCATCCTATGACTTGGTGTCTAGAAGACCCCTGCACTTTTAATTTTACCTCTAATATTAGACTCCACTTTATCACATGCAGACACAGCAGAATATTTTAAGACATCGATGTGTTATGCTGAAAAATACAACAGTTCATAAAAGTCTACTTCCCATCACAGCCAGTATTTACTGCTGAATAAGGATCTGCCATCCCCTACAGAAGAACTATAATGGATGGCGTGCCCTGTTAGTAGTGATGGGATTCAATCCATCTTGTGGAAAATGGCAGCATCTTCTTCTTTTATAAGATTAAATAGTATTCTATTGTGTCTACATACAACATTGTCTTTATCCATCTGTCTATCTACTGACACTCAGATTGTTTCCATATCTTGGTTGTTATTAATAGTGTTTCAATAAACATAGGGTTCAGATATCTTAACAAGGTGGTGAGTTCATCTGCTTTGGGTTTATTTCTAGAAGCAGAATTTCTGGTCATATAATATTTCTAGTTTTAATTCATTTGGAGCCTTTATAATGCTTTCCATAATTGTGAAAATATAGAATGATATAGCCACTAGGAAAAACAGTTTCAGTTTTGAGGTATGATCCATAAACAAATAATGTTTGATTATGGCTCTCAATGAGAGTTTCTAATAAATATGATAGAAGTCAAGAAAGTTTCTCACCTTAAAGCAGGATGAATTTGCTCCCTTGTTCCCTTAAAAGCAAAAGGTTTGGAGCATGCATGATGGAGGCTGTTGGCAAGGTTCAGAATGATATCATAAGATGAAACTCAGTTGGATAAAAGTGGTGGGTTTTCATTCACAGACATGCCAATTCTAAATATGAAACCATGAAGTCAAGTGAGGATCTAGAACGTGTTCACTTGAAGCATCAGCACATTCTCAAAGGCACCTACTGCTGCATCACAAGGGAGATGAACTTTTGAAACCAGTAAAGTGTGAGTTCACAGAAAGGGATAAAGTTATCATGTTTAACATGAGATTTGTTTAATATGCCAAAGGCTTGTACAGATTAATTATACACAAATATACACCGTGTGTTTTGCATACCTACATGTCTAGAGGATGATTCTCTTAGGGAAATTTCTTCAGGTCACAGAAATCTGTGTAAGTTGTAAGTCCCACTAAAAGTCTATCTTTACGAATACTGGTCTATTTTTCAATTAGGGAAAATTATCTCTGCTGGAGTAGGCTTCCAATTTTGTAGATTTTTTCGTTGTTTCTTAAGGTTTAAGACATAAACCAAAAAATTGGAGATTTTTTGGAGTTTCATGGCTGGAGTTCACAAGATCTCAGGAAACCACTTCTTTGTTGCTTTAGTTTGAAAAACTAACGTCCTAGGAAAAGAAGCTTCTGTCTAACCATGATGAGCTCATTTCTTCTGCATACCACGAAGTCTGAGACCCCATTGTCAAGAATCATGAAAATTTTACGCTCCAGTTTACTGAAAATCCTGACTCTTGAATTTAATATTGATTGGCATTGACAAAAATGTTCATTTTTGGATGTTTCCTAAGTTGCTGGCCCAATGTATCAGTGGACTGAGAATCCTCCATTAGCTCCCTGTCTGTAGCACTGAGTTGATTGACAATCTTCAGAATCATCCCTGAAGAAGAGTCCTGAGGTTCGTCGGATTCTTGTAGACACTCAGGTGAACCAAAGGAATTAACTAAATTGAGGGCTGCCAGCCATTTCCATGTCACTAGGAATAATTACCACATAAGTGTAAAGGTCTACATCACTCAGAATACCCTGCATGACAGGCTGATTAAAAAAAATCCAACCCCACAGAGGCTCCACAGCAACCCTTACAGTTCTTTCAAGGAAGAAATAATCTCCAAGTTAGGTGAGTCATTATAGGTGTTCTGAGCTGTGGTAAACATTGGATTGGGCCCAGATTTGTCTGAGTTCAATGTGATTATTATACTCAGCTGCTGGTCCCATATGGCCTGAATATGGATAATTTAAATGAGCCTGGCTGTGTGATTTGTTATATGAAAATCTGAACTAAATAAACATAAAGAGCATGTGTGGACTAGCATGAGGGTGAGAGATCCTGGGAGCCTCACCCCCCATACTCTCATCGCCCTTTCCCCCAGGAACCTCCAGGTTCTCAGGGTGAGAATCCACCTAGATCCCTGCATGGCTGTATTACCAGGAGACCAAATCTCTGATAAAAACACTGAGACCTTCTTCAGGCAGACAACCCATTTTTACATCCTCATGTATGTGGGGAAAGGTAATCCATCCCCATTACAAGCCCATACCAGCAGCCTTCCTTTATCATGAAAATGGCTAAAATTAGGAGAAAGGGGCACATTTATGAAAATTTTCCTGTGATGTTCCATTGAGAAAAGAGCAAAAATCAGCTACACACCTGGAGACTTCCTGTATCGGGCACAGTCCGGAGAAAGAAGACCACTATAGCATTAAGATTCATCTGTAAGAACATGTAATGCTTCCGTGTTCCACACATTACATCTCACCAGTTTAGTCAATATGGATTAAATATGAGAGTGTGGCAATGCACAAACTCTATCTGAGGAGGGAAATAGGATAAAAAATGTTCAGGAAAATAGAGCAATTTGAAGCCTCTGACAACAGCAACTTCAGCACCAAGGAAATGATTTCACCCTCATTGCCTCAAATTTACTTGTCATGGGGCATCTGCAGGGTTCCAAAGTGAGACCAGGTGAATGCAATGTGCACGCACTTCCCGGCTGTCCACTTGTATTCTGTTTTCTTCTGTTTGTAGAAAATAGACACATACTCAGCCTTAGTGCCAGTGTAGGGAGTGCTTTCCTTGACATGGATATCAGAAAAAAAGGAAACACATAGGGCCGATTAATGTAAAAATTAGCCACAGTGTGTGTGTGTGTGTGTGTGTGTGTGTGTGTGTGTGTGTGATTTGAATACTAGAGTTCTATCCACGTGCACCGGCACCTGCAGGCATTCTCAGGTGCAATAATCAACTGCAGGACGCTAAAGGAAATCAGAGTCCCCCCAAATCCCTGAAGAGTTTTTGGGTTCACCATATGTCAAACGATTCAGTGCCTCTGGAGCTCCAGGAAAGGGCTCCCCAGTGATGCATGAGATCTTTTCTTCGGGTCTCCCTCTACAGTTCTCTGGGTTTCCTGAGACCAATTCAGTATTTCAAAAGATGGTGTGAGAAGCATGTTGTGTCACTAAAGGAGAATTCTGAGCCAGGGCACAGCCACTTAATACTGGGCTAGATACACTGGTAGGAATATACTCTCTAAGTTCAGACAGAAACGCTCCTGCTGGGTAGGGGCTGGGCTGCAGGGAGCACTCAGGATAAACCCAGCACAGGCTCCCGCCCCAGAGCAGGTGCACAGCAGGCTGAGGAGGGGTTCCTCTCAGGGCCTGGGACTTCCTTTAAAAATATCTAATATAAGTATTTCACAAGGACTTCTGATGTTTGTATAAATATTCCATTCAATTGTGAGCATTTATCAAACTGGATGTTGTAATGAGAACCACTTTCACAACGAGGATTTCAAACTCTGCTAGTTATCTTAATAGTAAGCAGCTGGAGGTCAGGAAGAGCTCCTTTCTTTTAAATCAGTGCAATTTTTGGATAGACACACTCATTCCCAAAATAACGCATTCGCATATTAAGGTCTAGAGCTGGTTCAACTTGCCCCTGATTCATTCAAATGTGGATTCAACGTGAGGTGCGTGACCTGAGGGAGCTTGTTCTCCAGTGGGGGAAGCTCTGTCAACACAGAGTTCAGGGATGTGTAGGGGATGCATGGCCTTTAACAGGATTACGGCTTGAACTCTCAGCTTCTACAATTGTGTCGTCCACGTGTCATGTATTTGTTCTTTTTTATACTGGGTCAGGAATTGGACTGTTAAATAACATCCTTCAAGAATATGCAAATCACTGAGGTTAATACAGATAACTCTGTGCCCTGAGAGCATCACCCAACAACCACACCCCTCCTCGGGACCACACCCCACCAACAGCACAGCTCCTCACCATGGACAGGACCTACAGGATCTTCTTCTTGGTGGCAGCAGCAAAAGTTAAGGGGCTCCCAGTTCCAGGGCTGAGAGAGAAATCAGGCCAGTCAAGTGAGACTTCACACAATCCTCTCTCCTCTCCACAGGTGCCCAGTACCAGGTGCAGCTGGTGCAGTTTGGGCCTGAGGTGAAGCAGCCTGTGGCCTCAGTGAAGGTCTTCTGCAAGGCTTCTGGTTACAGCTTTACCACCTATGGTATGAATTGGGTGCGACAGGTCCCTGGAGAAGGGCTTGAGTGGATGGGATGGATGAACACCAACACTGGGAACCCAACGTATGCCCAGGGCTAAAAGGACGGTTTGTCTTCTCTATGGACACCTCTGTCAGCACAGTGCATCTGCAGATCAGCAGCATAAAGACTGAGGACACTGCTGTGCGTTACTGTACGAGAGACACAGTGTGGAAACCCACATCCTGAGAGAGTCGGAAGCCCTGAGGGAAGAGGTAGCTGTGCTGAGCTGAGGCAGTGGTGCAGCAGTTTCTTTATCTTCCATATGATCTCATTTTGCATCAACTTCCACTGTTATATTAGCCATGAATGTGGGATACGGGTGCTCCTAAGAGATCCCTAACTTGTCCTTTTTGATGGGTTTTCCAGAAGACGTGAGGAGCCACTTTGTTTGCAAAGCATCCCAAAGCCATGCCCTGCTCCACATACATGAGTGCCCATTTCCTGGTCTTTGGTTAACTGTAAAATGCTCTTCAGTGCACCTGGGCTAATTTCACATCAGGTAGAGGAATGTGTTCTAAAGGAAAGCTAAAGCTGTAATAGCAATTCCTGCTCAATAACCTTCAGCTTCACTGCTTTTGTGTGACCCATCAATTAATTACATTACATCAAGGTTCTCAATGGGAGTGTCTAATAAATATAAGGGACGTACAGACGTTCCCTAATTAAAATAATACAATTGTGAACACAACCTCAGTATTCAACCATGTCTCCACCCTTCACACCCTTCACCACAAAGGAATTTTCGTCTCTCCTGGAAGTTGCGTTCATTTTGAAATTAGTTATTTTTTATTTTAATATCTCAAGATTATCGTATGTGACTATTTTAGCAGAAAGTGAGTGATGGGAACTTGAACTAAACAACTGAAAACAAATTCACAACTAATTAAGCAAGATGATAGAATGTGATTGGCTCCAGGCTTTGATAATTCAGCAGTTTATGTACCCAGACTTTAAATTTACACATCTTCCTGTTACCTTCATGACACAGTCAACTCCCATTATGAAAGAAATGGTGACTGATTCCCAAGGGTCATGCACAGTTACAAAAATAGACTGGGTAAGGTGAAGAGTTGATGGTTTAAATTCCCGTTTGAAGAAGTAGGATCAACTACTTTTCTGAATGGCTCACAATGACTCCAGCTCACTCACAGAGCTCAGACAGAAACCTCCCTTCAGGGTGGGAGCTGGGCTGCAGGGGGCACTCGGTAACCATAAAGGTGAAAATGAGCTGTCAGATGGAACTTCCCCATCACCTCCACATGGAATTTTTTGTTTGATTTCATTAGCACTCTTTACATAATGGTTCATTTGTTTTGGTCTGTTCATTACTTGTATTTTTCAAAGGAATCTCACTTGAATCTTTATTCTTTTGCATTTTGTCTCCAGGACAAGGTTGGGAAGTGTTACCTCCAGCATCATAACATGATCTAGTGACCTGACACATTTGTGGCAAAGAATACCTACCGATTCAGAAGCTCTTTGGTTTTCTTTCCACGAAGTAGAATTATTTCTTCTGTTCTGTGTATGAGCGTATCCTAGCAACCCTGTACACACTCACATAGATGTCTACAAGCCTATGAATTATTCTCCGTAAATAAAAAGTTATCTCAATTTCCCTCAATGTCCATAATTCTCCTGAAGGTGAGGAAGGTCTTTCTGGATGTGTTTAAACAAAATGTCCAGAGACCACCTGGTAGGTAAGGAGCTCACCTGGCTCTGGATGTTGGCTCTGTCTCTTTCCCTCTGTGTCCCACAGGTCAGCTCACTTGTTCAGGTCCTAACAAGACAGCCCAGGTTTGTCCTGATGTTGAAACACACCCAACTTCTGATGACTCTCCTGTTAACCACATCCATGGAGATAGATTATTTATTATATAATTCACCAAACTAATGTCAAATGCCCAAGATGCAATTCCGCAAACTCTAGGGTATGTTCATGCAATTCAATGAAGGAGAAAGTCTTTCAGACACAAGTGTACCTGAAATGATAAATATGTGGGTGAGGACTCTGGGCTTGAGTGTCATTGTCCAGCCATGTTTCAGAAGTGTGACCTGTCAGGGAGGAACCAGAGTTCCTTGTGCTCTCAGACGAGAGGGCTCACAGATGTCCTCTCTTGTTCCCAGGAAAGGCAATTGCACTAATCTTGATGATGAGACTATGCTCCTGTGCTGACCTATTATAGTTTTTGACTGAAATTGTCACTGTGATCCCCAATCTACATCTATTCACACAGACCTGTATAAAGGTCAGGCCACATTCTCAGTGTCACACATTGACACGTTTGGAGATACGTCCCACTACCTTCTCCTGAGATTGCAGACAGAATCCCAAATTTCAAACGTTCACAAAAGGGAAGGTCTCAGATTTTTTTTTTTAATGACTCACTCTCTAGGACAGACATATTCCCTCTAACATGATGGATATTCTGAATTACAATATACATTGCATGGATGTAGGTTTGTATAAGTTCACTGTGACGAATATATTTAGCTGCTGCCCTAATGTTTTTGAATGGAGATTTGGCAATTTAGATAACCTGGATGTTTGGTTGGTTTCATATAAATCTTCACGGGTAGAACAGCATTGAACCTATTCCAAAATCTGTCCTAGATCCATGATCACACTCATCTCCCAGACCAGCTCCTTCAGGACATTTCCCTACCTGGAAGAAAAGGACTCTGCGCTTGGTGAGGGGAGGCTCCAGGAAAAGACCTGAGTTCTCAGAGGGCACAGCCAGCATCCTCCTCTCAGGGTGAGCCCCAAAGCCTGGGGCCTCCCTCATCCCTTTTCACCTCTCCATACAAAGGCACCACCCACATGCAAATCCTCACTTAGGCACCCACAGGAAACCACCACACATTTCCTTAAATGCAGGGACCAGCTCACATGGGAAATGATCTCTGAGAGTCATGGACCTCCTGTGCAAGAACATGAAGCACCTGTGGTTCTTCCTCCTCCTGGTGGCAGCTCCCAGATGTGAGTGTCTCGGGGATGCAGATATGACGATATGGGAGGCTATCTCTGATCCCAGGGCTCACTGTGGGTCTCTCTGTTCACAGGGGTCCTGTCCCAGGTGCAGCTGCAGGAGTCGGGCCCAGCAGTGGTGAAGCCTTCGGAGACCCTGTCCCTCACCTGCGCTGTCTCTGGTGGCTCTATCAGCGATGGTTACTACTGGAGCTGGATCCGCCAGCCCCCAGGGAAGGGACTGGAGTGGATTGGGTATATCTATGGTAGTGGTGGGAGCACCTAGTACAACCCCTCCCTCAAGAGTCGAGTCACCATTTCAACAGACACGTCCAAGAACCAGTTCTCCCTGAAGCTGAGCTCTGTGACCGCCGCGGACACGGCCGTGTATTACTGTGCGAGAGACACAGTGAGGGGAGGTGAGTGTGAGCCCAGACACAAACCTCCCTGCAGGGAGGCGGAGGGGGCGGGCGCAGGTGCCGCTCAGGACCAGCAGGGGGCGCGCGGGGCCCACAGAGCAGGAGGCCGGGTCAGGAGCAGGTGCAGGGAGGGCGGGGCTTCCTCATCTGCTCAGTGCTCTCCCTCCTCACCAGCACCTCAGCTGTCCCCAGGACTGATATCTGTGGTTCTACTTCCTCACATTCTTCTGCCAGAAAAGAAAGGAGGAAGACACATTTTCCTCTTACAATTGAACATTCACCAATTACTAGGAACTTTCCTACAAGTTCCTGCATGGCCCATTATTCCTTAGTGATTAAAAATATATATATTCTAATGCTTCTCACCACCTCTTGGTTTGTGTCATCAATCGAATTGTGCCCTCTTTGAAATTCATATGCTGAGGCCGGGCGCGGTGGCTCACGCCTGTAATCCCAGCACTTTGGGAGGCCGAGGCGGGCGGATCACAAGGTCAGGAGATCGAGACCATGGTGAAACCCCGTCTCTACTAAAAATACAAAAAATTAGCCGGGCGCGGTGGCGGGCGCCTGTAGTCCCAGCTACTCGGGAGGCTGAGGTAGGAGAATGGCGTGAACCCGGGAGACGGAGCTTGCAGTGAGCCGAGATCGCGCCACTGCACTCCAGCCTGGGCGACAGAGCGAGACTCCGCCTCAAAAAAAAAAAAAAAAAAAAGAAATTCATATGCTGAAACCTTAAATTGAATGGATCTATATAGGAATTTTAATGATACAATTAAGGTTAAATGTGGTCAGAAGTGTGAGAACCTAATGCAATAGACGTGCTGTCTTTATAAGAAGAGGAAGAGACACCAGAGACCTCTCACTTTTCACGTGCACGCAGAGAAGAGGCCATGTGGAGACGCAGTGTATTAGAAGGTGCCCCAGTGCATGCCAGGAAGAAGCCGCACCAAGAACCAACCCTGCCAGCACCTTGATCTTCAACATTCAGACTTCAGAATTGTAAGAAAATCAATATTTGTTGTTTAAGCCACTCACTCCGTGTTGTCTTCTTATGAAGACCCAGACCGACTAATACCACATAACTCATAACTCTGTTAGCGCTGTCCCCTGGAGGGAGAATCAGCCCCCGGAGGCTGGGCACATCTCTCAGATTTCTACATAAAGTAGGCAAAAAAGAGTAGCTCTGATATAAAATCTTGTCATGTCCCTGTTGGCCAATTTCTGGGCAAAGTGTTTTCAAGAAGCCCTTGGGGCTTTGTCACAAAAGTTGTCTTTTATCTTTTCTGATGACCTAAGTAATGGACAATGGGTACCAGCTGGATGGAGACAGACCACTGACCATCTTCTACTGTCTCCTTAACATGCCACAGAAAACCACACAACATCACTCTATGTCTTCAACTTTCTAAATTTGCACTGAATTTATTGCTAAATGAGGAGCTACATGAGGTCTGAGTTTTGTTCCCTTCTTCCCAGTCTTCCTCAATTACGAAGGGCAGAAGAGACTTACAATGAAATTTGGCTGTCAATGCCCCCAATACAACATCACTTTTTAAGGTCTAGGAACTTTATTTGGGGGGTAGTGAAATACACTTTTGAATGGAAAGCCCTAAAGCACATGCAACAGCTGAAGGAATGGCCGCTGTACACCTGAAGACTGATGAGGCAGATGGTAGGGTCCCTTCCTCCAAGATGTTCCTGGGTGTTTGATGGTTGGACGCCTCATGCATATGGAAATAATGACTGGACTGAAGTAGAAACAAGGGCCATACCCATAGGAAAACAAGAAAAAAACAGATGGGCATCTGTGAAGACAGGTAATTAAATTTTTTTCCAAAGTTTTCAGTGTTCTTAGCTAAATATGAATCTTTTCAATGAACTGACAATTAAAAGGAGAATGGAGTTAGAAGTTGAGAGAGAAAAAAAGTCCTGCGAGAGCAGAAAGAAAATTCACACAAAACTGTCACATGGCAGAGGCCAGAATGGAGCTGATTCAGCTATGTCATTATTCTGCAGACCTCGTTGAGACTCTGTTATTTAAGGCAGGTGCAGTCGTGAAGAATTCCTTTAGTTTTTGCTTCTCTCAGAAAGGTCTTATCTGTCCTTTATTTTATAAAATGATTTACATGATAAAGTTTCTTATTTGGCAGACTTTTGTTTGTTTTTCATTCTTTATTCCCCAGCCATTTGAATACAGTCATGGACCACCTAAGAATGTTTCAGTCAACAATAGACCACATATACGTTTGTGGCCACATAACATTGTAATACCGTATTTTCACTGAAGATGTTCCATATTTACATGTGTTTAGATAGAGAGATACTTACCACGGTGTTTACGTTCCCTACAGTGTTCAGTGCAGTAACACACTGCGCAGGTTAGTTGTCTGGAAACACTGTGATATTCCACATAGCCTGTGCATGGTAGGGTATTCCCTGTAGGTTTGTGTAAGTTCACCCTATGATGCTTGCACAATGATGACATTGACTAGAAACACATTTCTCAGAAGTAATCTCTATCACTTAACCATACATCATGGAATATAATTCCTCTCCATTCTAAACTGAAAACCTGCTGCTGAGAAATCTGCTAAATCTGCTCTTTTTCCTTCTGTTTTCAAAAACATTTCCTTTTAACAATGTGGTTTCAAATATCTCTGATTTTTCTCATTTGGTTTACCTTATTTAAAACTTACAGAACTTCTTGACTGTAGATGAGTATTGGCTTTTCCAGATTTAGAAAATTTCCATGCTATTACTTCTTTGAATATTCTTTCCACCTCTCTCTTGCTCTCTCTCTCTGTCTGTCTCTCTCTCTCTCTAACACACACACACACACACACACACCCTCTTCCTTCACTACCCCTTTTTGTCTTACCTTTGCATAACTCCTCAATGCATAATTTCATTTTCACTGCGCTTCCTGACGCGTAAGTCTTTAACTCTTTTTTATTTCTTTCCTTTAAGTTTTTCTTCTCTGTCTCAACTATTTCAAATGATCTTTCTTTGAGTTTACTGTTTCTTCTATTACTTGATCTAGTCTGGTCTAAAATCTTCTATTAACATTTTTGGCTGACTTGTTGTATTCTTCAGCATCAATATTTTTGTTTAGTCATCTTCTAAATGTTTTATCTCTATTAAAATCCTCACAGCTGTTCTTGCATGATGCCACTAGCTCATTGAATGTGCTTCTAACATTTACTTTAAATGTTCTGCCAGGTAATCCGTATGCCTCCTTTTCATTGACGTTGGTTTCTGGACCTTTATGTTCTTCTTCTGTTTGGACCATGTTCCCCTGCTTCTTCGTTTTTCTTGACTGTCTTTGTTGCTACCTGTTCGTTACAACAAATGCCACCATACACTCTTTCAAGATGAGGCTCATAGAGATCACCCTCACCAATCAGCCCAGAGACAGTAATTTTGGGTCTCTGAAACCTTCATAGTATTTAGACTTCTGACTGCTCTTAGTGGCCCCAGGTTTTAGAGGATGATAGACTGTGCCAGGACTCACAGGTAGGGGAAGTAGAAATTATTTACTCAGGCAGCCCCTTGAAAAAAGTTGGACCACTGGACACAGTTTTATTTTTGAGGTGTGATTCATCAAAATAATGTTAGTTCAAGCTTCTCTCAACCAGTTATTAAACCTTGAAATTTTATAATTTCTTACTTGGATCTGCGGTTTATTCTTTGAATATTTAGCTAAAATCACAAACTAATTTCAAGCTGCCTATTTGGCAAAACGCTCTGCTGCAGAATTTCCATTTTCTGTGTTATCTCTTTTTGCATTTAAATCTAAGTCTGTATTCGTCATGTATCTAGAATGCAGAAAAAATGTCTTATAGTTCTTAATTTATTTAATTTGATGTGGTTTCCAGAAGATGTGAAAAACTCCTTTATTTATAAAATACCTGATTCCCCATTGGTCAATCATTTCCTCGTTAATTTGCCTGTCTCTTCTCACATGATCTATAATAAGCAAGGAGAAACGAAGACACACCATCGAGAGTTTGCTTAGATATCCCATCAGCTAAATTTCTAAGTGTCAATTACTAATTCTAATTTCATCCATTCTAACATAATTAAGATAAATTCTATAGCAAGGTGCACATACTTTCCCGTTCTAATACGATGTTCATGACAGAAACAAAGCAGTTGTCTTCTCTGCAATGTGGTCACCTGAAGTCTGAGATGAGGAGTCACACAGGTGTTTTTATAATATTTAAGGGTTTGGACAACAATAGTGATAACAATGCTGAACAACACTGGGTCCTAACTGAAAGGTTACAGATAAAGTTACTGCTGCTATTTTATATTAACACCTAGTTAGAATGAAGCTCAGAGGAAGAGGCCACATCCTAGGTTACACAGTGAGGAGGAATGGAGCTGTGCTCTGCTCTCCACACTACGCACAAGATCCCAGACGCGAGCCCAGGTTCCACTGACACGTGGCATCTACAGGACAGTTCTCAGGGGATGATGTTAGGGCACCTGCTTCCTGGGGCAGGGCGCTTCCTTCTCTCAATTGTGCACTTGCTCCTTCTGCAGGCTCTAAAGTGAGCACTTGTATTGCCATGATTTCTACATGTTCTTTCCCCAATACGGAAAAATATTTATAAAATTTTCAATTTTTTTCTCTGATGCACACTGCATTAGCAGAAAGGAATAAATCATGTTTCTTATCCTCCCATACAGTCAAAGATTCCTGAAGACAGAGCTGATGTGATGTACTCATAGGTGGATCTCTGCCTCTCAGAGGTGGCCTTGGTCTTCAAGCTTCAGCAATTCTGGGAAGCCAAGGACACCTCTGTCTCCTCCTCCCTGCTCTGCAGCTCACCTGAGAACAGCTTTCTTACTGGAATGTCTTGTGTTTAAGGAATAAGAGTCACTATTTCAGGTTTGGGGGCCTGAGTGCACCTACTGGATCCAGCCCAGGATTGGAGACACTTTTCAGAACAGAACACATCACCTGCGACATGACCAGTCACACTGTTTTACTTGCACAATTTCAGCTTCCTCAGAAGAAAATTAAAATTGCTGAGACTTTTTAATAAGCATTGTGCTATGTCCTTTCTCTGTTTTCCTGCCTGTTCATTTATGTGAGACCGGGTGCTCCATCTATGTAATCAGATTAGAATTCTGCCTCCAGTAACACATGAAGAGGACCTTTGGTTGTACTTTTGGGCTTTGCTCCAAAATGTAAAGATTACAACAGTCATCACCTCATTCTTATGTCAAGAGGCATCTGCACAATGTGATCTTCAATACCTTTTAGAATCCATCAGATGAATGAAGTTCCATTTTTTTAATGACCACTCCAAAAACTGGACAGTTGGTCATGTCCAGAATGGCAGTTGACACGTGCTTAACTGGAACCGAAGCTGCAGAAGCCACAGGCTGTTGAAGGCACGTGCATGGTAAGCACTATAGAGGCCTGCAAGACAGATGTGGACTAGGGTGAAATGACAGTTCCAGAGGGCCACACAATCCTCAGCCTTCTGGAATTTTCCTCCAGAAATCTCCAGAATCTAAAAAATACAATCCAAATACATCTCCTATGGGTCAGAATTGGGGAAGTTTAATTACTGAAACACACACCAGGAGGCTTCTCCAAAAGATCCTACAGGGAAGAACTTTTCCAGATGCTTATGCTATGTGAGAGGAAGACAAATCTGCCCATTCCAGATCCCTCCCCGATTCCTCCATTATTATACGAATGAGTAATGTTAGCCAATAGGGTAAGATGTAAGCAAATAGTCCAGGGAAAATGAAACCACAAAAAGGAGTAAAGAAGAAAATTCAGCTTTTCCCCTGGAGACGCCTGGTCAAGGTCACAGCCCAGAAGAGGAAGGTGATCGCCTCTCTAGGTTTCCACTGTAAGAACAGACAGTGCTGACCTGCACTGCACAATTCATTCTAACCAGGATGATGGCTCTGGATTAAAGATGAGAGAGTGGCAATGCACAGACTCAGAGGAGAACATACAGAAACTTAGGAAAAAAAGACAGAGAGTTAGACAAGGACGGTAGAGCAATATGAAGCCTCTGACTTCAAGATTTTTAAAAACAAGGTCTTGGAAACTCCCTCATTCACCTCAGCTTCTTT
The DNA here is from genome assembly GCF_007565055.1 of Rhinopithecus roxellana. Classification (NCBI taxonomy): domain Eukaryota; kingdom Metazoa; phylum Chordata; class Mammalia; order Primates; family Cercopithecidae; genus Rhinopithecus; species Rhinopithecus roxellana. The sequence continues at coordinate 916,568 of NC_044553.1, read as the reverse complement.
TATCATGAAGGCTTTTCAAGGTTCTTAGCTGAGACAAAGAAATTAACAACCGGCATGCACTTCCCAAGTCTCCACTTGTATCCTGTTTGCTTTAGATCTCTAGGAGAAGAAAGTCAGATACTGGGCCTAGTGTCAGTGTAGGAGGCACTTTCTGCAGGTGAGGCACTAGGAAGAAGGGAAAACATGTGTTATTGGAATATTGGATATGAAGTGTGCTCTCACCTGAAAATATCTACACCTGCTGGAAATCTCAGATGCAACATTCAGCTGCAGGGAACAAGGCACACCCAAATCTCCTGTAAGGTTTTGGATTCATTTTCCACTGATTCGGTGCATCTGGAGCTTAGAGAAGGAGCTCCCTCCTGGGTCATAGAATGCTTGCTTTGGGTCTCCCTGTAGAGTTCATTAGGTTTAGTAAGGCTAATCAATTGTTTCAAGAGATGGGGTCAGCAGCGTATGGTGTCACTGAAGGATTATTCTAAGCCAGGACAAAGCCATTTCATGTTAGGTTAGGGAAGCTGAGGGAAAACGCTTTGTGAGCCCCATGGGAGCTTCCTCACAAGGCAAGGGCTGGGCTGGAGGGGACACTCAGGAGCCACCCAGCTCAGGTTCCAGCCCCGGAGCAGGTGCACAGGAGGCTGGGGACGAGGTTTCCTCTCAGTGCCTGTGTCTTCCTTTGTCAACAACAACAACAACAACAAAACCCTAAGTGTTCAAGAAGTAGTGGATATGCCTTTAAATGTCCTGTTACATCAGAAGCATTCATATAACATAAGGCAACAAGAACTATTTTTCAAAGTAGGTTTCTAGGACTGTAAATATCTTAATAGTGAGGATATAATGGATAGGAATTGTTTTACTAATTGAAAGGACACAGTATTCTGGGAGGCACTATATTCCTACGAATAAAAAATTCAGACTTTAGTGTTAAGTAATTTTGCCTACATTGTGTGAGTGACAGGGTAGTGATGGATCTGACAGTGTGGCAGGTGTACAGACCTAGTGAGTCAGAAATCAATATGGAAAGATGAGGATCTATGGATATGAACTGAAAGGATGTAAACAGTTCATGAAATTCTATTAAATGGAGTAGGAAATAAAACCCAAACTTATCCAAAACACAAATTCCTTTACAATTATTTTGGGAGCGGTGAGTTCATCAGGAACCCCAAACTTCTCTTACATCTTCTGATTCCTATCGTCCGTGAGAAGAGAAAATCAGATCTCACTGTGCATCACAGGGCAAATCTGTAAATCAAGAGTGTTTCTATTGAAGATCATGGAGGATCAGGAAGCCAGGCAGGTGCTGGAGACACTGTCTCAGGAGCGCCCAGATGATCTCAGAGGGACCTGCTGGACACTCACATGGGACATCAGCAGTCACTTTCTCAGAGTCACCAGTGAGCTGTACTGATGCCTGATGGGACTAGGATGAGGTCAAGGCACCTTCTCAGTGTCATGGAGAGTGATGGTTCCAGAAATCATCCAGGTAGGTCTCTACGCTAATCAAATATGGGTTCACAGTGAGGAGCATGTCCTCTGGGAGCTTGGTCTTCAGTGAAAGGATGTCTGGACATCAAAAGTTTGTAAATGGAGCACAGCCTGCATTTCCTCAAGGAGGATTAGGGCTTGGAGCATCAGCATCCCACTCTTGTAAGGCTGATGTGTCATTTACCTTTCCTTTCTTATCCTGAATCAGGGTCTTGAGCTATGAAATGCTCTGACTCATGAATATACAAATAACCTGAGATCCACTGAGGTAAATATGGATATGTCTCAGCCCTGAGAGCATCACCCAGAAACCACATCCAAGTCACATATTTGTTAAATGAATTCCAAGCTAGAGAAGCCCCAGGCAGCGCAGCTAGAGAAGCCCCAGGCATCGCAGCTCCTCATCATGGACTGGATTTGGAGGATCCTCTTTCTGGTGGCAGCAGCGGCAGGTAAGAGGCTGCCAAGTCCCGGTGATGAGGACTGGATTGAGACCAGGTAAGGGGGCTTTCATCAGCTCCTGCGTCCTCTCCACAGGTGCCCATTCCCAGGTCCAGCTGGTGCAGTCTGGGACTGAGGTGAAGAAGCCTGGGGCCTCAGTGAAGGTCTCCTGCAAAGCTTCTGGATACACCTTCACCAGCTACTTTATGCAATGGGTGCGATAGGCCCCTGGACAAGGACTTGAGTGGATGGGATGGGTCTACCTTGGAAATGGTAACACAAACTATGCGCAGAAGTTCCAGGGCTGAGTCACCATCAACAGGGACGTGTCCATGAGCACAGCCTACATGGAGCTGAGCAGCCTGAGATCTGAGGACACGGCCGTGATTTACTGTGCAAGACACACAATGTGAGAACCCATATCCTGAGAATGTCAGAAACCCCAGGGAGGAGGCAGCTGTGCTGGCATGGAGGAGATGACAAAGATTATTAGATTGAAGACTTTCTTAGAAAATGGCGTTAAGTCATTAAAGAAAAGGAAAAATATAAATGTGTAGTTAAAAAATTTTAATTATTTGAGAGATTGTTCACACAGCATTTATTCTGTAAGAGAATTTCAGGGATTCGAGAATGAATCAAATTAACAAATCTGATAAAGAACTTCCTTTGAACAAATCTTTGTAAACATGAATTTCTGAATCAGTGTTGTAAATATTCTACGATACAAACACAAGTTCACATTTTAAGTTTACTTTTATCTCTATTTAAAAATGCCAAAAAATCTCATTTTGTGCATGTAGCATTTTGAATTCTCACCATCAATTCATGATAGTCCTTGATTTCCCACATTCGTATTGCCATTTATCATTATGAGAATTGGGTATTTTAACCATGCTAATAGGCAAGTAATGGTATCTAATTTTTATTTAAATGCACATGTTCCTAATAAATATATTGTTGGTAAGATGCCTCTCCTGATAGTTGGTTAATTTTTAATTGCATTTCTTTTGATGAGTTGTAAGTTTACTTGCATACTGGCTATAAAAGTGATTTAACAAATTAAAAGAATTCATTTAACAAATATGTGACTTGGAATTATTTTCTCAAAGTCTGTGGCTATCTATTACTCCCTTATCAGTGATCATTGCAGAAAAATGTGTGTGTGTGTGTGTGTGTGTGTGTGTTTGCACACATTTAGATAAAAAAACATAAAAAATTTATTCATCCATAGATAATGGCTTTGGCATTATATCTGAAATCTCATTATAAAATACACTAATAGTGATTATTTTTTTCCATGTCTCTAATCTCAGGACACAATCAACTCATGAGTGTTTAAGCTTCACCTACTTGATCGGAGGACTCTCCACCTGAGATATTTGGAATGCTTCTGTAAGGAGATGTGTTCTTCTTCCCATTATTTCTCTATTTAGTCATCTATTAATATCCGTATTGGTGTATGGATGTCTATTTCATTCTCTGAAGAAGATCCATGCTACAGTATTCATTTTATTGTTCAAATCATGACAGCTTTATTAGGTGCTGGGAGCTAATTTATTTTGGATCCTGCATCCTTACAGCACACCTCAAGCTTTTGTTTTTGAACACTTCCCTGTGTCCTGGCATTACAATACATTCTAAGCACGTTTTCTATATTACCTTTTTCGCACATAGAATCGGTCATTTTTCTAAAGACTGCTTGTTTCTGATATTAAAGAATAGTATTAAAATAAAAAATTGTAATACTGGGTATGTGTGTTGTTAATGTGGTATAAGTACTCCTAGGACCTTTCAACCAACTGACCTAGTAAATGAGCATGTTTATATGAACCCATATTTGTGGACACATCGAAACTTTTATGCATCTAATCTTCTGTAACTTTATTGCATTAAAAATGAGAACACACTGGCCTCTCACCCAACTATGCTACCACATGGACCTTTCTAGTCCTCCTTTATTGACTGTCCATACCCACCCACTGCAAAGTGAGGAACCCCATCCCACCATATGCCATTTGATTACTTAGCTGCACAATTTCAGGACACATGCACAGCAGCATCAGTAATGTAAAGCTGTACTCTTATAGGAAACATGTTTATCTACTAGAATAGAGTGTTTATGTGTAATTTCTTTTCACTTTAAACTCATAGAATTTCCTCATTTTCAACGTTCTTTAGGTCAGCAACTTCATTTCCCATGTTCTTCAGGGAAGTTATTTCAATGACACGGTATAATCTGATTTATTTGAAATTCTAAGAGCCAAAACTGTAGTCAAGGAAACGTATAGAGGATATTCCAGGAATTTAGAGAGTGGGTATAAAATAAGTTTGAAGGGCACTGTTTAACGACACTAAAACTATCCTTACTGATATGCAATGGTTGAGACATGACACAATTTGTCTAAGCACACAATTTTGTGATGGAAAATATAAATCTAAATAAATACAATTTAAAAAGTTCATTAACCCCAGGATCAAATACACCTTGTATAAAATTATCTAATAACTTTTTTGGTGAGTGTAGGGATGTCATGAGATGCATGCAACAGATATTGAAGTAATTTTCCACATTTGCATATACCATGTTTCCATTCATTAAAGACATTTTATTTAAAAAATCAATTATCTGCTTGACCCAGGTTTTTTCTTCCCGGCAAGAAAATAACCCACAGGATTATTTTCTTTCATTGGTTGAGAAAGATTTTCCCAAACTTCAGCTCAGTTCAGGCATGCACTGTTCCTGAATGGGCACTTACTCTCAGATTTGTACACACACCTGTCAACATGTGGGCTCTTCTGTCAGATAAACATACCTTTACTCATGTGGATTCTTCCCTCAGACAAACACACATGTCCCCACGTGGACTCCTTCCTCAGACCACCACGTATGTCCTTCCATTTACTCTTTCCTCAGAAAACAGACATTTCCTCATGTGGACTCTTGTCTCAGACAAACAAACATGTCTCCTTGTGAACTCTTCACTCAGATAACTGCACACATTTCCACATTGACTGCTTCCTGACACAAGCACATATATCCAATGTTGAACTGTCTTGTGGAAAAGATGATGGCAATTATAAACCCCAGCCCTGACAAGGTGTAGATCTGCATTTTTTTTGTTGTAACTTAACTTTGCCTCATTGTCAGGAACAGTGGTTTGCAGCTCTAAATGCACTGATTACAGACAGATGTCCATTTTCTTTGGAAATGCGTATATTGCGTTCTTACTGGACATATTTGTCAAAATTGTTTGCTACTATGAACATACCTGAACAGTGTCCACATTAGAGAATGAGAAAGAGTAATAGGCAGATTCACCCTGTGCATCCAGACCCAGGAATCCTTTGCCTTTGCCCTCCCTGAAATGGAGACACAGAGGATGGATGAGCAATGCTGAGCGGTGCACCCATGACCACAAAAAGAAAGACATGGAAATGTGTCTCCTCCCCTCCTCATGAAAGGCAGCTCATCCCCTGTTCCTTCGGGCCTTGGTGAGGAGCCACCCCATGTCTGTGCCCTTCCTCGGTGTCCACACCGTGGGGTCTGCACTGATCTGGGCTTCCCTCCTCATCACCCTCAGTATCAGGGCCCCTTGTGAATCAGGTCCAGCTGTGGCTGCTCCACATGGGGCTGGTCTCAGTCTGTTCCTTCTGTGTTTGCAGAACACCTGTGTGAAGCTCAGCAGTGGAGTCTGAGGTGGAAAAATTGTACAGCCCACCGGTTCACTAAGCCCCTCCTGCAAAACCTCTGGATTCACCTTCACTGATTGCAGCATAATCGTGATTCATCAGCCTCCAGGACTGGGGCTGTTGTGAGCAGCAACAGGGAGAAATTCAAGAGGAAGTTCCCAGTGGTGCCCTCCATGACGACAAAGGAGCTTCTCCATCCCCAGGGCGCCCTTAAGTGCATGCTGTCACTGACAGCTTTACTTCCTTAATCACGTTTGTTCTGTAAATCATAATGAATGGGGCATTCTTCATCTATTATTTATTTGTTAAGTCTTGTTTGGCATCTTTTTACAAAACTGGTCACTTTATCTTATGTGACATCCCTGTTAATTCCTGAAAATCTTTTGTGATGTCTACTTTGTCTGAAATTTACACAGCAACTATAACTTTCTTTTGGTTCATATTTTCATCGTCCATCATTTACCATCTTTATCTTTTCTATTTGTGGATATGTACAGTAACTTCCTTGTACATAGCTAATGGTTGGGCTGTGCCTTTTTAAATCAACTACAATAAATTGTATTTTAAAATTAATATTATTTTTCTGTTATTTTGTGTTTAAATTAGCATTTCATAACAATCTTTATTTCTCTATTAAAATATTATCTAATTCACGTTTTATAAATATTATATTGGCTGCCATAAGGTTTACAATAAGAATTGTATGGAATTAGATCCTAATGCAGATACTGTGATGGCCTTGATCTAAAGTACAGAGATAGTGTAACTGTGTGCTTTGAATTCCTCCTTTGCACCACTCCTTCTTCTTTACTCTCAGTTTGCACTTACATATAAAATATAATATATATTTTTATCGCTTTATATAGTTATATGTTATAGCAATTACAAAGATAATAACTGCACTTCATCTTGATTTTCCCTTTTTTTACAATCTTAATTTCTTTGTATAGATCTATGTTTTGAGTGCATATCATATGGCTACTCAAAGAGAAACTTTGCTAACATGTGCCCTGAAAATGAATCTGCTGACAAATTGTCTCAGGATTTTTTTTAATGACATAATTTTATTTGCTTTCACGTTTTTATAAAAATGAAATGCATGTATAATTTCAGTTTACATTTTGCTTGTAATTTATTTTCTTGCATTTATTTTTTTCTTCCAGGAGATGATCACATATTACATTCTGCTGGGCCTTTATTAACCACGTTTCTGTGAGTCTACTCAGGGTTGGATTTCAAGTGTGTGGTTGCAATGGCTATCACAGTTGAAGTTAGCTTCTCCTGTTCACAAAAGCTTCAGGTTCCTCCATCAATACCTGATTTTGTGTCCCTGTTTGGCTTTGGGTTTTCACATTTCATTCTCCCCAGAGAGCCTCTTTCAGCTGTGGCAGGTGCATCCTGCTGACACTTTTACTTGGTGATTGTTTGTGTGGTGAAGGGGCTTGGACACAGGGGCACGTTCTCCAACCTTCTGACTAAGCCTCCTTCTTAGCTATGGGTGGTGTGACTGGCTCTGAAGCATGGCCTTACAAGTGTTTCTGTTCCTTCCTTTCCCCAGTGTCAGAATGTCTCTTCCCAGCCACAGTGGATTTTCATCAGCGTCCTCAGCTTCTGACCCACTGTCCTTACACGACAGATTCAGGATTTCATTCCTCAGGAAAGAGATGGGAGGTGTTTCTGGGCAGAGTTTCCTTGGTGTCCTCTGTTTCTTTGTGTTCTGGTTGATTCTACCAGTGCCTGAAGGACACAAGATTTAATAAATGTGTCTCACATATAGTGAAGGGGGATTCAGCATCGAACAGAGCTGCTGTTCCTCCTCCCCAGTCCACACCACAGGACAGCAGGTGGGTGAGTTGTCTGGGGATTTCCCCAATTCTGTGGGAAAAGCCTGCAAGTGCCGGGAGTTTCACTCTCACACCATTAGCACACACGTCCTCAACAACTCATGAAACTTTTCCAGGTTAGCTTTTTCCTTCTTCAGTACCATGCTGTGAGTGGCACCTGCCCCAGTTACTCTAATAAATGGACCCTAGTTCTCTCTGCAGGCCCCTATTTTCTCAGAATACAGGGATTTTTTTTTCTCTGTGACACCAACTCAGATATGTTGAAGGATTTATTTTTTGTAGTTATTCATGGTTTTTTTAACGAGGTCAGAATAAGATTTTCTCAATTTTTACATTATAATGCTTAGTATCTAATTTCTAAATAAAATTCAGAAACTGAGACAACATATCAAGTATCCATTATTTGGTGCATTGTCAAACAATTTGAGAAATATTAATGTAACAAAATATGATGAGCCGTTGAAATCAAGGCATGAATCATTCACATAAGAACACAAGGATATTATAAAATGATTGTGGCGAGTGAAGGAAGCTGAAGAATTCACAGAAAATCTCAAGTGATTTTATTTGTATGAATTGTAGAAGATGCAACTATTGTAAATTAACATGAAGAAGATCTGAATTTTCTGAGAAAAGGGTGGTAAGAGTAACAAGGTGGTGAAATGAAATTACAGAGAAGTGAGAGAAAAAAAGAGGTTAATTTAATTGCTAACAGCATGATTGAAGTGCTGATTCAATGACTGCACACATACATCCACATTTCCCAAATGCTGCACTGTCAATTTGTTTCCATTATTAATTGATTTTATTAAAGCAGTAACAAAAATGAATATATTGGCTGGGAAAAAGCAAGAAAGATAAATATTGACACTTGAATAATCACGGACTCCTGACAATACACGCATGTGAACACTGATTGTATATTTCAGGTAAACACTAGAAACGGCAAAATTCCATAAAGTTGTTATGACAGGTGGGACATCCTGAAAACCCCTCTAGGCATGTCGCACACCACCCTGGAGCTGTCTCAGGGGAGCCGACTCCTCCAGTGTTTAGCGTCACAGGCACAGATAATAGAGCTAACCCTGTCCAGATGTGTGATATTGGACACATTGCACAGCTGCTCCGTTCTGCATGTAATTATCTTCTCTAAACATGTGACATTCACACTTGCATTAAGTACATTCTACAAGTATGTAAAAATTAAATAAGATGATGAATACTAAATGATTATCAAGGCACAATCACATAATCTGAAGTTATATTTCCTGAGAGATAGAATTGACTCCAGTGTTTTCCGGGACACTCTCATCCGCTCTGAGCACTGCCTTCTCCTCAGCCGTCCCACCCCAGAGCTTGCTATATAGCAAAAGACATGCAAATAGGTCCCTCCCTCTGCTGATGAAAAGCAGCCCAGCCCTGACCCTGCAGCTCTGGGAGAGGAGCCCAGCCCCAGAATTCCCAGGTGTTTCTGTTCGGCCATCAGCACTAAACACACAGAACACACCATGGAGTTTGTGCTGAGCTGGGTTTTCCTTGTTGCTCTTTTGAAAGGTAATTGAGGGTGAAGTAGAAATTCTGTGTGTGAGGGGACATGAGTGAGAGGAACAGTGGATATATGTGGCAGTTTCTGACCTTGGTGTCTTTTTGTTTGCAGGTGTCCAGGGTGAGGTGCAGCTGGTGGAGTCTGGGGGCGGTTTGGCAAAGCCTGCGGGGTCCCTGAGACTCTCCTGCGCAGCCTCCGGCTTCACCTTCAGTAGCTACTGACATGCACTGGGTCCGCCAGGCTCCAGGGAAGGGGCTGGAGTGGATCTCAGCTATTAATAGTGGTGGGGGTAGCACATGGTACGCAGACTCCGTGAAGGGCCGATTCACCATCTCCAGAGACAATTCCAAGAACACGCTGTATCTGCAAATGGACAGCCTGAGAGCCGAGGACACGGCCGTGTATTACTGTGCGAGAGACACAGTGAGGGGAAGTCGGTGTGAGCCCAGACACAAACCTCCCTGCAGGGGCGCGCCCGGCCACCAGGGGGCGCTCGGGACCCACCGATCAGAGTCAACCCAGAGGCCGGTGCACACGGAGCCTGATTTCCTGTCAGGATGTGGGACGCCATCTTTTCAGACAGTTCCTCTAGTGAACCTCTCTGAGTTCAGAACTCTGTGCTTAGTAATGTCATCTCTACATATTTTTCAATGATTGTTTTAATATGAAAACCTATTCTCGTGTGAACAAAATGCAGACGATCCTTACCGAGGAGATGAGAAGTTCCCAACCGTGGTCGCCACGATCAGAGTCCTGAGGAAGCTCAGGCTTCCTGGTGAGTCTTCTCCAGTCAGACTCAGGACAGGAGCCTGAGAAGGATTCCTGACCAGAACTGAGGTTTGGCTCCTCACAAGAGGGCACGAGCTGCGGGGGCTGTTCCTGCAGAGCCCTGATTCGGCGGCGGATGAATGAAACACACACGGACACAGGTGTTCCGCTTTGCCAGTTCAGCGGAGGGCCCGAGGCCACTTACTGACTCCAAGGAGAGTCCTGTAAAGAATGGCCGCGGCGGCCTGAGCCGCTCGCGCTCCAGGCGTTTATTTAGTATAGAATTCACAACAGACGCTCCGAGTCAACACACTTGTGGATAATTAACATGTTAAGAGAGTAGTTCTATGAAGGAGTAAAGCTCAGGGACTGCGGTCTAAAGTAAATACCATTAGGGGGCAGTGTCCTTGGTCGACCTCCCCCCGAGAGGGCCAGTAAGCTTGTAAGGGACTTGTAAGCTTCAAATATGACATTTTTATTGTCATGCCTCTAAATCAGGATATGTAGTTATGTTAGCTAAGAGTAAAGAAAAGCAAATTTAGCTTACTAAAAATCAGGAAAATAAAACCTAATGAAATGAAAACTGGGATATGAGTGGCTCCAGACTTGGCTATTCTAAGAGTTTATGTATCCAGGTGAGTTCTTTTCTCAATTTTACACACAGACACACCCACAATGCCAGATTCATGTCGCATTGACTCTCATTATCTCTTTTTTCATCAGTTTGCTTAGAATTTTGACTTCCAGCTGCACCCATGTTTCACAAAAGACATTATTTTTCTATGACTGCATAGCATTCCATGGTGTCAATATATTGTATTTTCTTTATCCAATCCACCATTAATGGACACGTAGGTTGGTTTTTTGTCTTAGGTATTAAGAATACCATAGCAATAAACATGAAAGTGGGTGTATTTTTTGGTAGAATGATTTGTTTTCTTTTGTGCATATACCCACTTATGAGATGACTGGGCCAAATGGCAGCTCTGCTTTAAATATTTTGCAACTCTCCAGACTGCTTTCCACAGTGCTTGGACTAATTCACATTCCACCCAACACCGTATATGTGTTTCCTGTTCTCCGCAACCTACCCAGAATCTGTTAATTTTTGACTTTTTAGTAGTACTGATCTTGACTGGTATGAGATAGCATCTCTTTGCAGTTTTGAATTGCATTTATCTGTTGATTAGTGATGCTAACCATTTTTTTCATACGTCCTGGCCAGCTTATATATTTTTGAGAAGTTTATGCTCATGTCATGCCTATTGTGTAAATGTGGTTATTTTGTTTTTGATTGTTGATTTACATTTCTTACAGCACCTGGATATGGGACTTCCATCAGATGCATAGTTTGTGAATATCTTCACCCATTCTGTAGGCTCTCTGCTTACTCTCTTGATAGTTTATTTTGCTGTGTAAAAACTCAGATTTCATCAGGTGCCACATACAGAATTTCCATTTGCTGCAATTGCTTTTGGGGACTTTGCCAAACATTTCTTGCCAAAAACAATTTGGGAACAGTATTTCTTAGGTTGTCTTCCAAGATTTTTATAGTTTGAGGTCTTGTACTTAAATCTTTACTCCATTTTTTTGTTAATTTTTGTTAATGGTGAAAGGTAGACATGTAGCTTCCATCTTCTGCATATGGCTAGCCAGTTGTCCCAGAACAATTTATTGAATAGGGATACATTACCTCATTGCATGTTTTTAGTGTCCTGGTATAAGATCAGATGGTTGTAGTTGTGCAACTTTATTTCAAAGTTTTGTATTCTCTTTCAGTGGTCTATGCATGTTTTTGTACAGGTACCAAGCTATTTTGGTTCCTGTGGTTTTATAGTACAATGTGATGTCTTATAGTGGGATACCTTTGACAGTATTTTTGTCAGTTAAGATTGCTTTTGTTTTTAAAGTTCTTTTTTTGATTCCATAAAAATTTTAAGAAGTGTTTCTTCTAATGCCATAAAAATAATGCTGGTAGTTTGATAGGAATAGCATTGAATCTGATAATTTATTTGGGCATCATAAAAACTGATAACCTTAAATGATTTCATCAAGTAATTAGAAAGGTCTCAAATTAGTAATCTTAACTTCACACCTAAATGAACTAAAAAATCTCAAAGCTGGCAGAAAATAAAATTAGAGAATAGCTTAATGAAATTCAGATACAAAAAGGCATACCAAATATCAATAAACCTAAGAGTTTCTTCTTTGTTAAATAAATAATATTGATTGATAGACCCCCTAGCTGGATTAACAAAGATAAAGAAGATCCAAATAAGTACAATCAGAAATGACAAAGGGGATATTACAACTGACCCCAGAGGCACACAAAAATTCTCCAAATACTATAAACTTCATGCACACATATTAGAGAATCTGGAGGAAATGCATAAATTTTGGGAAACACAAAATCTCCCAGGATTGAATAGGAAGAGACTGAAACCCTAAATACAGCAATACCAACTTCTAAAATTGAGTCAATAATAAATAACCTACCAAGAAAAAGAAACCCGGAAAAGATGCCAATTCTACTGAAACTACTCAAAGAAACTCAAGGCATAGAGACTCCTTCTCAACTAATTCTGTGACGCCAGCATCAGCCTTACACCAAAATACGGCAGAGACACAAGAGAGGAAAACTCGAGACAAACACTTCTCATGATAATAGGCTTAAAAATTCTCAGTGTCGGAAATCAAATCCAGTAGTATATCAAAAAATTGACACACCACAATCAAGTATGCTTTATTCCAGAGATGCATGGCTGCTTTAACCTATGCAAATCAATATATGTGATTCACTACATAAACAGAATCAAAAGGAAAACCCGTTGTTGTATCCCAGAAGATGGAGAAAAAGCTTTCAATAAAATCGTACATCCCTTTATGTTAAAAAAAAAAAAAAAAAACCTCAAAAGTATAAGCATTGAAGAAGCACACTTCAATCTAATGAGCCATCTATGACAAACCCACAGCCAACATCATACGGAATGGGCAAACACTGGAAGCATTTTCCTTAAGAACAGAAACAAGATAAGGATGCCCGCTCTCACCACTTCTATTCAGTATAGTACTGCAAGTATTCACCAGATCAGGCAAGGTAAAGAAGTAAAAGGCATCCATATAAAAGAAATAGAAGAATGCAAACTATCTGTTTTCACTGATGACATAATTCTATATCTAGGAAATGTTGAAGATTCTGTCAAAAGTCCCTAGTATTTATAAATTAGTTTATGAATGTTTCAGGATATAAAATCAATGTACAAAAAAATCACAGTAACATTTCTATACACTAAAAACCTTCTGGCTGAGAGTGGAATCAAGAACATGCTCTCCCAATAGCCACCAAGACAACTAAATACCTAGGAATGTAGCTAAGCCAATCAGATGAAAGATCTCTACTAGAAAAACTACAAAACACTGGTGAAAAAAATTAGAGATAAAACAAATAAATGGAAAAAATAAACATTCCACGCTTATGAAATTAAAAAATAAATATAAAAAGTTTTTAGATATGTGATTAATTCTATGTAGCAATGCCATTTTTCAGAATATTGTAGATGGTAATAGCAGTTTAGCATTTGAGCAAAGGAAACGCCTAACAGAATTGCTTTATAACATTTTTTTTTCCTGTAGTGGGTGTGTTGCAGTTAAATGATGAAAGCATCAGCATATCACAGGTTGGAAACACAAAATCTGCTTATGGATTGAACAGGCTGTAGACTTTTGTCAAGGAATTACTTCAAGTCATTGAGAAAAACAGCAGACAGTAAATGAAACTTCTTCTAATTCCATGGAGAATGGAATCTGAAGAAAATCCACCTAAAAGTGTCCAAAGGCCCCTGAGCCTGGGTTCCTCGGCAAGTCCCACCTTCACAGATTTTCCAGGATTTTGTTTTTAACTAATTTACACATGAGCAAGACATAACCTCAGGTGTCTTAAAATTTCCCGCATGTATTGATTTAAGTCTGTATTCAATTCAGCTCTACCATGTAGGAGAGTTTAACAGAGAAATTGAATTAGTATTCATTTGAAATTATCTGACACAGATCATCCGAGTCAAGTAGACAACTAAGAGTTTTCCATTTTTTTAACTTAAATTTGGTGGGGAAATGTTGATATTTGATAACGACATTTTTGAATCTCTCAGGAAATTTACCTCCTGACGGTTCAGATAAGATCATACACTAGGTTAAGATGACAGGTTTGGCGCAATGAACTGGAACAACACTCACTTTAGCTTTCATGTTATCTCTTTTTCTGCACTGACTTCCACCTTTACATTAGTCAAGAATATGGGATGGAAGAGTGCTTCTAAGTGGTCCTTGACTTGCCCATTTTTATGGATTTTCCAGAAGACGTGAGGAACCACTTTGCAAAGCGTCTCAAAGCCATGTCCTGCTCCAGAAACATGTGAACTCATGTCCTGATTGTGTCTTAACTGACACGCTCTAATCAGTGCATCTGGGCCAATTTCAAATGAGGTGAAAAAATTTGTCCTAAAGTAAAACTAACATTGTAGTAGGAATTCCTGTTTGAAAACCTTTAGTTTTATTATTGGGTAGGATCCATCAAGATACAACATTAGTTGAAGTTTCTCAACAGGAGTTTAATAAATATAAAGAATGTACAGAAGTGTTTCCTAATTAAAATAAAGCGAAACAGTTACCAAGGCTGTGAATGCAGCCTTGGTAATCTGCTATGTCCATGCCCATCACTCTGTGCACCACAAACTAATTTTGACCTCACATCGCTCGCTTGATATGGGAATTCAAATGTCACAGGTGGGAAAATCAGAACAAAGCACATTTTATGAACTGTCTTGGCTGTAGTTTTTGTTAATCAGGTAACTCACGTCAGCAAGAAAATAGGCACAACAATAAAACGTATTCAAATCAAGGGAGAGTCTGACCTCTGCCCTCTCTCCTATAAGTGCAAGGTGGTGCCACATCCAAATTATTTTTCAAGCTCTAGGGTATAAAACGCTTTGGGGCTGTGGAAGCTAACAGCTCTCCCCTCAGGCAGGGCTGAGGTATCTGGAGGAATGCAGAATTGTGTTCATGAAGAAGATGACATTATTTTGTCTGCTTCTGTGCCTGGTGACAGCTCCCCAGGGTGACTGTCTCAGAAGTCAGATGTGGGTCTACGGGGTGAGTGTAGGTACACGTGACTGACGGGGACTGATTCTCCATGTACTCACATGCCCTGTCCCAGGAGCAGCTGCAGGAGTCAGCCCTGGACCTGAAGAGCCCACACTGACCCTGTGCCTCACCTACACTGTCTCTGGCCACTCCATCAAAACCAGTCCTTCCTACTGGATCTGGATCTGCCAGATCCCAGGGATGAGCTGCATTGGATAGAAAACGCTGGTAGTGGTTGTGGGAATACATTTGGCTTGTGGAAAATGGCAGCATCTCTTTATTTTACAAGGCAAAATAATGCTATATTGTGTACATATACCACATTGACTTTATCCATTTGTCCATTGGTAGACACTTAGTTTCCATATCGTGGCTGCTGGGAATAGTGCTGCAATAAGCATAGGAGTGCAGGTATCTTCACCAGGTGGTAATTTCATCCCCTTTGGGTACAGTTCCATAATCTGGATCCCTGGTCATTTGGTATTTCTGTTTTAATTTGTTTGGAGCCTCCATACTCCTTTGCATTTTAATGGGAATATAAAATGCCATAGCTATTATGAAAAAGCATTCTTGTTTTGAGGTATAATCCAAAAACAAATAATGTTTTCTCATAGTTTTTCATATGAGGCTCTAATAAATCTTGTGGAAGTTTTCCCATCTTGGCTAAATATAAGTTTTCCCATCTTGGGCAAGGATGAGTGTGCCCCCAATTTTCTTTGAGGCAGAAGATTGGCAGAAGGTGAGATGGAGGCTGTTGGCAGTATTCAGGAGATTCATTAATAAAGAGTAATGACAGGAGAAAAGTGGAGGAAAATAGAGAGAGACATGGAGAGAAAGAAAGGGAGAATATGAATCTCATAAGAGGAAAATCTGCTGAACAGCAGTGTACGGTTTTCAATCACAGACATATCTGTATGAGAGAGGAACCATGAAGTCAAGTGAAGAGTGGAGAACATGTTCAGTACAAAAATCAGCATATTCTCAGAGGCACCCACTGCTCCATCACATGGGTGAGAAATGTTTGAAACCAGTGAAGTGTGAGTTCACAGTAAGTTATAAAGTTATCATGTTTCCATGAAATTTCATTAATATGCCAAGGACTTCTATAGATCACTCATGCACAAATATACACTGTGTTTTTTTTTTACATTTATGCAAGTATAGAGAAAAAGAATCTGTTGAGAAAACTTATTTAGGTTACAGAGATCTGTTAAATTTGAGATCCAATAGAATATTTTCTTTGAGTGAATTCTAGGCTACCAAGTGAATAGGTCAAAATTCCCTCTGTATAAATGTATTGATTGCTCCTTGAGTTGTCAAACATAAACCCAAGGATTGACATACTGAAATTTCACTGCTGTGTTGGTAATGTTTTTGATAAGATTCTTCCAATACTTTGAGAATAGCTTTCCTGTTTCTTTGCTACAGGAAATTAATTTTCACAAGATCTGAGGACACCACATTTTGGGTGCTTTAGTTGAAGAGACTGCCTTCGTGGGAGTAGGCAGTTTTCTTCTAACAATGAGCTCACTTCTGCAAACCATTCAGTTTATTGCTGTATTGCCAAGAATCATGAAGTTTTTAAACTCCAATGCACTGGAAATCATGTCCCTTCAATTAAATATTAATTGGCACTGACATGAACTGACCATCTTGAATATGTGCCCTATGTTATGTGCCCAGCATGTTAGTGGACTGAGAATCCTCTGTAAGTTATATCCTCTGTTTGTGGCACTGAGCAGATTGACAATGCTCAGAGTCATCCATGAAAGAGAGTTCCGAGCTTCGTGGGGTTCTTGGAGACATTCAGGTGAGTTGAGGGGAGAAACAGGATTGGGGGCTGCCAGCCATTTCAACAACACTGGGAATCATTACCATCTGTGGATAAAAGTCAACATCATTCAAAACACTGCTGGGGAAAAGGCTTACGGGGTGCCTGTATAAACTGGCCATAAAAATATGAGACGATAAGTTGTGGAAAGCCACAGGAGGCCTCTGAAGAGGAAAACCTCCTTATTGCCATCACATTCCCATGACCAGAGTGTGACCTGCTCTCTTATCTATAAACACTGTGCTCAAAAACAAGACACTCCTTTAAAACATTAAAATGTGGCCAGCCTTGCCAGCTCCTAGTTAAGCCCACTCCCAGCAGCTGCTCTCCAATAACTTAAAAAAATCAGTAGTTAAATATGTGCTGGTTGAGCACCGCCTCCTTTTCACCGTTTCACCCCTAAACATCTGCTCCTTAGATCTAAGTAATTATACCTGATAAATAGTGTAGAGACCAAAGTTCAGTGTCTTTGCAGCCTCCAAATTACACTGGCCCCCTGACCCCCAACCTTTTTACACTCTTAACTTGTCTCTTCTCATTTCTTCATCGCCACCAGACTTCAAGTACCCTACGGGTGGTGTTGAGGCTGGTCCCCAACAAACACAGTGCATGACAGGCTGACAGGAAGAAATTCAACCCCACAGTGGCTCCATATCAGCTCCTTACTATACTTGGTAGGGAAGCTTTTTCAGGGAAGAAATGTCCACTTCAGTGAGTCAGTGATGTTGCTCTCAGCTCCAATAAACAGTGTATTGGACCCAGGTTTCTCCTAGATCAATTTGATGACTACATTCAGCTGCTGCCCCAACGTGTTTGACCAAGCATGTGGCAATTTAGATGAGCCTGGTTGTGTAATGTAAATCTGAACTAAATAAACACAAATGGCATATCTGACCTAGATTCTTTGCATGAAGGTTATTTGCATGAATACTGACGTAGATCCTCTCATGGCTAAGTTATCAAAAGACCTAGTCTCTGAGAAATACACACAGAAATTTCTCTATATAGACCATCCAGGAGAAAGACATCTGTGGAACCTTATCTATATGGAGGAAGTTGGTCCATCTCCATTACAGACCCCTCCCAGCAGCCTTCCTTTACCATGAAAATGGGTCAAATTAGCCAATAGGGTAATAATCCTATAATTACCAGACTAGCCAGAAAAGGGAAAGCCTCAGTTCCATTTCTGGAGACTCTGTGTATAGGTCACAGCCCAGAGGAAAAAAAAGACGACTGAATTATTAAGATTCAACTGAAAGAACATACGTACTTCCAGGAGGCACACTTTGCTTTCTCAGCAGTATAGTTAATCTGGGTTAAAGATGAAAGTGTGACAATGCGCAGGCTCTATCTGCGGAGGAGAACATAGGGAAACTGAAAGACAATGGCACCAGGGGGCACTCAGAACCACCAGGGGGCAACCGGGACACCAGTGGGGTGCTGAGAACCACCAGGACATGAATGGGTGCTCAGAACCACCAAGGGGCGCTCAGAACATCAGGATTCTCTTAGGAGGCCTCTCCACATCAGGATTCTCCCAGGAGGCTGCTCCACATCAGGAGCCTGCTCCACATCAGGAGCCTGTGAGACTGTGGTTTCCTTTTAGCCTTTGGTGATTCCGGGCCTGGGCAAGCAAAAGTCTTCCCCAGGATTTCTCACCATTAATTCCTGGTAAATCCATGATTTCTTACCTACAATACATTAATTTACATGAGGGATTTTTTTTTTTTTTCCTAGACAGAGTCGTCTTCTGTGACCAGGCTGGAGTGCAGTGGCTGCCATCTCGGCTCACTGCAATCTCCTCCTCCCAGGTTCAAGTGATTCTCCCCACTCAGCCTCCTGAGTAGCTTGGAATACAGGCACGCACCACCAAGCCCAGCTAATTTTTGTATTTTTAGTAAAGACGAGGTTTCACCATGTTGGCCAGGATAGTCTCAATCTCTTGACCTCGTGATCCGACCACCTCAACCTCCCAAAGTTCTAGGACTACAGACGTGAGCCACTGCAGTCTAGCCAGAACAGGGATTTAATTCTACCTTTTTTTTCTTTATCTTTTTTTTTTTTTTTTTTTTTTTAGACCTAGTCTCTCTCTTCTCATCCAGGCTGGAGTGCAGTGGCATGATCTCGGCTCAATGCAATGTCCGCCTCCAGGGTTCAAGCAATTCTCCTGCCTCAGCCTCCAGAGTAGCTGGGATTACAGACACTTGCCACCACGCCTGGCTAATTTTTGTACTTTTTCTAGTGACAGGGTTTCGCCATGTTGGCCAGGCTGGTCTCGAGCTTCAGACCTCAGATGATCCACCTGCCTCATCCTCCCAAAATACTGGGATTACAGGTGTGAGCCACCGCACCTGGCCTAACTCAACTTTTAATGCTGCATATTTTCTGAGTAATACTAACAATGATCTCTCAGGACAATTTTTAAAATAGGTTATTTATATATTTTATTTATTAAAAATAATACTATTATTAAAAGATTAAAAATTTAAAATCGCACCTGTAATCCCAGCACTTTGGGAAGCTGAGTCAGGCAGATCATTTGAGCTCAGGAGTTTTAGAAGAGCCTGGCAACATAGTGAGATCCTTTCCATACAAAAAAGAAAAAAAAAAAAATAGCTGGCTGTGATGCTGCCTGTGCTCCCAGGTGCTTGGAAGGCTAAGGTGGGAGGATCCCTTAAGCCTGGGAAGTTGAGACTGCAGTGAGCTGTGATTGTCACACTGCACTCCAGCCTGGTTGGCCGAGGGAGACCCTGTCTTAAAAAAATGTGTATTCTCAATATAAATGTTTTCCATGAATAGAGTTTTGTGTTTTTGTGCTGTGATTGTCAAGCAATTGTATTTGTTTTCTAACTTTAACTCATCATATGCTTGGTGTTTGGTTTATTTTTCTTTCATCTGCTGTTTGTAGAAATTAAATAGCACTTTAAAGGCTCTTGTTCTCCACTTTGGTTGGCTTCTGGTGTCCTGTTTTTCAGACTATTTCTCCAACTTCCCTTTTTCGTTGAAAGTCTTTTATCTTCCTCAGTCTCCATACAGGGAAAAGAATTGTCCCCTTACTTTCTGACCTCCAAGTCTGGTGAACAGTTCCTTTCTCTTCATAATCACTGAAGCCAACCAAGTTTAGGAGGATAACGGTTCTCCTTACAGTATACTCATCTACCTGCAGACTCTTTGCCCTCCTCACCATTTTCTAGGGTCCTGCAGACATCACCCCCATCCCATCTCCTCCCTTCCCTAAGTGCCACAGAGTGGGGTCTGCAGTTACTGCTGCCCTCTGTGTGCTCAGGCCTGCGGTTCACTAGTGTTTTGATGATGAGGCCCAAATCCCCATGTGCTTGCACCCTCTCAGACCACGCTCTCGGAAGCTGCCGTTGTGAGTGACTCCTGGAAAGCATGGGCTTGGTTCAGTTTCGTATAGCTGGATGTTCTCTGTTATAAAAGGCATATTGGCAAATAAAGACTAGAGTTTGTATTGAATATTCATTCCAAAAAGGTTTTAGTTCAAAAGTTTTCAAATAAAAAAGTTTTATTCTGCCTAGTTTGAAAACCATCTAAATTCACCGAATAATGTGATACAATTTTAAAGGTGATGTTTGTCTTCTTAGCCATTCCATTTATTAATAATAGACTGATATTTAAAATACATACCATTGCACATTTAAGTGACATACTTGACAAGAATGGCATTGACATTCAGTGTTACCAAAACATGTTTTCAAATATATTTGTCTTTTTAATATTGGAATAGGCAGACATACATGTAGAAAAGCATTATTTTGTACTACAGCCTCAAACTGCAAACAAAATTTAAATTCAATTAAATAATAAGAATAATATGAAGCAAATGGACGTGTTGTTTTGGTGTTTAGGTATACATTCACTTTGGCATGGGCACATGTGTGTGTCTTTGCTGGGCTGTTGTGTATGTATATGTGTTTGTATGACCACGGAGTTTTCAAATACATCATTAAGTTTCATAGTTATGTGGCTCAGGCATGTAATTCCAGCACTTTGGTAGGCTTAGGTAGGCAGATCTTCTGAGGTCAAGGGTTCAAGACCAGCCTGGCCAACATAGCAAACACCCATCTCTATAAAAAATACAAAAATCAGGCAGGCATTGTGGCATGTGCCTTTCCTCCCAGTGCGACAGGGAAATGTGGGATCAGAAGTCCCACGTAGAGTCCCTACTGGGGCACCACCTAGTGGAGCTGTAAGAAGAAAGTCACTGTCTTCCAGAACTCAGGACTCAGAATGGTAGATCCACTGATAGCCTGGAAAAGCCACAGACACTCAGTGCCAGCCAGTGAAAGCAACCAGGAGGGAGACTGTGCCCTGCAAAGCCACAGGGACAGAACTGTCCAAGACCATGGGAACCCACCTGTGCATCAGCTAACCTGGATTTGAGACCTGGAGTCAAAGAAGATTATTGTAGAACGTTAAGATTTGACTGCCCAGTTGGATTTCAGAGTTGCCTGGGGCCTGTAGTTTTGGCCAATTTCTCCCATTTGGAATGGCTGTGTTTACACAATGCCTGTACCCCCATTGTATCTAGGGATTAACTGACTTGGTTTTGATTTTACAGACTCATAGATGGAAGGGACTTGTGTCGTCTCAGATGAGACCTTGGACTAGTGGACTTTTGAGTCAAGGCTCAAATGAGTTAAGACTTTGGGGAGCTGTTGGAAAGTCATGAACAGCTTTGAAATGTAAGGACATAATATATGAGAAGTGCTAGGGGTGGAATCATGTGGTTTGGCTGTGTCCCTGCTCAAATCTCATCTTGAATTGTATATCCCACAATTCCCAGTTATCATGGGAGGAACCCAGTGGGAGATGATTGAATCATGGAGGCAGTTCTTTCTTGTGCTATTCTTGTGATACTGGTTGAGTCTCAGGAGATCCGATGGTTTTAAAAATGGGAGTTTCCCTGCACAAACCCTCTCTTTGCCTGCTGCTATCCCCATGTAAGATATGACTTGCACCTTCTTGCTTTGCACCATGATTTTGAGGCCTCCCAAGCCATGTGAACCTGTAAGTCCAATAAACTTTCCCTCTATAAATTACACAGTCTCAGGTATGTCTTATTAGCAGCATGAAAACAAACTAACAGATGAAATATCAATCTCTTAAAATATGTTGTCAGGTCTGCATTGACACAGCAGATTCTAATATGGGAGGTAAAATAAGTAATGCATGGACCTTCAGATATTAAGTCACAGGGTTATTAGGGCTGTGCCCTAAGGAAGTGGACCAGAGGTCATATGCACTAGTGGCCATACCTTTGGGCAAGAGTGTTCATGGGTTTCTGAAAGTTTTGATAATTTTAATTTTAAAATTGAATTTATTATTTATTTCTTCTTCAATATTTCCAGAAGATTGTTGGCAGTAAGGACAATGTAGTATTGGAGTGATACTCATGAATTAGAGAGTTATTTTGTAATTGTTCTACTGAGATTTGCATGAGTCAATTGAAGTTCATAGGTCACAAGTTGGAATATCAAAGTAAAGAAGTGTTCATTCACTGTAACGGCTGGAGTTTTTGACAAGGCAGTGCTTCAATTCAGCTAGAAAAAAAAAGACAACAATAAAACTTTCAAAGACAGGGGAGTCTGACCTCAGTCTCTCTCTCTCTTATAAAGAAAAAGCTGTGCCACATCAAGATTTTTCTTCAAGCTCTCAGATAGAATGAACATTGGGCATGCAAAAACTAATCACTTTCTCCTTAGTAAAGGCTAAGATCTTAGACGAATGCAGAGTTGTGTTCATAAAGAAGACAACATTGTTATGTCTTCTCCTTTGTCAGGCGACTGTGCCCAAGTTGTGTGTTTCAGATGTCAGACATGGCCTATAGGGATGGTTTTGGCTGCATGTGACTGACAGGGATTTCGTCTCTGTATCTTTAAGTGCCCTGTCCTAGGAGTACCTACAGGAGTCAGCCCTAGACTGGAAGTGCCTTCATTGACTATCTGCGTCACCTATGCAATCTCCGGTCAGTTCAAGTAAGTTATACCCCTGGAACATCTTTTGTCAAAAGTACTCCAACGAGTGTGTATAACCTATGATTCACATCCTCAAGGAAACAGCCATGATCATCCTATGACTTGGTGTCTAGAAGACTCATGCACTTTTAATTTTACCTCCAATGTAATAAGACTCTACTTTATCACATGCAGACACAGCAGAATATTTTCAGACATTGATGTGTTATGCTGAAAAATTCAGCAGTACACAAAAGTTGCCTTCCCATCATAGCCAGTGGTGACTACTGAATAAGGATCTGTCGTCCCCTAGAGACGAGCTATTATGGGTAGTGTGCACTGTTAGTGGTTATGGCAATCGATCCCTCTTGTGGCAAATGTCAGCATCTTCTTTTATAACATTAAATCGTATTCTATTGTGCATGTATATCACATTGTCTTTACCATTTGTCTACCTGCTGACACTCAGATTGTTTCCACATCTTGGCCATTTTTAACAGTGTTTCAGTAAGCATAGGATGTGATGCAGATATCTTTACAAGGTGGTAATTTCATCTCCTTTGCTTGTACTCCCAGAAACAGGATTACTGGTCATATAATATTTCTGGTTTTAATTATTTTAGGAGCCTTTATACTGCTTTCCACAATTGTGGAAATGTAGAATGGTATAGCCATTATGAAAAACAATTTCAGTTTTGAGGTATGATCCATAAACAAATAATGTTTGATTATGGCTCCCAATGAGAGCTTCTACTAGATATAGTGGAAGTTCAGGAAGATTCCTTACCTTAAAGCAGGGATGGATTATGAATTTGCCTCTTATTTCCTAAAAGCAAAAGATTGGTAGCATGGATGATGGAGGTTGTTGGCAGGTTTCAGGATGATCTCATAAGAGGAGAATCTGTTAAAATCTGATAAAAATCTGAAAAAATGTTGGGTTTTCAG
The DNA here is from genome assembly GCF_007565055.1 of Rhinopithecus roxellana. Taxonomy (NCBI): domain Eukaryota; kingdom Metazoa; phylum Chordata; class Mammalia; order Primates; family Cercopithecidae; genus Rhinopithecus; species Rhinopithecus roxellana. Next base: position 892,895 of record NC_044553.1, on the reverse strand, counting down.
TCCTATACATACCTACACTCAATAAGAAACAATGAAGTTAAGTGAGGATCCAGAACATGTTCACTTGAAACAACAGCCCAATCTCCAAGGCACCAATTGCTACATGGCAAGGGGGATGAACTTTTGAAACCAGTGAAGTGTGAGTGCACAGGAAGTGATAAAGTTATCACGTTTACAAGAAGTTTGTTTAACGTGCCAAGGGTTTGTACAGATTAATCATACACAAATAAACACAATGTATTTTTGCATACATAGATGTCTAGAGAAAAATCCTCTTAGGGAAACTTCTTCAGGTTACACAAATTGGTGTAAGTTGTAGATCTCATAGGGAAGTGTCTCTTTATGAATACTGGTCTGTTTTACAAGTCGGGAAATATTATACCTGTTAGAGTAGGCTTCCAATTGTGTAGATTTCTTAATTGCTTCTTGAGTTGTAACAAATGAACCAAAAATTGATGAACTGAAGTTTCATGGCTGTGTTGACAAAATTTTCTTATAAACTTTCTTTCAATTATTTGAGAAAAGTTGTCCTGATTTTCTTTTTGTCCAATAGATAAATTTTCAAAAGATCTCAGGAAACCACCTCTCGGCACTTGAGTTTAAAGGAGTCGCTTCCTAGGTAAAGAAGCTCCTGTCTAAGAGATCATTTATTCTGCAAAACATCAGGTTGGAGACCTCCTTGCCAAGAATCATGAAAATTTTAACTCCAATTTACTGAAAATCATGAATCTCAAACTTAATATTGATTAGCATTGACAAAAATGATGACTCTCCTGTTACCCACATCCATGGAGATAGATTATTTGTTATATAACTCACCAAAGTAATGTCAAATATCCAAGTTGCAATACTGCACACACTAAAATATGTTCATGCGATTCAATGGAGGAGAAATTCTTTCAGAGATAGATGGATCTGAATTGGTAAATATGTAGGTAAGGACTCTGGGCTTGAGTATCACTGTTCAGCCATGTTTCAAAGGTGTGAACCATCAGGGAAGAACCAGAGCTCCTTGTACTGTCAGAGGGGAGGGCTCACAGAGGTTCTCTCTGGTTCATGGGAAAGGTAATTGCAGTAATCTTCATGATCGTCATGAGACTATCCGGCAGTGCTGACCCATTATCGAATTTTTGTCTAAAGTTGTTACTGCAATCCTCAATCTACATATTTTACATAGAAGTGTTTAGAGGTCAGGTCACATCATCAAGGTCACACATTGAGAAGGATGGAGACATGCCCCACTATCTTCTCAAAAGGTCTCGACAGAATCCCACATTTCAAAAGGTCACAGAAGGACAGTTGTCAGGTGCTTTTTTAAAATGACCCACTTCCTGGGACAGGAGCTTCCCTCTAACCATGATGGATGTTTGAAACTACAATAAAACATTGGAAGGATCCAGGATTCACTGTCATTATTACATTCAGATGCTCTTCCAATATGTCTGAAGTGGTAAATGAGAATTTAGATGACCTGGGTGTGTGGTTGGTTTTATATCAATTTTTAAAGGTAGAACAACATTGACCCTATTCCAAAATGTGTCCATGATCCATGATCACACTCATCTCCCAGACCAGCTCCTTCAGCACATTTGCTACCTGGAAGAAGTGGACTCTGGGTTTGGTGAGGGGAGGCCCCAGGAAGAGAACTGAGTTCTCAGAGGGCACAGCCAGCATCCTCCTCTCAGGGCGAGCCCAAAAGACCGGGGCCTCCCTCATCCCTTTTCACTGCTCCATAAAAAGGCACCACCCACATGCAAATCCTCACTTAGGCACCCCTAGGAAACCACCACACATTTCCTTAAATTCAGGGTCCTGTTCACACAGGAAATATTCTCTGAGAGTCATGGACATCCTGTGCAAGAACATGAAGCACCTGTGGTTCTTCCTCCTCCTGGTAGCGGCTCCCAGATGTGAGCGTCTCGGGGATGCAGATATGACGATATGGGAGGCTGTCTCTGATCCCAGGGCTCACTGTGGGTCTCTCTGTTCACAGGGGTCCTGTCCCAGGTGCAGCTGCAGGAGTCGGGCCCAGGACTGGTGAAGCCTTCGGAGACCCTGTCCCTCACCTGCGCTGTCTCTGGAGGCTCCGTGGGCAGTAACTGGTGGGGCTGGATCCGCCAGGCCCCAGGGAAGGGACTGGAGTGGATTGGGCATATCCATTATAGTGGGAGCAGCTACCTTAACCCGTCCCTCAAGAGCCGAGTCACCCTGTCAGTAGACAAGTCCAAGAACCAGTTCTCCCTGAAGCTGAGCTCTGTGACCGCCGCGGACACGGCCGTGTATTACTGTGCGAGACACAGTGAGGGGAGGTGAGTGTGAGCCCAGACACAAACCTCCCTGCAGGGAGGCGGAGGGGGCGGGCGCAGGTGCCGCTCAGGACCAGCAGGGGGCGCGCGGGGCTCAGGGAGTACAAGGCCGGCTAAGGAGCTGGGTCAGGAGCTGGGTCAGGAGCCGGGTCAGGAAACAGGGCAGGGAGGGCGGGGCTTCCTCATTTGCTCCGCAGTCTCCCTCCCCGCCAGCACCTCAGCTTTCCATAGGGCTCCTCTTTCTTTATTATCTGCGGTTCCACTTCTACACATCCTTGTGCCAGGAAAGAAACGAGGAAGACAATTTTCCTCTTACAATCGAAGTTTCACCAATTACTAGGAACTTTCCTACAAGTTCCTGCATGGCCCATTACACCTTTTTGATTAATATCTATATATACTAATGCTTCTCCCCATCTCTTGATTTGTGTCATCAATTTAATTGTGCCCTTTCTGAAATTAATATGCTGAAACCCTAAAACCAATGGATCTATATTGGAATTTTAATTATATAATTAAGGTTAAATGTGGTCATAAGTGAGACCCTGATGCAATAGATCTGTTGTCTTTATAAGAAAAGGAAGAGATACCAGAGACCTCTCACTTTTCACGTGCACACAGAGAAGAAGCCACGTGGAGACATAGTCCCCTAGAAGGTGGGCCTCTGCAAGTCAGGAAGAAGCTGCACCAAGAACCAACCCTGCCAGCACCTTGATCTTCGATATTCAGACTGCAGAATTTTAAGAAAATCAATATTTGCTGTTTAAGCCACCCACTCCTGTTGTCTTCTTGTGAAGACGCAGACAGACTAATACCACACAATTCTATTAGCTCTGTCTCCTGGAGGGAGAAGCAGCTCCCTGAGGCTGGGCATATCTCTCAGATTTTCACATGAATGAGGCAAAAACGGTAGCTCTCATATAAAAACTGTCATGTCCCTGTTAGGACAAGGTCTTTTAAACAAGCTCTAGGGCTTTGTCACAAAAGTTGTCTTTTATCCTTTATTAGGATATAACTAATGGACAATGAGTACCAGCTGGATGGAAACTGACCACTGACCATCTTCTGCTGTCTCATTATTATATCACAGAAAACCACACCAACATCACTCTATGTCTTCAACTTTCTAAATTTGCACTGAATCTATTGCTAAATGAGGAGCTACATGGGATCTGTGTTTTGTTACCTTCTTCCCAGTCTTCCCCAATTACCAAGGGCAGAAGATACTTTCAGTGAAATTTGGTTGTCAATGCCCCCAACACCACATCACTTTTTAAGGTCCAGGAACTTTATTTGGGGGATAGTGAAATACACTTTCAAATGGAAAGCCCTAAAGCACATACAATAGCTGAAGGAATGGCCACTGTGCACCTGAAGGCTGATGAGGCAGATGCCATTCATTTAATTCATTGTTCACTTTCAGAATATCTTTGTAGTGGTATTAGAATTGTTAACTTGTACCCCTGTTGGAAGTATGTTTTTGGACTAGAGTCCAGTGTTTAAGTGCAGTTTCTTCATACTCCAGGTTGACAGAACACCCTCACTTCCAAAGTTATCTAGGTGAGAAATTTTATGTGCCACCTTTTTCAGTGAGGTTACTTCCAATCTGCTGTGTACATTTTATTGACATTCTGTAAAAGACAAAACTGTAAATCACATAAATATATGAGGACTTTCTAGATATTTAGAAGGAGGGTAGGCATTAGGAGAAACAGGCACTGTTTACAAACTGAAATTTGTTATAATCTGCAGTAGTGAACGCATGACACAATTCATTAAGTCTCACAATTTTATGATGCAAAGTGTGAATCTAAATGTATACAACTTACAAAATTATTTAGCACATTATGAACCCCAGGATAAAATGCAGATTGTATAAAAGTAAAATATTGAATAACTACGCAGTGTGGGGAAGGAATTGCATGAGATGCAGGCAACAAAGAATGAAGTAATTTTCCCATTTGCATGTAAGGGGTTTCCATTCACAAGAGAGCTTTCATTTTTCTTTATTTATGTATTTTATTTAATTAATTAATTATTTATTTTTGAGACGTAGGTCTCGCTCTGTTGCCAGGCTGGAGTGCAGTGGCACAGTCTTGGCTCACTGCAACCTCCGACCCCCTGATTCGAGTGATTCTCCTACCTCAGCCTCCAGAGTAGCTGGGTTTACAGACACACACCACCATGCCCAGTTAATTTTTGTATTATTGGTACAGAAGTGGTTTCACCATGTTGGCCAGGTTGGTCTCGATCTCCTGACCTCATGGTTTGCCTGACTCAGCTTTCCAAAGTGCTAGGATTACAGGAGTGAGCCACCGTGCCTGGCCAAGACCTTTCTTTAATCAGGCTCATGTGTAACCAAGTTTCCCTCCTGACAAGGAAGTAATACAGAGGATTCGAATCTTTCCCTAACTGAGAAAGATTTCCCTCAAACTGCAGCTCAGTCCAGGCAGACACTGTCTGTGAATGGGCATTTACCATCAGACAATGCACACACCTATCTCTATGTGGGACTTTCCCTCAGAAAATCAAATGCATCCTCATGTGGACTCTTCCCTCAGACGAGCACACCTGTTTTTATGTGAACTCTTCCCTCAGATAAGCACACGTGTCCCTGCACTTATTTTTTCCCAAACAAGCACATGTATCTGAAACTGAACAGCTTTGTGCCAAAATGAGCTCAGGATAGAGATAATTATGGGCTCTAGTTCTCACAATTAGTACGTCTGTCTTTTGAAAATTCTAACTGAATACTGTGCTTTATTGTAGAGGACAGTGGTTTACAGCTGTAATTGCACAGCCTACAGGCAGATGTCCATTTCCTCTGGGCAAGGTTTATTTTTATTTGTTTACTGTACTTATTTGTTGATAAACATTGATACTACAAAGATACACTAACAGGGTCCACATAAGAGTAATGGGCAGATCAACAATAAACATCCAGTCCCAGGAATCCTTTGACCCTGCCCTCCCTGGAATCCAGAGATATAGATAGATGAGCCCTGCTGAGCAGAACACAAATATCCCCAGGGAGAAAGGCATGGACATAAGGCCCCTCCACTGCTAATAAAAGGAAGCTCTTCCCCTGTTCTCCTGGAGGTCCTGGTGAGGAGTCATCCCACATCTGTGCCCTTCCTCAGTATCCACACCATGGGTTGTGTGCTGGTCTGGGCTTCTCTTGTCATCACCCTCAATATTCAGGTTCCCCGTGGATCAGGCTCAGCTGTGGCTGCTCCACGTGGGGCTGTTCTCAGTCTGTTGCCTCTGTGTGTGCAGAAGTCCTCTTTGGAGTTAACTAGTGGAGTCAGACAGAGACATACTACAGACCAAGAATTCTCAGACTGTTCTGCAAAGCCTCTGGATTCCCTGAAAACAGAACAAGTTTGGTCCAGCAGGATTCACGACAAGGTTTGGTGTGGGTGATAACAAAAGTAATTCATGTGGAAGTTCTCAATGGGACTCTCCTTGAGTTCAAAGAAGATTAACAGTCCTCAGAGACACTGTTCAGAAGATTCTCTTTCAAGATAATTAACCTGAGAGCCCAGGACAAGTCCTTGTATTACTGTGAGGGGCACAGTGAGGGGACATCTGTCTGAGCTCAGACACAAAACTCCCTGCAGGGAGACAGGAGGGGACTGCATGGTAGATGCTGCTGAGAATCACCGCGGGGTGTTCTGGATACCAGTGGGTGCCCAGAACCACCAGGGAGTGCTCAGAAACACCAGGGGGCGCTCAGGACACCAGGGGGCTCAGAACCAATAGGGGGCGCTCAGGACCACAAGGGTTCGCAAGATACCAGGGTGCACTCGGGACCCCAGGGGGCACTCAGAACCACCAGAGGCAATCAGGACACCAGGGCAATTCGGAACCACCAGGGGATGCTCGGATCCCAGCGGGTGCTCAGAACCACCAGGGGGTACTCAGGAAACCAGAGGTGCTCAGAACCACTAGGGGGATCCCAGGACCACCAGGGCTCTCAAGGTAGCAGGGTGCACTCAGGACACTAGGGGGCGTTCAGAACCACCAGGCGGCAAACAGGACACCAGGGGGAATTCGGAACCACCAGTGGGTGCCCAGAACCACCAGGGAGTGCTCAGAACCACCAGGGGGTGCTCAGGACATGAGAGGCCCTCAGGACCACCACCAGGGGCGCTCAGGACCACCAGGGGCGCTCAGAACCACCAGGGGGCGCTCAGAACCACCGGGAAGTGCTCAGGACACCAGAGGGCAATCAGAACACCAGGGGATGCTCAGGACACCAGGGGGCACTCAGGACAACAGGGGCCTCTCAGGACAGCAGGGTGAGCTCAGTAAACCAGGGTTTGCTCAGAACCACCAGGGGGCACTGAGGACACCACTGCTCCCTGAGGAGGCAGTTCCACATCAGATCCCTGGTTCCGGGCAGGGAGGGTGGTTCCTTTTGGTTCTTGCTACTAACCCTTTGGGAATTTTCCTGCTTCCTTTGTGGTTTCAAGAATCATTGGCAGATTCTTCTCAGCCGTAAAACTCTGCTTTCTTATATTATGTAATGTTTTGGCTTTGGATGCTACCAGAATTACATTGTACTCTGAGAGGACTCATTCTTGGTTTGTGCAATAGTGAAAGCTCCAATGTTAGAGGTGGCTTTGAAAGCTATGTTAGGAGTGGCAGAGGGCAGTTTACAGGAAAATGTCATTACTATAGAAGGCTCCTAACTTCTTTGCACATTTGCATAAACAATTGTAGTTTATGACTTAAAAACTGCATGCTTTCTTGGCCGTTTTTCTTCAATAGCTCCATTCTAAGTCCAGTTATCTAATTAAGCTGTGTTTCCAAGACCACCATTCAAGTTAATTCTGTTTAATGAAACACTTTGTAAAGAAAATGTACATCTGTCTTTTTTAGAGTTGGCTTTAAATTTTACATTACTTTACCTTTTTTTTTTTTTCTTTTTGTTTTTGAGATGGAGTCTTGCTCTGTCGCCAGGCTGGAGTGGAGCAGTCCCCTAAAGTCTTAACACAATCCAGCACTGACTCAAAAGTCCAAGACCAGAGTCTCATCAGAGACAAGGTAAGTCCCTTCCACCTATGAGCCCGTAAAATCAAAAGCAAGTTAGTTACTTCCTAGATACAATTTAAGCAGAGATATTGAGAAAAACACCCATTCCAAATGCGAGAAAATGGCTGAAATAAGGGACTACAGGCCCCATGCAATATCAAAATCCAATAGGGCAGTCATTAAACCTTAAAGTTCCAAAATAATCTCATTTGACTCCATGTCTCACTTCCAGATCACGCTGATGGAAGAGGTAGACTCTCATGGTTTCTGACAGTTCTGCCACCATGACTTTGCAAGGTACAGCCCCAATCTGAGCTGCTTTCATGGACTGGTGTTGAGTGTCTTCAGTTTTTCCAGACTCAGAGTGGAAGCTGTCAGTTGATCTCTCATTCTGGGTTTGGGAGGACAGGGCCCTCTTCTCTCAGCTCCGCTAGGCAGAGGCCCAGTGAGGAATCTGTATGGTGGCTTCAACCCCACATTTCTTTTCAGCACTACCCTAACAGAGGTTTTCTATGAGGGCTACACCACCCCCCACCCAGCAAACTTCTGCCTGGACGTGAAGATATTTCCATACATTTTCTGAAATCTAGGTGGAGGTTCCCAAATCTCTATTCTTAACTTCTGTGCAACCATAGGCTCAACATGACAGGGAAGCTGCCAAGGTTTGGGATTTGCACCATCTGAAGCAGTGGCCTAAGCTGTGCCTTGGCCCCTTTTAGCTACACCTGGAGCTGAAGTAGCTGGGACTAAAGGCACCATTTCCCAAAACTGCACAGAGCAGGAAAGCCCTGGACCAGGCACATAAAACCATTATTTTCCTTTTGGGGCTCTTGGCCTGTGATTGGAGGTACTGCCGTGAAGACCTCTGACATGTCCTGAAGACATTTTTCCCCATTTTCTTGGTGACTGGCGTTTGGCTTCTTGTTACTTATGCAAATTTCTGCAGCATGCTTGAGTTTTTACCCAGAAAATTGGTTTTCCTTTTCTATCGCATCGCCAGCTGAAAATATTCCATACTTTTATGCTCTTCTTTGTCCTGAATGCTTTGCTGGTTAGAAATTTCTTCTGTCAGATACTCTACGTCACCTCTCTCAAGTTCAAAGTTCCACAGATCTCTAGGGCAGAGGCAAAATGCTGCCAGTCTTCGTGCTAAAGCATAGCATGAGTCACCTTTGCTCCAGTTCCCAAAAACTTCCTAATCTCCATCTGAGACCCCCTCATCCTGTATTTTATCGTCCCTATTACTATCAGCAATTTGTCCAAGGTCATTCAACAAGTCTCTAGGAAATTACAAACTTTTCAGTATCATCCTGTCTTCTTCAGAGCCCTGCCAACTGTTGCAACCTCTATCTCTTACCTAGTTCCAATGTTGCTTCTATATTTTTGGGCATCTTTATAGCAGTGCCTTACTCTCTGTGGTACCAAAAGAGTGTATTTTTTTCTTCTCATACTGCTATAAAGAAATACCCAAGACTGGGTAACTTACAAAGAAAAGAGGTTTAACTGACACACAGTTCTACATGGAAGGCATAGAAACAGAGATTCAAAATAAACTTATATGTAAATAAATAAAACTCTTCAACTAAAAATGTACTGTTCACATAGATTTTTTGAAGTCCCAATTCTATGATGCTTACAAAAGACTCACAACATCTGAAAATCTACACATGGACTAAAAGTGAATGGGTGGGAAAAAGATATGCTACAAAAACAGAAACCAACAGTGAGCACTTACATCAGACAAAACAAATTTCAAGTCAAAGGCTATAAAGAGAGACCAAAATGGACATTATATAACAAAAAATGATCAATGGAGCAAGAATAGATAACAATTGTAAATATGTGTGTGTGTGTGTGTGTGTGTGTGTATACCTACACATGAGAACTCAAATATATAAGGCAAATATTTTACATAGTAAGGGACAGATTCTAACTTTATACAATTATAGTTGGTTAATTTTTTTTTTTTTTTTTTTTTTTTGAGACGGAGTCTTGCTCTGTCGCCCAGGCTGGAGTGCAGTGGCCGGATCTCAGCTCACTGCAAGCTCCGCCTCCCGGGTTTACGCCATTCTCCGGCCTCAGCCTCCCCAGTGGCTGGGACTACAGGCGCCCACCACCTCGCCAGGCTAGTTTTTTGTATTTTTAGTAGAGACGGGTTTTCACCTGGTTAGCCAGGATGGTCTCAATCTCCTGACCTCGTGATCCGCCCGTCTCGGCCTCCCAAAGTGCTGGGATTACAGGCTTGAGCCACCGCGCCCGCCCTATAGTTGGATAATTTAATACATTACTCAGCATTGGATAGATTATCTAGCCAATAATTAACAGATAAACATTGGATTTAAACTGCACTATATTCCACATGGACCTGACATTTACAGAACATTGAGCCAAACAAGTTCAGAGCACATATTCTTTTCTTCAGCACATGCAATATTCTTCAGGATTGACCACATATTAATACAGTACAGGTGTCAAAATTTTTATGTAAAATGACACCAACTGTTTATCAGATTAAAGATGAAATCAAACTAAACATCAGTAACTGGAGGAAATTTTTTGTTTTATTTTTTTGAGATGGACTCTTGCTCTGTTGCCCAGGCTGGAGTGCAGTGGCACAAACTTGACTCACTGCAGCTTCTGCCTTCCAAGTTCAAATGGTTTTCCTGCCTCAGCCTCCCAATTAGCTGAAATTACAGGTGCTTGCCACCATGGCCAGCTGATATTTGTACTCTTAGTAGCGACAGGGTTTCACCATATTGGCCAGGCTGGTCTTGAACTCCTGACCTAAAGTCATCCACCAGTCCTGGCCTCCAAAAGTGCTGAGATTACAGGCGTGAGCCACTGCCCAACCTAGAGAAAATTTCAAAACCATATAAACGCAAAAATTAAACAAAATATGCTTACATGGCCAATGGGTGAAAGAAGACATTAAGAAGAAAATATAAAAAGGTATGAAACAAATAAAATAGAAACACAACATACCAAATCTTGTGGCACTTATCCAAACCAGTATTATGAGGCAAATTTATAGCAATAAATGCCCACATCAAAGAAGCAGAAATACTTTAAATAATCATCATAACAATGCATCTCAGAGAACTTTAAGAACAAGAAAAGGCTAAACTCAAATTATTTTAAAAAACAACAAAGAACAGATTAGACATAAACAGAATTAAGACTAAAAATACAAGAAAAGATTAAAATAGCAAAAAAGATAAGCAAAGTTGAAAGTCATTAGTAGCTGGACTAACAGAAAAAAGAATATATATATATATATATAGAGAGAGAGAGAGAGAGAGAGAGAGAGAGAGAGAGCGCTATGACCCAAAATAGAAGCAGAAGATGCCTCAACTGATATCCCAGAACAAAATAAATTATGAAGTACTATAATAAACAAGTCTATGTGATAAATTTGAAAACCTAGAGGAATTGGATAAATTCATGGCCACATACTACCTAACAAGATTAAAAAAGAAGGAATAGAAAGCCCGAACATACCAATAAAAAGAAATCAGATGGACTTAGGTAAAAGACCTACATCCTGTTGAACATGAATTTAAAAATCTAAAAATACTAGCACACCAAACAGTATTTCAAATAATAATAATCATAATGCACCATGACCAAGTGGGATTCAACCCAGTGATTCAATTACACTTCAACATACACAAGTCAAAAAACATGATATATCACATCTATAGAATGAAGGATATAAACCATATTTCTATATTAATAGATGCAGAAGATGAAAATTCAACATCTCTTCATGGAAAACGACTCTCAGTTATGCACAGAAATAAAGAACAACACAATAAAGGCCACATGACAAGTCCATAGCTAACATCATACTTAACAGAAAATAATTCTTTTCTTTTGAAAACTGGAAAAGAGAAGGATGCAAACTCTCAGCGCTTATTCAACACAGTACTGAAAGTACTCAAGCAACAAGGACATCCTCCACGGAAATGCAAGAAAACAAAACAGACGTGGACACCCGTAGACAGAACTCATTAGACCTGGTGAAGAATAGATAAAAATCTCTTTCAAAGCCTCCAGTGTTCCCAGCTAAACATGAATTTTGGTGATAGGCTGAAAATAAGGAGGTGAAGGGAGACATGACTTAAGAGAGGAGAAACCCTAAGACAGCAGAAAGCAAATCTACACAGAACAATCACATGGTAGATGCCAGAGTGGACTGAAACAGGAACTGCATTCTATTGGGTACCTAGTGGAGACCCTTTGACATTTCTTGTGAGGTAATTCTAGAGATGATTAATTTCTTCAGTATTTCTTTGCCTGGGAAAGTATTTATCTATCTTTCATTCCATAAGAAGTGTTTAACAATTATATGTTCTTGGGTGGCTGTTTCTCCCCCCCCCCCCAGAAATTTAAGTACAGTTATGCTCTGCATAACAAAGTTTCTGGCAGTAACAGATGGCACAAACAACGGTGGTTCCACAATAATACGCTCCCTTATTTATCTATACATTTTTTATGTTTAGATAAACAAATACTACTGTGTTACCAGGGCCTACAGTATTCACTATAGTTGTTTTGGGAGCACTGGGGTGTTGCTTTCTCTGGCCGCAACCCTCTGTGGCCAGTGGCGACTTTGCCTAAGTTCGTGTCCTACATCTGGAAAGAATGAGGTATGCAGGCATGTGGAGGGTGAGCAAGGCAAAGACTAGCTTCATGAAGCATTGGAGCCTCTCACAGGAGACCCACAGTGACTAGCTCCTCTCTGTAGGTGAGTTGACCAGTTGAGTGTTCAGCTCTCAGCAGAGAGGGTAGCTCCTCTCCTAGCTGGTCATCCTGCGGTCTTCCCAGTTCTCAGCAGAGAGAGTAGCTCCTGTCTGCAGCTGGTCTTCCTGTCATCTCTCCATCCTCTGTCCTGCTCCGGCTGAGCCCAGGGGTTTTTACGGACCTCCGAGGGGAGGAAGTGCGTGCCCACTGGTCCACGGGTGGTCATGGGTGGGCAGAGAAGGCACCACAAGTCCCGACTCTGGTCCGAGGATCTGGGAGCCCGGGCCCCAGCCTTCAGGCCCTTCCTAGGGACCCGCCCCTGTGCCCAGGAGTCTTCCTGCCTCCTGCTGCAGTTCAAGGCCCAGGGGGCTCCCCCCGACTTTCCTCCAGGATCAGAGCAGGCGCCAGCAGCAGGAAGAAGCCAGGAAGTGGGAGCAGGCAGTTCGGGACATGCAAGAGGGGAGAGCTTTTCCTGGGGACCCCGAGACTGCAGGGGCGCCTGAGGCTGCAGCCCCCGGTTTGCAGGGGCAGAGTTTCTACCTGCTCCATGGAGGGAGATGCCCGTGTCTTCAGCCATGGTTTGGGTGGCTGCAGCAGCACCCAGGAGCGCAGGGCTCCTGCCTGTTCCTCGACCTCCGAGAGCACAAAGAGGCCGAGTCTACTGCCCTGATTTGGGCAGCTGGAGCCACACCTGAGAGGTCAGGGCTGCTGCCTGCTCCTGGCTCCCACCGGCTCCGTGGAGCATCAGCTCCCTCTGCCCCTCCTTGCAGCCTGGTCAGGGGCTCCTGATCCTCGCTGGGCCCTGGTCAGTGTCCAGGGCAGGGGTGACATCTCCACAAGCTCTCCCCATTGCCCCAGTGCTCAGGGAGGCCTGGCAGAGCTGACCACTACCCCGGGAGTAGTCGGGAGTGGCAGCCTCCATGGTCACCCTGCCATGAGGCAGACCCCTGGGGATGCAGCCTGGGCAGCCGTCCAGAGCCTGCCGAGGCCCAGGAACCCCCGCACCCTTGGCGGGGTGGGCACAGTGGCTGCTGCCCGGGTTTGCAACGTGGTGCCATTTCTTTTTCCCTCACTGGAACCCCGAAGTTTGACATGGGGGTTCCTTTCTGCCTTGCTGCGCAGCTCCCCTTCCCCTGGGGTAGAGCCCCCCATTTCTCCAGGTGTTCCCTCCCACAGCTCGTGTTCTCCATGGTGTCTTCACCTTCCAGATCTGCTGCCCTGCCCTGCAGACTAAGGCTCTGATTCCATAAGAGAGGGGAGCTGCTTCCTGGTAGAACTGTGGTGGGGATCTGTCTTCCCACCTCATTTCCTGAGGGGTTAAACCAGGGCCTTTAGGATACTGGTTTTGGTGGTTTGCCCCGTTGAGTAATTTCTTGGTTCTGTAGTGGGCGTAAGAGACTTGGCTCTGGAAGCATTTCAGAAGTGTGGGCTCAGATACACCCCAGACAAACACTTTGGGAAGGGAAGATTTTTTGTGACTATTCTCATTATAAGGGAAAGGCATTCAAAAGAATAGAAAAGCTCTTCAGTATGTGTTCCCTGAGAATTTCACACTAAAAACATGCTTACCACCCTCAGCTCAAAGCACTTCAATGTATATTAGTATATTTTATCTTGTACTAGCCTGTATATCATTTGGTGAACTCTGCCTCAGTTCAGCTCACACCCTCGCTTCGATTCTCCCTACAAGAACTTATCTCTCTCTAGATTTCAGGTTTGTTGATTGTCTTAAAATTTCAATGATCCGAAGTATTAAAGACAATTTGCGAAAGTCCATTTTCTCTGTTTAACAGTTATTGTTGATTTTATTGTTACTGTAAAAAAAAAGAAATTCTCATTTATGTACATTTCAAATCTGAATAACAAAATTTTTAGTAACACCAAAAATAATAAAAGAATCCAAATATTGATCAGCTGCCTAATAGAAAAACAAGTTATGGTAACTTTGTTTACTGGAATACTACCCATCATTCATCATAAAGGAAGGACCGATATACACAAAAAGAAGATTAAATTATCAAGTATTTAAATTGAGTAAAATAAGCCAAACAAATAAGAGTATATATGATTCTATTTTTTAAAATCCTGGAAAATGAAAACTGATGTAAAGTAATAAGAAGAAGATTAGTAGTTGCCTGGGAATGTGTTGGCAGAAGGGAAGGAGAAAGGGTAAGGAAAGAGAAATAGGAAGTAGAAGGACAGAAAAGAAGTTGAAGGAATTTCACTTGTCCACCTTCTTTATCATGGTAATAGTTATGTAATGATTATCAATTTTGCACTTTAAATATGTAAAGTTTATAAACTGTCAGTCGAATATTATAAAATTTATTATGTGGAGACAAGTTGAAAATTAGACAATGTAGGAGTGACAGAAAGATAGATACCAGTATTTTAAATGTCAGAGATACCTGAAAATTTATCTGCCTGAACCCTAGTTCTCTCCACAGTTTAAGGTGAACAGGAGAGTGCAGCAAAATCACACATATTCTGATTAGGCAGTGGCTTCTGCAAACCACACTAGGCATGTCCAGCTCTGTCCTGGAGTTGGCTAAGGGAGGAGTCAGGGCCAGTGGTGAGAAGCGCAGGCCCAGATACCAGAACTCATTCATCCCACACATAATCTCTTAGGTACATACGGAGCCCATCCATGTGTGGGTTTACTTGACATCTGTAAATAGAGAACATTGACTCCTACAGAGCATAATTTACACACATAGGTAAAACTGAAATGTGTTCAGGGCAAAGTTTTTGTCACAGCACAATTTCATAATAAGCACACTTTCTCAAATCTCATTGTTGTCACCCATCTTCCTCAGGACACTTTCACCTGCTCTGGGTCCTGCTCTCTCTTCAGGTGTCTGACCCCAGAGCTTGCTATATAGTAGGAGTTATGCAAATAGGGCCCTCCCCCTGCTGATGAAAACCAGCCAAACCCCGACCCTGCAGATGTGGGAGAGGAGCCGCAGCCCCAGGATTCCCAGGTGCTTCTGCTTGCTGATCAGGACTGCACAGAGAACTCACCATGGAGTTGGGGTTGAGCTGGGTTTTCCTTGTTGCTATTTTAGAAGGTGATTGATGGAAAACTAGAGATATGGAGTGTGAATGGACATGAGTGAGATAAGCAATGAATTTGTGTGGCAGTTTCTGATTAGGATGTCTCTGTGTTTGCAGGTGTCCAGTGTGAGGTGCAGCTGGTGGAGTCTGGGGGAGGCTTGGTACAGCCTGGGGGGTCCCTGAGACTCTCCTGTGCAGCCTCTGGATTCACCTTCAGTAGCTACTGGATGAGCTGGGTCCGCCAGGCTCCAGAGAAGGGGCTGGAGTGGGTCTCATATATTAATAGTGATGGGAGTAGCACAAGCTACGCAGACTCCATGAAGGGCCGATTCACCATCTCCAGAGACAACGCCAAGAACTCACTGTATCTGCAAATGAACAGTTTGAGAGCTGAAGACAGAGCTGTGTATTACTGTGTGAGAGACACAGTGAGGGGAAGTCAGCGTGAGCCCAGACAAAAACCTCGCTGCAGGGCATCTGAGACCATGAGGGGGTGTCCTGGGCCCTGTGAACTGGGCTGTTCTCTGTGGCAGGGGCTGGTGGTGCTAAAGGCTGACTTTCTCTCAGCATCTGGGGCTGCCTCATCATCAAGTTTCCTCAGATAACCTTTCAGATTTATAATTCTGTACTCACACTTAATGTCTCTGAATGTGACACTTTTTTCCCTGATGTTTCTTTGCTTTTGTGACAAGAGAACACATTCTCACCACCATGGAAGGCTGAGTGTCACTTTGGGTGCAGAAATGACCCTCCCTGGTCACCAGAATCAGAGTCCCGAGGAAGCCCAGGTGAACCTGGGAAGTGTTTTCCAATCAGACTCAGGGCAGATGTCTCCATGGGAATCTCTGATTGGAACAGGCTTTTGGATTCAGATTGGGACCAAGAGGGAGGCTCATCCATCCAGGGCCAGGATCCTTAGAATCCTGACAGTTTTCACAGTAATCCCACCATCCTTTAAAACTGAACATTTGACTCAGAACTCATCCATTTGGCCTTTTCTCTGCTAAACAATTTTCCTTTTCTCTAGGCTTCATTCTTACACTTCCCTTTTCTCCTTTGTTCTTAAAACGGAGGGTGTGCTTCCTGTGGTCTAAACCGCAGGCCTCAGATACATTACCTGGAACTCAGGTGTGGCTCACGTTGTGGCTCCTGAGGACCTGGCAGGCTGAGGGGCCTTTCTCATTCCTGGTTGCCTGGACGCCCTGCTGTGCTCTATGCATGGACGCATTTGGGGAACGCAAGTGGACACTCCTAGTTGTTTCCTCAAATGGGACACTGATGTCGAGATGATCTCGTGCTTCTCACCCTGTCATAGAGCTCCCCCCTCACCTGTGATTTTTGGGAGAGCTGAGGATGACTTTGTTGTGCTGCAAGCTCTGCGTAACAGCAATTGTGAGGTCTGGCTAGGCACAGCCAGAGCCAATGGAGCCGGCCATCAGGAAAGACAAGCTGGAATTCCTGGGAAGTCCTACAGCTGCTGTCCACCATGGAGTTCCACCGTCTCCTCTTCTGCTAGGATTAAATCAGACCGGCCAAGTTCATCTAGGACAATCTTCCTGACCTAGAGAAAAGTGATGACAGGCTTTAATAACACCTGTATTATACCATCAGAGCAACACCTATATTAGTGTTTGATTGAATAACTGAGACTATGTCCCAGTCAAGGTGACACACAAAATAGATTATTACCATGATTAATATTTTATATTGATTATTTTAATACTAATATTAATGCAATATTAATTTAATATTAATTGATAGTTTATATTTGACAATAGAATCAGACTCATGTTATAAATAATTTTGCTAAAATATGTGTATTATTATTCATCTTCTGAGCAGAAATCTCCAGTAGCCGATTAAGTTTGCATGCATTGGTCAAAGGAGGGCATCCATCCTTTTGAGGGAAAATGCATGGAGGGTAAACGAGACTGGGAAAGCTGATGGCATGTGATGGAAGCCTGTCCAGAGTGAAGGAGAGGGGGAGGGAGGATTGGTTGGAACTTTCTTACATTTATGTGCTGTGCAAAGAAAGTCCAGATTATCACTGAGTTTTGCGCAAGTCAAAGTTGCCCCTCAGGAAACCCGCATGACTCCCAGCAATGGCTCCGCCTCAGATGAGTGCAGAGCTCACTCTATTCCTAAGAATGGAGCACACGATATGGGATTCAGCATGAGCCACATCATGGACGTCAGAGAGCAGCAGCTGGGTGCATGATCCAAGTGCATTGTTCTGCCTGTAGGTGGAGGGAGGAAGGCGCATTCTCAGAGCCAACATGCGGTGGATTTTTATACAGAATACACATTTTCACATGATTGATTGGAAGGCATATGAAAAAATGTGCAGTCCACAAGCAATTGTAATTTTCAAATTTATTGCAATTGCATTATGTCTTCATTCTGCATGATGTCTTTGAACAGAGTTGCATTTTTCGTGGGTATTGTTTCATGGATTGAGAACATGAATTTCACACCTGCATTTTTTACCCATGTGCAGAGACCTTGAGTAGAGCATGTCTGGACCTTAAATACACTACCTCTCATGTCCCAAGGGAAAGAGTAGAGACTTGACTGACTGCAAACTTTTTGGTAGGAGCTGCTCCTGCACACTCCTGCACACCTCAGAGCCTGCAGAGACCCCAAATGAAGTTTTATTGAGCTGGGTGTCTTCCTATGTGGGGGAATTATGGGCTGCTCCACTCCTGGTGATTGCCTGTCAGCTCTAAAGACAGGTTCACAATGAGGTCACCTGGTAGCCTTTCTCACTGCAGCTCCATTATATAAATTACCACCAACAGATTCCACGTAATAACACAAGTTCTATTTTTGTGACCTCATTTTCTTAACTTTTTTGTTCTTAAGTTTGGTTATAGAAAATGTTACCACTTAGTTTCCTGATTCAAATCTGATAATTTGCTGAACTAATCAGGGTTTTTTTTTTTTTTAATGTGCTCAGTATTTGGAAAATATAAATGAACAGCCATGTATGGTTCACTGAGTGGACATAGTCAGTTAAGTACATTAGTAAAAAACATGATTGCTGAATTATATAGTCAAACTACAATTAGATTTGCAGAAAATTGCCTCCAGTAACGTCTGAGAAGGGAGGGCCACCCAGCCGATCCTGTCTCTGGGCTTTGAGGAGGCTCACTACACAGGCGAGGTCACATGGGTGAGATCCAAGATGCAGCTCCCAGCCATTGCTGTGCTATTTTCCAGGAACCAGACATACAACTTGGCATCTCAGAAGCAGATCCCCAAGACTTCCTTTATCTGGGCTTCACGGGCAGCACAGGACCAGCAGGAGATGCTCAGAACGCACGCAAGGCAGAGCCACAGTGAAGAGTAGGTGCAGAGAGGAGCTAGCCAGGGAGCCTCTAACCACCATCTAGGGTTGTCTTATTTTCCTTCACAGCATGGAGCCCTCAGAGACCACCCACTATGTTGTTTATAACTCAGGTCCCCCTATCTTGAAGCAAAACAGACATAAATATGACTCTGCAGTTAGCTCCTTGAACCTGGGTCAATTTTTTCTGAGAATGCCAACTTAATTGTCGATATCATGGGCATTATGTCAAAATCAAGATGGATATTTAGTCACCAGGAAGACAGTTTGTCTCACAGTAGAAATGCTTATTCAATTAAAAATTACATTTTATGGAGAAGATCTCTAAGTGAGGACTGGTCAAATAATAAAGTATTAGTGAAGTATCAGAAAAATAATGGCACCATTATCTTGGCATCCAATTAATCTATAAAGCTTATCGATATTCATGTTGTAAGTGGTCTAGGACAAGTTATGGCAGTATTTAGGCTATAAAGAGACAGTACTTTACTTCTTAGATAGGAATGTCCTTTTTATCATACTTTAAGTTCTGGGGTACATGCGCAGAATGTGCAGGTTTGTTACATAGGTATACATGTGCTATGGTGGTTTGCTGCACCCATCAACCTGTCATCGACATTAGGTATTTCTCCTAATGCTATCCCTCCCCCAGTCCCCCACCCCCAAACAGTCCCCAGTGTGTGATGTTCCCCTCCCTGTGTCCATGTGTTCTCATTCTTTAACTCCCACTTATGAGTGAGAACATGAAGTGCTTGGTTTTCTGTTCTTGTGTTAATTTGCCGAGAATGATGGTTTCCAGCTTCATCAATGTCCCTGCAAAGGGCATGAACATGAAATTCCTTCTAAATGAACTGTGTTTTGACAAACATTGTCCAGTGATTCTTCCTAAATGAGGTTTCTACATGATCTGTTTTTCTTTTCCAAAAACAAATCACTCAAGTTTCTCATTATCTCCTGAGTGAGAAATATTTTCCCCAAACACAACCTGAGTCTAGGTAGACACCTTCGTGAATGAGTCTTCACTCTCAGACAGGCACAGAGTGTCCCCATGTGGACTCTTCTCTCAGGCAGACAGATCCCCACATGGTTAAGATCATTTACTGGGACTCTGCCCCACGGGGATCTCTGTTATCACTGGGGCAGGTTAGCATCTCAATCCTCTTCCACACTGTGACCTTTGATGTCTATGGCCTGCCACACCCTCTGTCTGTCCCTCAGTGTCCTGAATGGTGAAGCAGCCCACCCGAGGGATGGAGGAAGATCCCAGATTTTCCTGGGAAGGAGACAGAATGCCAGTCACAGAGATGGAAATCCCTCACATCCCTCCTGGGTCAGGTTCTGGGCAGGGTCTCTGAAGGCACTCCTGGATCAGTGTCCTAAGATGTCTCCCTCTATTTCCATAGGAAGAACCCAGAGGAAGACAAATCAGTTTTTCTATTAGGGCATTGTAGAACTTGTGCTTTCTTGTGTGACAGATATAGATATTCTGAATATTTTTAAAATTAGGTATAATATTAAGTCTATCAAATATGTAAATACATAAACTTCATAAGGTATGTCTACAGGGATGTCTCCTGGAATTTAGAATTGAATATATATATATTTTTTTTTCCAAGATAAATCGTGCTGAACATTATAAAATTGACTCTAATATTTATGTTCAAGATGATCATTTCAAAAAAGGTTTAACAACAGAGACCAGATGTATCTTTCCACCAGAAATTACTGTAAAACACAGTGAAATTTCTTAAACATAATTTTAAGATGTGTGACATCAATTAACACAGACAGTGATTGCTGGGAGGGGGAAAATATACAAAACAAGCCCTCTGGTGAATGCACACGCTGATACTTTCTAAAGAGAGTTTCCGGGCCACAGTGCTGGAGTGGAACCAGGTAGATTTGAAGTTGAGGAAAAGGAGCTGAGATCCCAGACAGGCCAGGAAGTGTGGAGACCACAGAATAGACAGTGGATAGCAGAACACTGTTCAGAGAGTGAGCCCCACAGATGGCAGGGGAGAGACCCAGGCTTGGTAGAGTGCGGATCAGTGTGAGGGAACCAGGGCAAGTTGTACACGAGATCACACCCTACTACAGGGGGCTTTCCTTAAAATCTAAAATTACCCTAAATTTTAAACGTATTCACTTACAAATTTAAAAATATACAGAAAGACACCATGTTAAAGAAAGATAAAGGAAAGGTGGATTTGCAATATTAAAATATAAAAACTGCATTTCTGAATAAATCATACTGATGGGGAGGGACACGTTTGCTCCATCATGGCAAATGATTTAAAAGAAGAACATTCAAAATGCTTACAGCCCTAATGAGGAAGCTTCAATCATGAATATGAATAGAGTTATCTCATTACCAGAGTGATGTCATGAGAAACTTCAAGCTTTCCAAAGAGACAACCTAATCTGGTAAAAATTATAGAAGCCCAACCTGTAATATCACGAAAATTATCCTAAGAACACACAGTAAATGCAATCCATTGATTGACATAATGTGCTCCTATTGACTGAATGGTTATGACCCCCATAAGGCATATGTTGGAATCTCAACTCCAAGGTGATGTAGCAGGAGGTGGGCTCTTTGGTCTCCTTTGAAAGGTGTTGAGGCTCCATCTCAATTAGTGGAATTAGTGCACTGATAAAATACCCCAGAGAGCTCCCTCTTTCCTTCCACCAGGTGTGGTCATGGTAGGAAGGTGGCCATCTATAAATAAAGAATTGGGACTTCACCAGATACGAATCTCTAAGGCATCTTGATCTTGAACTTCTCAGCCTTGAAAATTAGGACAAATACATTTCTGTTACTTCTGGGCCACCCAGTCCATGGTATTCTCTCACAGCAGTTCAAAGAGTCTCAGCAAGTGCAGTGAGGACACAGAATACTTGAGACAAGAGCATTACCCTCTTCTTTACATCTCAGGATCACAGAAGCTTGACCCTGGGCTCGACTGACAAGAAGGTGGTGCTTCCCTCTGCCCCAGATCTCAGTTGACGTCATGTGTCAGGTCTTTATGGTGAAGACTAAATTCCAGTCTGTGATTTGATGGATGCCTTTCTCCTCCCAACCTCACTCATGAGACATGGTTTCCATGTCATGTGTTACAGGCCAAGAACAGGTAGACCCTGATTATTCTCACCCCAGCTCACTTGTAGGGCGGAGGTTCTGGGGAGCTTCCTGAGAGAAGCACAATAAGATCATAGGAGTCCACCACTCCCATGCCCAGTTTTCTGTACTTAAAGCAGGAATGTCCCTCTGAGATACCTGAACCCTTTCTTCTGCACCAATGTAGAGACTGGCATGTTTTTCTAGTGATAGAGGCAGGGCATAAAAACAGTGAAACGAAGTTCTCTCTAAATGGCGCAACTTGATTTGCAGTTGAATGAGAATAATTTCAACCCTAAAGTTCATCTAAAATGTTCGCGGTTTTCATGGTAAGTAATTAATATAAATCTGACAGCTCCAGGAGAGCAATATAGAAATCAATAGTCCACTCATTTTAACAGAGAGAATAAGAAAACCTATAATTTAAGAATTACCAACTGGGCACTGTGGCACTGCCTGCAGTTCAATTTACTTGGGAGTTTGAGGTGAGAGGATCATTTGAGCCCAGGGTTTCAAGTCCAGCCTGAAAACATAGCTAGACTCCATCTCTTGAATAAAATCAATAACATTTTGGGGTCAGAACAATCCTTAAAAATGGTCCCTAGAAAGAAGCCCAAATTTAATTGCACCAGATTGTTGAACGATTGTTGAACAAAACAGTGTCATCATGTCAGAAATGAGCACAGTGTAACATCCAGGTGTTATGTGAAGAGACACAAACAATCAAGTAGAACAATCAGGTAATTCGTCTGTCAAAGGCAACATTGCCAAATGACAGCGTTTCCATGGAAACTACGTGTACATCTAGGACTGCACCTGTGAACGATGACATCATACCCTTCACAGAGGAAAGAGACATCACTCAAACAGACAAGCCAAGGGACTTCAGAAATACATGAGGGGAAATACAGTTTGCGAATATGTAAAGATGAAATTAGATGATGACTGCTAAATGAATATCAAGGCACAATCACATATTATGAAACTATATTTTCCTGAATGATAGGATCACTACCAATCTCCCCCAGGACACCCTCATCTACTCTGTGCACAGCCCTCTCCTGAGGCGTCACACCCCTGAGCTTGCTATATAGTAGGAGACATGCAAATAAGGCCCCCCTTTTGGCTGATGAAAAGCAGCCCAGCCCTGACCCTGCAGCTCTGGGAGAGGAGACCCAGCCTTGGGATTCCCAGCTGTCTCCACTTGGTGATCGGCACTGAACACAGGAGACTCACCATGGAGTTTGGGCTGAGCTGGGTTTTCCTTGTTGCTATTTTAAAAGGTAATTCATGGAGAAATAGAGATGTTGAGTGTGAGGGGACATGAGTGAGAGGAACAGTGGATATGTGTGGCAGTTTCTGATTAGGATGTCTCTGTGTTTGCAGGTGTCCAGTGTGAGGTGCAGCTGGTGGAGTCTGGGGGAGGCCTGGTCCAGCCTGGCGGGTCCCTGAGACTCTCCTGTGCAGCCTCTGGATTCACCTTCAGTAGTTCTGCTATGCACTGGGTCCGCCAGGCTTCTGGGAAAGGACTGGAGTGGGTTGGACGTATTAGAAGCAAATCTAAAAATTACGCGACAGACTACGCTGCGTCGGTGAAAGGCAGGTTCACCATCTCCAGAGACGATTCAAAGAACACGGCCTATCTGCAAATGAACAGCCTGAAAACCGAGGACACGGCCGTGTATTACTGTGCTAGAGACACAGTGAGGGGAGGTCAGTGTGAGCCCAGACGCAAACCTCCCTGCAGGGGCGCGCGGGGCCACCAGGGGGCGCTCGGGACCCACTGAGGACGTGCAGGTCCCAGGAGCAGGTGCAGCGGGAGGTTTCCTTTCTCCTCAGCTGGAGAAGTCAGGTTTGTTTTCAGAACCCTGGAGTCTTACAGGTTGTTATATCTTTATACTGTTATTAGCATGTATTTATTATCATTGATATTTAAGTTTTAATAATTTTAAACCTTTTATGTAGCGCTATTTTTAAAAACTATTTACTTTCATTTGCAGTTATTCTTCCAGAGTTTCATTAACATCTATTGCTGTCAGCAACTACATAGCTATGGGAACATAAATTTACACCTGTAGACATAGGCCTAAATACCACAAACCTGTGCATAAATGTATAGTGATTTATATTTAACATAATAAAATAATTTTTAGAATATGTCCTAAACGATCAAACTTATTGACGAACCTCATATAAGTTATTGGAGTAACGCATAATTGATTTCAAAAATTTTATATTGTTTATATTAATTAATATCTATTTCTTTACTTAAACATAGTATATTGGTCATTTCAAAATAGCTAAGATAAATTTCAAATGGCCTTGACGCAAAAATGAAAATATTTTGAGTTGATTAATATGCTAGTTGTATTTAATTATTCCATATTGTATTAATATATCACAACATTGCTTTGTACCTCATAAATATATACAACCGTAATTTATCAATTTTCAAGACAATTATTTAATCCATCCTAGGTCATGATCTTTTTTCGCCTATCCAGGTCTGATTGGATTGTCCTGAGAAACCCATCCACACGCCTGCCTCCTGCAGGCTTCTGAGACCCGCTCCATGAAAGCACCCCGTGTGAGTCCGCACGACCCAGAGCCTCCCTCTCCTTGGATTAGGCCATCTCCTCGGGATCACAGGGCTATTCCTTATCCTCACCCCCTTGTTGTACCAAACAAGCAACATCACATTTTAACTCATCACGTTTTGTTTTAATTTCCCCCCCCCCCCCAAAAATCAAGGTAATAATTTTAGCAATACACATCACAAGCTTCTATGAATAAGTCCTTTCCCACGTCCTAAGGTTTCTTTTGAGGACTTTACATCACACAGTTTAAATTTCTTTATGAAATGAGATACTAATATCTCCATATTAGAGATTGGTTTTCTAAGTCGTTTCTGAAAATTAATTTTTCCAAGGGCCCATACAGATTCTATTAGAAATCCAGGATAAAATTTGAAATTTCAGCAGTAATATCTGGAGAAACAATGAGACTATGTTGAACTTAGTACGTGTGCTCTCAAATATCCTTATTTCCCTAAAGGTTGTTCGCAGTTATTATTTTACACATGATATTTGTAATTAATACTAACAAGACAGGTTAAAATGTTATCTCAATTATTTAACGACTTTTGATAATAACAAAATACATGTTCCACATAGTTTTGACCCATTTGTTTTCTCTATGAAACACGTGTTTATTAACTTGTCAGATGTCACCCTTATCTTTCTAATTTCGAGGATTTAATTCTAGCAGGTATTGTTGAGTATATTTTATTAATTCAT
This sequence comes from Rhinopithecus roxellana, assembly GCF_007565055.1. Taxonomy (NCBI): domain Eukaryota; kingdom Metazoa; phylum Chordata; class Mammalia; order Primates; family Cercopithecidae; genus Rhinopithecus; species Rhinopithecus roxellana. Next base: position 867,995 of record NC_044553.1, on the reverse strand, counting down.
ATTATATTGTTCACATTTTCAGTATGATTTTATTATTTGCGTTATTTACTGAATTTTAAACTATTTCTTATACAATGTTTTTTAATTGTTTATTTTCATGAGATGTAATTTCAATATAAGTAATAATGCATAGATTTGCAATGTACCATTACAGGATTTCTGGCAAATGTAAACACACTTGTCCCCAACAGCCAAGGTCGGATGAAGAGGAGGCCCAACCCCCCAGCACAAGTGGCCTTCTCTGTGCTTCCAGTCAGCTCCCACATTTAGCACAATGTTTTGATTTCTGCCACTGTAGATTAATTGTTAATGTTTTGATTTTCATATAAATGGATTCAAACATTATAGACCCCTTATCTGGTAAGGGGCTACTTTTGTTATTTTTGATGTTTATTTATGCTATTTCATATGTAAAATTGCATCTGTATATTTTCATTTATTCACTTAACAGACTACCTCTGATATATAATCTCAAAGCTTTCATATACCTGGAGAAAGAGAGAGGGGGAGAGAGACAGAGAGAGAGAGAGAGAAATTTTATACTTGAGTCACTCCATTTAGCAATAAATGACAACAAGCTGATCCATTTTCCTGTCGATGCACTTTTTATTTGTTTCTGGTTTATTAACATCATAAACGAAGCTGCTGTAAATATTTTTTCTATTTATCTTTTCTCATTTTTCTTGAGAAAATATGTGGAAATATGCATTTCTTCATCATAAATATAAGCTTAATTTGTTCAGCTTCATGGAACTATAATTGAAAATGAAATTGTATATATTTGAGGTGCACCACTTGATATTTTGGTATAAACTGAGAAATTTTCACTATGACAAAGGAGTTGGAATGTCTATTACCTCACAGTTGCCATTTTTCTTCCTTTAATTTATTATGTGTGTGTCCAGTGAGAACATCTGAGATCTGTCCCTTTACCAGAGATCAAGTTTGCAATACAGTGTTGATAGCTATAGTCCTGTTGCTTTACATTAGAACTCCTGAACCCATTCAACCTGCACAACTGAAAATTTATGCCCTTGACAAGCATCACTCTACTTCCCCTCCTCCCAGCCCTGGGAAACACTTTTCTACTCTCTGCTTCTAAGAATTTGAATATTTTAGATTCCACATATAAATTAGATAATGCAGCATTTGTCTTTCTCTGTCTGGCTTGTTCCAATTAGCATAATGTTCTCCAGGCCTATCCATATTGTTGGAAATGTTGTAATTTCCTTATTTTTAGAGGTCATGTAATAGTCCATTGTATGTATATATATTTCCTTTATACACCTATTTACCTATGGTCATTAACTTTAAAAAATTCTAGGCCATTATGAATAATCTGGTAATAAACATATTTTTACTTACTGATTTTATTTCCTTTGAATACATAGTCAGAAGTGGGATCCCCAGATCACATAACAGTTTTACTTTCAATTTATAAAATAACCTCTACTACCACTCCACTGAATAATTCCCTTTTCACCAGCCAACTGTTGGCATTTTGTTATCTTTTTTCTTTGTGATAATAGTCATGGTAACTAATGTGAGGTGATATCTCATTGTGGTTTTGATGTGGATTCCCCTGATGGTTAGTCACCTGGAACACCTCTCCATGTCCTGCTGGCCATGTGTATGTCCTCTCCGAATACAATGTCTGTCCACAATTTTGCCCTCTTAAAAATCAGGTTACTTTTTGCTATTGTATGGGTTCTTTACACATTTAGATAGATCCCTTTGTCAAATATACAGTTTGAAATAATTTATTTGTCTGTGATTTTGGTGTCAAATCCAAATAAATCATTTTCCAGATCAATTCCAGGAAGCTTCTTTTTTCTCTATTTTCTTCTATGACTTTACAATTTTAGATATCATATTATATTCAAGGCTTGAGTACATTTTTAGGTGATTTTTGTATATGATATGAGATAAGGTCTCATTTTTTCTGCATATGGATGCCCAGTTTATACCCCATTTGTTAAAAAGATGACCTTTTCCTCATTGTGTACTCTTGGAACACAAAATCTGGCAGAGACACCAAAGAGGAAAATCTTAGAGCAATATTCCTGATGATAGACCTAAAAGTCTTCAAGAAAATACTAGCAAATTGAATATAGCAGCACATTAAAAAGTTATTACATTGGCCGGGCGCGGTGGCTCAAGCCTGTAATCCCAGCACTTTGGGAGGCCGAGACGGGCGGATCACGAGGTCAGGAGATCAAGACCATCCTGGCTAACATGCTGAAACCCCGTCTCTACTAAAAATACAAAAAAAACTAGCCGGGCGACCTGGCGGGCGCCTGTAGCCCCAGCTACTCGGGAGGCTGAGGCAGGAGAATGGCGGGAACCCGGGAGGCGGAGCTTGCAGTGAGCTGAGATCCGGCCACTGCACTCCAGCCTGGGCGACAGAGCGAGACTCCGTCTCAAAAAAAAAAAAAAAAAAAAAAAAAAAAAAAAAGTTATTACATTATGATCAAGTAGATTTTACTCCTTTCATGCAAGGCTAGTTCAACATACACAAATCAATAAAGTTGATTCATCACATAAGCAGAATCAAAAGCAAAAACTATATGATTATCTCAATCGATCCAAAGAAACTTTTGATAGGATTCAACATTCTTCATGATAAAAACCCTCAACAGACTAGACATCAAAGAAACTTACCTTAAAATGATAAGAGCCACGTGTGACAAACCCACAGCTAACATCATACTGAGTCAACGAAAGCTCAAAATATTCCCCTTCATAACTGGAACAAAACAAGTATACCCACTCTCGCCACTCCTATTCAACATTTTATTGGATGTTCTAGCCACAGAAATCAGACAAGAGAAAGAAATAAAAGGCATCCACAGAAGTAAATTAGAATTCAAAATGTCTCTTTTTGCTGTTGATAGGATCCTATGCATAGAAAGTTCTGTAGACTCTGCCAAAGAATCCTAGAATTGACAAACAACTTTAGTATTGTTTCAGGATACAGAAAAAATATACAAAAATCAGTAGTTTTTTTGTACACCAACGACATCCAGAGAGAAAAATAAATGACACAATCCCACTTACAACATCTACAAAAAAAAAGAAATACCTAGGAATAAAGCTAACCAAGGAGGTGAAAGATCTTTACAAGAAGAACTACAAAATACTGCAGAGAGAAATCAGAGAGGAAACAAACAAATTGAAAAAAAAATTCCATGTTCATGGTATGAAAGAAATAATATGCAAAAATGGCAATATTATCCTTCAGTTTTTACAGATTCAATGTTATTACTATCAAAATACCGGTTTTATTCTTCAAGAAATATAAGAAAAGTATTCTAAAATTTTTATGTAACCAAAAAAGAACCAAAACAGCCAAAGTAATCCTCAGCCAAAAGAACAGTGCCAGAGACATCACATTATTTGACTTTAAACTCTACTATAAAGCCACACTAACAAAAACTGTTTGCTACTGGTACGAGAATAAACACATAGACCCATGAAATAGAATAGAAAACTCAGAAATAAAGCTGCACACGTACAACCATCTGTTTTTTGACAACACTGAAAATAATAAACAGCAATGGGGAAAGGACAACCCAGTCAATAATGGTGCTGGGATAACCTGCTGGCCATGCGCAGAAGACGGGAACTTGACTCCTAACTATCACCATATGAAAAGGAAAATTAACTCAAAATGGGTTATAGCTTTAACTAAGACTTCAAACTACAAAAAACTAGGAAGACAACCTAGGAATACTCTTCTCTGCATTGGCCTTGGCAAAGAATTACTGGCTCTGAGACTTGTCTCTACACTACTACATAAGAGTGTTTTACGCATAATTTAACAAAATGTTGACCCCGTGAAATTCTCTACTTTTTCTATCATGTTTCGGTATTATATCTAAAATTTCTGAAGTTTAAAGGGAGCAAGAATTTTTCTCATGTGCCAAAGCTGATGCCATAATCCACAGATGCAGGTTAAACTCCCACTCTTTGAATGAAGAAATATCAACAAAATTTTGTATAGTTATACTCTTTTAGATAAACATTCTTCTTCTCTCATATATTTTATTTATTCATTTATTAATAACAGTATGTTTTTATAAATATGTAATACTTTAGTCAAAATCTAATTCCATGTTATTTATTATATTATTCCAATTTTTCTAGCTCTTTGGAAATTGGCAGCTTCTTCAAGTTGCCTCCTTCATCTTTTTGAAATATCCCATTTTGTGTATGTTTTTTGCCTTTTTCAGTTTTTAATAATTATGTGGGGTACATTTTTGTTACATAAATATATTTCATAGTGATGAAGTCTGAGTTTTTAAAGTAAGCTCACCAGATATAGTACCTTGGAACCATTAAGTGATTATCGATCTCATTCTCAAGTCTTATGAGCCTCTCATGTCTATTATTTTACTCTCTGTGCCTGTGTGTACCCATTATTTAGCTGCTACTGATAAGTGAGAAAAAGACATATTTGGCTTTCTGTTTATGAGTTGTTAGACTTAAGACAATGACCTCCAGTTCCATCCGTATTGCTGTCAGAGATACAATTTCATGCTTTTTATGATGACATTATTTTTCATCATGTATATACTCCACATTCTCCTTATCCAATTATCCATTACTAGACACTTAGGTTAACTCTATATCTTTGTTATTGTAAATAGTGGTGCAATGAACATGTGAGTGCAGGCATTTTTTGACACGATTTATTTTCTGGGGTACATATCATGGAGTGGGATTGCTGTTTGAATAGATCTATTTTTAGTTGAGAAGCCTTTACAATTTTTTTCCTTTTTAACCTTTTAAATAATTATGTGGGGTACAGTTTTAAATAATTATGTGGGGCACATTAGTGCATAGGCTGCACAAATTTACATTATCAACAATAGTATGTAAATGTGTTTTCTCTGAATTCTCATCCATATCTATAATTTTTTGACTTCATAATAATAGGCACTTTGACTGATGTAAAGCTGTTTTCATTTATCTGATTATTAGTGTTGTTCAGCTTTTTATTTCCATGTGCTTTTTGGCCATTTGAATATCTTCTTCACAAAATGTCTATTGATGTCTTTTGCCCACATTTTAATGGTGTAATTTATTTATTTGTTGTTGTTGCTGAGTTGTTTGCATTCTGGTTAGATTCTAGATGTTAGTTCTTTATTGCATAGTAATAGAATAAATCTAAAAATCAATTGCAAAAAAAAACTGTTGAAACTATAAAAATATGAAGCAATTAACATCACAATTTTGACCAATCATTGGCTCACCAATAAAATTAAGATACTAATTTTTAAAAATACAAAGAAAAATGAAGACACAGCATACCAAACCCCCTGAGATACAGCAAGAGCAACACTAAGAGAGAAGCTTATAGTTGTAAATGTCTACTAAAAAACAGAAAGATTGCAAACTAGCAATCTATTGATTTACTTCAAGGAGCTAGATAAATTAGAGCAAACCAACCACAGAGCTAGAAGAAGAAAATAAGTAAAGATCATAGCAGAATTGAAAAAGATTGAAACGAAAAAGCAAAACATAAGGAATCAACAAAACAAAATGTGATTATTTTAAAAGATGAACACAATTGATAGAGCACTAACGAGGTCAACCAAAAAAAAAAAGAAGATTCTAGTAAGCACAAGCAGAAACGATAGAGCTGGTATTACAACTGACTCCACAGAAATACCAAAGATTGTCAAAACATACTGAATATCTCTATGGTCACAAGCTAGAAAATCTAGAGGAAATCAGTAAGTTTCTGGAAATATTCAACCTCCCCAAATTGAACCAGGAAGGAAAAGAAATCCTAAATAGACCAATAAGAGTAATAAGCTTGAATCAGAAATTGAAAATCTCCCAATCCCAAAAGCCCAGAACCAGATAAATTCAAGGCCTAATTTTACCAGATGTACCATTCTTACTGGAAATATTCCAAAAGATTAAAGAGAAGAGATTCTTTCCCGGCTTGGGCTAAAAAATTCGTATCACCTGATACCAAAATCAGGCAAGGATACAACTACAAAAACAAAAAGCTACAGGGAAATGTCCCTAACTGAAAACAACAGCACAATAAAAAGATAATACATCCTGACCAACTGGGTTTTATTCCAGGAATGCAAAGCTTGTCTCAAATAAACACATCAATAAATATGATTCAACATATAACACAATTAAAAACAAAAAACATAAGACTGTATCAATGGATGCAAAAAAAGTCATTCAATAAAATGCAACATCCCTTCGTGAAAAATTCCTCAACAAATTTAGCATCAGAGAAACCTACCTCAAAATCATAAAAGCCACATACAAAAACCAACAAAAATTCTTAAAGAAATCAATAGAACAGGGATCTTCTTCAATTTTGTAAAATCCTCTGAAACCGATTTATTCAATATGCTGGACTTGGAAGTGAATAAATGAATGACTTTAACTGGAAAAAAAGCCACATACAGCAAAACAACATCATACAGAATGAGAAAAAGTTGCAAAAATATTCCTGAAGAACGTGAACAAGAATGCACACTTTCACCACTCCTATTCGACGTATTACTGAAAGTCCTAGCCAGAATAATCAGAAAAGAAAAAGGAAATGTACGTTTCAAGTTTCACGCTAAGGAATCGAGGAGTGGAGTACCAGAGACTCATTTTTTATCTATGAATAACATCCAAATCCCTGGCATATCCCATGGAACACAGGATTTACAGGTGATTGAGGCTCTTTGTTTTGGGTTAAATGGAATTTGCTAGGTGGAGGGTGTTAAGTAAAAATTACAACATAAGCTGCATGCTTTGTGTCAAATGGTTGTAGTTTTCTTGTCCAGCCTGCTGTTCCTGAGCCACACTGTAGGAAAGTCCTCAGTAAACTCTATGTCGTGTTCACTGATCTGGGTTTATTTCCTTGGCCTGTTGTACATGATGCTAGTTCTATAGGAGTCAATATTGGTCTGGCCTGACACCCAGTGAACCTGGAAAAATGTCAAAAATATCACATGATCACCCAGAGAATGGAATCTGAAAAGAGGAGACCCCTGCAGAAACCCTGTGCAGGCTGTTAATTTCTATGTGGGGCCCAACAGCTGCTATCCATGATGGACGGGGCCCAGTGCGTGAGTATGGGGATCCTACCAAAATACCAAAAGTTCTGGAAGAAGCACTTCAGTACGTGCATCTTGCAAAGTGAAAGTCTGATGCCCAAGCTGTTGCATTTTCAGGTGGTTGGTTCCTCCTGACTCCACTCTGAGCAGCCACTGAGACAGAGCTCACTGTGTAGGCTACAGTGTGTCAGTCATAAGAAGAGCTACTCCTAGAAAAACATGCCAGACCAGCTCAGACTAATCAGAGACCTTTCTGTCCTGCCTGTGGAAGCTGAATGGAGATTTGGGGACCGCGGCTTGTTGAGTAGCACATTTGAAGGATTTCTGACCATACGCGAATTAGTTAGGGCTACGATGACTAAATTGTCATGAGACCCTAAGACCCAGTTCCCATGAAGAGCTCTACGGGGAAGAGGATGAAGATTGGGGTAAGTCCATAGGAGTTCCTGTCCTCTCTACACATCTGCTGGTTACCACCAAGGTAAAAATGGGCCAACTGCACCAGCAGAGACTAACCCCCGAAGACGTTTCCCCACCTGAAATAAGGAAGCACACCACAAAGTGGGATTCCACCACTGCGGAATTGCTGACACTTAGAAATGCACTCAGACAGAAGTAAAGAGAGTTGATCACAGGATGCTTCTTCATCTCTGAGGCATGGGGGAGGAGGGCATTATACTCCCAGAACTCAACATTAGTAAACTGACATCCATCACAAACCATCTGGGCCCGAGGCAGCACCTCGATGGTGTCAGTGATGGAGATTGGACCATCCCCCTCCTTAGCTGGGGTGTTGCAGGCTGCAGGGGACCCTGGTGAAATGAGGGAGATGTCCAGTTGACTTGTGTGTTCTCACATTGCTAGAAAGAAATACCTGAAACTGAGTAATTCATATAGAAAATAGGTTTAATGTACTCATGATTCTGCCGGCTGTACAGGAAGCCTGATGATAAATCTATTCAGCTTCTGGAGAGGCCCCAGGAAATTTACAATGACAGTGAAAGGCAAAAGGGGAGCAGCCACTTTATATGGTGTGAGTAGGAGCAAAGAAAGAGTGAGCGTGGAGCTGCTCCACACTGTTAAACAACCAAAGCTCATGCAAACTCATTTACTATCATAGCAAGGGGATGGTGCTAACCATTAATTATAAATCCACTACCATGATAAAACCACCAGGCCCCACCTCAAAAGTTAGAGAAGCAAAATCACATAAAGTTGTTATGACAGGCAGGACATCCTGAAAACCTCACTAAGCATGTCCCACATCGCCCTGGAGTTGTCTCAGGGGAGCAGTCTCCTCCAGTGTTTAGAGGCACAGGCACAGATAATAGGGCTAACCCTGTCCAGATGTGTGATATTGGACACATTGCACAACTGCTCTGTTCTGTACGTAATTTATCTTCTTTAAAGTGTAACACCGACACTTCAATTAATATATTCTGCAAATATGTAAAAGTAAAATAAGATGATGATTGTTAAATGATTATCAAGGCACAGTCACATAATCTGAATTTATACTTTCCTGAGAGATAGGATTAGCGCCCATGTTTTCCAGGACACTCTCATCCGCTCTGGACACTTCCCTCTCCTCAGGCGTCCCATCCCAGAGCTTGCTATATAGTAGGAGACATGCAAATAGGGTCCTTCCTCTGCTGATGAAAACCACCCACCCAGCCCCGACCCTGCAGCTCTGAGAGCAGAGCCCAGCCCCCGAATTCTCAGGTGTTTTCATTTGGTGATCAGCGCCAAACACAGAAGACTCACCATGGAGTTTGTCCTGAGCTGGGTTTTCCTTGCTGCTATTTTAAAAGGTAATTTATGGAGAACTAGAGATGTTGAGTGTGAGGGGACATGAGTGAGAGAAACAGTGGATTTGTGTGGCAGTTTCTGACCAGGGTGTCTCTGTGTTCGCAGGTGTCCAGTGTGAGGTGCAGCTGGTGGAGTCTGGGGGAGGCTTGGTCCAGCCTGAGGGGTCCCTGAGACTCTCCTGTGCAGCCTCTGGATTCACCTTCAGTAGCTACTACATGGACTGGGTCCGCCAGGCTCCAGGGAAGGGGCTGGAGTGGGTTGGCCGTATTAGAAACAAAGCTAACAGTTACACGACAGAATACGCCGCGTCTGTGAAAGGCAGATTCACCATCTCAAGGGATGATTCAAAGAACACACTGTACCTGCAAATGAACAGCCTGAAAACCGAGGACACGGCCGTGTATTACTGTGCTAGAGACACAGTGAGGGGAGGTCAGTGCGAGCCCAGACGCAAACCTCCCTGCAGGGGCGCGCGGGGCCACCAGGGGGCGCTCGGGACCCACTGAGGACGTGCAGGTCCCAGGAGCAGGTGCAGCGGGAGGTTTCCTTTCTCAGCTGTCGGAGGCGGGTTTGTTTTTTCAGGACTCTGGAGCCGTATAAGGTTGTAATATTTTATTATGATTATTTGTCATTTTTTTATTGATATTTGTGTTTTAGCAATTTTTACATTTATATGTAGGGGTATTTTTTTTTGGTAGTTTGCTTTTATATTTTACGAAATACATTTTACATATCTATACACGTATTTTATACATATGTATTAAATATATTTCTATTTTTATATTTTACAGAACATTCCATCTTAGTGGATATAATACTGTCCTATCCTTTCTAAACAGCTCCATAATATGTACCGTAGTTTATCTTACCTCATTGATGAATATTCAGGTGGTTTTCAATTTTCTCCAGGGTATAAAACTAGGGTTACAAAATATATATCTAGAGTATTGTGAATGATAATCTCAAATGACTTTCCAAAGTATTGGTATATGTTCTGAGCAGCAGCGTAAAGGAGCCTATATTTTTGTCAATGTGTGGTAGTATTGGATAGTAAGATGGTATCTCATTGATATCTCAATGTGCATTTCCTTAAATGCTGACGAAATTGAGATTCTTTTCCTATGTATATTCAACATTCACATTGTCTCTGCTGTGAAATGCTTGTTCATGTTTTCTACCCATTTTTCTACTGAGCTGTCTTTTTTTATTGAGTTGCAGAACTCTTTATGTAGTCTGAATACTAAGCCTTTGTCAGCTATAAGTGTTACAATGTCTTCTTCCATATTTTGGCATCTTTTCACTTCTTCACAGTATCTTTTGATAATCAGAAGCTCTTTAATTTAACGTAATCAAATGTATTAATCTTTTCCTTTATGGCTAGTACATTTGAGGTCATATTAAAGAAATGTTTTCCTACTTTGAGGTCAGAAAGATATTTTCTCATTTTCTTCTAGAATTTCTATAGTTTTGCCTTTAACATTTAAGTTCAGAATCTATTTGGATTTGATTTTTCATATGGATATGTCCAACTAGATAATCAGTTGTTCCAGAACTAACAAAAGTTCTTCCTTTCTCTATCAATCAAAACACTTCAATTCATATGAAATGCAAATGATTCACTCATTAGGTTGTTAAATTTTGATAACACATCAAATGTTTGTAAAATTTGGGGTCGATAGTTATTGTTGGCAGAAGAGTAAATTAGCATAATTTTAGTGGTGAACAATTTGGCAATTTATCAGAATTACAAATGACCCATTTCTACTTCTAGGAATTTAGCCTATAGATCCAATCTCAAGTATGCCCAGAGGCTTATTTACAAAGATACTCAGTGTTGTTTGAGCATTCACTGATGTAGGGGTATTTTTAAAAAATACTTAACTTCAAGAAACAATTATTCCTAATAATTTGCACTTATTCTTCTAAAGTTTTGTTAACATTGATTGATATCAGCAACTACATAGCTATGCGACATGAATTTACACCTGTAAACATATGTGTAAATACATGAAACTATGCATACATATGTAGTCATTTATATCTAACATTATATTTAACATTATAAAATAAATTAAATTAATTGAATTAAATTAAAATAATTAAACTTAACGATGAACTAAATATAAATTAGAGTAATCCATAATTGATTTCAATCATTCTCTATGGTTTACATAAATCGATGTCTATTTGTAAGCTTAAATATTGTGTATTGGTCATTTTAAAACAGCCAAGAACAAATTTCAAATGTTCTTGTCACCAAAAAATGATAAGTATTTGAGGACTTGAGGTGATACATATGTCAATTAGCTCAATTCGATTATTCCATATTGCATTTATAAGTCATAACATAGCTTTGTACCCCACCAATATATGGGGAACAACGAAAATTTCTCGATTTCCAATGAAATTTTAATTATATATTTTTTAATCTGATGTCTCTCCTTGGATTAGGCCATCTCATCAGGATTACAGGGCTGTTCAGTTTTCTCAACATACTGTTGTAACAGATAAGCACAAAACCATTTCTTTATGCTTTGCTTTAGTTTTTCAAGACAACATAATAATTTTAACAATAAACATATTACAACCTACTGTACATGAGATGCTTCTTATTCCTCAAGGTTTCTATTCAGAACTTTATATGTATTACATATTTTCAATTTTTTTTCTGACATGGAATGCCAACGCCTCTCTATTACAGATTATTCTTTTAATTTATCCCTTAAAAATAATTTTCCCAAGTCCCGCTCAAAACCAGGGTATCATTAGAACTTTGAGGTGTAAGAGTTGGACCAGCATTGAGAATACTTTCAGTTCAGTTCACATGCTCTCAAATATCCTTTTTTCTTTAAAACTTGTTCTCAGTTGTAATACTACACAAAATATTAACAATGTATATGAATGACACAGGTTAAATATTGTATAAATCATTTAATGACGTATGATTGGAAAAAACTACATGTCCTCTCTGTCTTGACTCTTTTTTCTTCTCTATGAAATGTATGCTAATTAATTGTTAAGTTTCCGGTGTTACCGTTATCTTTTCTTATTTCTGGGATTTAATTTTAGGAGGTATACTGAAATGCATTTTATTAATTCATATAATAATGTTCATATTTTGGATAGGGCTTTAATATTTATTGTATCATTTACTGAATTTTAAACTATTCTACATTTTTTATTTTTTTGTTTTTAATGAGATAAAATTTACATATAAGAAAAAATGCATAGATCTGAAATGTGTCACTAGAGAGTTTCTGGCAAATGTGAATACCCTTGTCCCGAACACCTGAGGCAGCCTGAAGAGCAAGTCCATCCCCCCAACATGTGTCTTTTTCCTGCCTGGAGTCAACACCTACATGGGGAAATGTTTTGATTTCTGACACTATAGATCCATTTTTTTCTGTGTTTCCAACAAAAAGAAAACGTTTCAGATGATGGATATATTAATTATCCTTATCTGACCCCTACACACTGTTTCAAAACATTGCTATGTTTTGAATATTTACAATCATTATTTGTCTATTAAAATTATATTAGAAAACACAAAATTCACTGGAAGTAACATAAATGGAGGCTTTGGAATAGACCTGGAGATAATGGGAGGGTATGGAATACATTACAGGCCTAGCATTCAATGGCAAGAGGAGCTCCCATTGGCTTTTTGTATTTGTAGCACTGAGTAAATCTAACATTTATCAAAGCTTCCCTCTACAATAGAGACCTGAGGTCTAGGAAGGTCTTGCAGATAGTCAGATATGCAGAGGGAAGAACAGGAGTAGAGGGTTGCTGGCCCATTTAACAATAGTTGGAATGATAATTATGCATGTAGAGAAGCCAACATTGATTTAAATAAGTTGCATGACTGAATGACATGAAAAAAAAATCCAAGGGAAATCTTTAAATAAAATTGATAGTGAAACTATTTTGGGTGAAGAAATGTTCACTGAAGTTAAGTGGGCCATTAAAGCTGTTAAGAACTACAGTAACCACTGGATTGGATTCAGCTTTGTCTGAATTCAGGGTGGTTATTACTGGCTCAGGCAGGGGTCAGAAATCAAGATGGATAGGTGGTACCAAGCCGAAAAAAAACAGGGGCCAGAAAGATTCACAGCCGAATTTTTTCAGATGTACAAAGAAGTGTTGCTACCAATCCTAGTGTAACTATTTCCCAAAAATCAGGATAAAGGACTCCTCCCTAAGTTATTCTGTGAGATCAGCATTATTCTGATAACAAAACCTAGCAGAGACTTAATTTAAAAAGAAAACTTTAGGCCGGTATACCTGATGCAAAAATGCTCAATGAAATACTCACGAACTGAACACAGCAGCACATCAAAAAGCCTAATCTACCAACACTTTGTTCCTGGGATGCAAGGTTGGTTCAACATATGCAAATCAGTAAATGTGATTCATCATATAAACAGAATGAAAAACAAAACTCATGTTAACCATAGGCACAGAAAAGGTTTTGATGAACTTTAACATTCTTTCATATTAAAAACCATCAACTAGGCATGAAAGAACACACCTCGAAATAATACGGGCCATCTTTGACAAACTCACAGCCAACATTATAATGACTGGGCAAAAGCTGGAAGCATTTTCCCCTGAAAACTGGAACAAGAAAAGGACACCCAGGCCAGGCGCGGTGGCTCAAGCCTGTAATCCCAGCACTTTGGGAGGCCGAGAAGGGCGGATCACGAGGTCAGGAGATCGAGACCATCCTGGCTAACATGGTGAAACCCCGTCTCTACTAAAAAATACAAAAAAAAACTAGCCAGGTGAGGTGGCAGGCGCCTGTAGTCCCAGCTACTCAGGAGGTTGAGGCAGGAGAATGGCGTGAACCCGGGAGGCGGAGCTTGCAGTGAGCTGAGATCTGGCCACTGCACTCCAGCCCGGGCAACAGAGCGAGACTCCGTCTCAAAAAAAAAAAAAAAAAAAAAAAAAAAAAAAAAGAAAGAAAGAAAATAAATCCTTACATGAGCGTGAAAAGATAAGCCATAGATTTGGAGAACTTCCTCACAAATCAAATATTTGGAAAAGGACTTTTATCACGAATAAAAAAAATTACCTTACAATTGAACAACAACGAAACCACACAATTTAATTTTAAATAGGCAAAGAACTGAATAGAAAGAAGCCTCATCTAAAAGTAAATATAAAAAGTGATCAGCATGATTTTCAGGTATTTGTATGTTTAATATTCAAAAAATATTACTGTCCTGTTACAATGGGTAAAATACATAATATAGACAGTACCAAATGGTGATGAGGAAGTTGAAAAACAGGAATGTTCACTCCTTGCTGGTGGAAAGGGGATGCTGAAGTGGCACATACACAACTACAGTTAATAATTTATTGTAGAGGGCGGAGCAAGATGGCCGAATAGGAACAGCTCCAGTCTCCAACTCCCAGCGCAAGCGACACAGAAGACCGGTGATTTCTGCATTTTCAACTGAGGTACTGGGGTCATCTCACTAGGGAGTGCCGGACAATCGGTGCTGGTCAGCTGCTGCAGCCTGACCAGCGAGAGCTGAAGCAGGGCGAGGCATCGCCTCACCTGGAAGCGCAAGGGGGAAGGGGATCCGTTTTCCTAGCCAGGGGAACTGAGACACACAACACCTGGAAAATCGGGTAACTCCCACCCCAATACTGCGCTGTAAGCATACAGGCACACCAGAATATATCCCACACCTGGCCGGGAGGGTCCCACGCCCACGAAGCCTCCCTCATTGCTAACACAGCAGTCTGCCGCGATCTATCCGCAAGGCAGCAGCGAGGCTGGGGGAGGGGCGCCCGCCATTGCTGAGGCTTAAGTAGGTAAACAAAGCCGCTGGGAAGCTCGAACTGGGTGGAGCTCACAGCAGCTCAAGGAAGCCTGCCTGTCTCTGTAGTCTCCACCTCTGGGGACAGCGCACAGCTGAAGACCAACAGGGGAAGTAGCGGGAGCCGGTGCAGACGCGAACGACTCTGTCTGACAGCTTTGGGGAGAGCCGTGGATCTCCCAACGCGGAGGTTGAGATCTGAGAACGGACAGACTGCCTGCTCAGGTGTGTCCCTGACCCCTGAGTAGCCTAGCTGGGAGAAATCCCCCACTAGGGGCAGTCTGACACCCCACACCTCACAGGGTGGAGTACACCCCTGAGAGGAAACTTCCAAAGGAAGAATCAGACAGGTACACTCGCTGTTCAGCAATATTCTATCTTCGGCAACCTCTGCTGCTGATACCCAGGCAAACAGGGTCTGGAGTGGACCTCAAGCAATCTCCAACAGACCAACAGACAGTCCTTTTGACTGTCAGAAGGAAAACTATCAAACAGGAAGGACACCTATACCAAAACCGCATCAGTACGTCACCACCATCAAAGACCAGAGACAGATAAAACCACAAAGATGGGGAAGAAGCAGGGCAGAAAAGCTGGAAATTCAAAAAATAAGAGCGCATCTCCCCCTGCAAAGGAGCGCAGCCCATCGCCAGCAACGGATCAAAGCTGGTCAGAGAATGACTTGGACGAGAGGAGAGAAGAAGGCTTCAGTCTATCAAACTTATCAGAGCTAAAGGAGGAATTACGTACCCAGCGCAAAGAAACTAAAAATCTTGAAAAAAGAGTGGAAGAATTGACAGCTAGACTAATTAATGCAGAGAAGATCATAAACGAAATGACAGAGATGAAAACCATGACACGAGAAATACGTGACAAATGCACAAGCTTCAGTAACCGACTCGATCAACTGGAAGAAAGAGTATCAGCGATTGAAGATCAAATGAATGAAATGAAGCGAGAAGAGAAACCAAAAGAAAAAAGAAGAAAAAGAAATGAGCAAAGCCTGCAAGAAGTATGGGATTACGTAAAAAGACCAAATCTACGCCTGATTGGGGTGCCTGAAAGTGAGGGGGAAAATGGAACCAAGTTGGAAAACACTCTTCAGGAAATCATCCAGGAGAACTTCCCCAACCTAGTAGGGCAGGCCAACATTCAAATTCAGGAAATACAGAGAACGCCACAAAGATACTCCTCCAGAAGAGCAACTCCAAGACACATAATTGCCAGATTCACCAAAGTTGAAATGAAGGAAAAAATCTTAAGGGCAGCCAGAGAGAAAGGTCGGGTTACCCACAAAGGGAAGCCCATCAGACTAACAGCAGATCTCTCGGCAGAAACTCTACAAGCCAGAAGAGAGTGGGGGCCAATATTCAACATTCTTAAAGAAAAGAATTTTAAACCCAGAATTTCATATCCAGCCAAACTAAGTTTCATAAGTGAAGGAGAAATAAAATCCTTTACAGATAAGCAAATGCTTAGAGATTTTGTCACCACCAGGCCTGCCTTACAAGAGACCCTGAAGGAAGCCCTAAACATGGAAAGGAAAAACCGGTACCAGCCATCGCAAAAACATGCCAAAATGTAAAGACCATCGAGGCTAGGAAGAAACTGCATCAACTAACGAGCAAAATAACCAGTTAATATCTAATGGCAGGATCAAGTTCACACATAACAATATTAACCTTAAATGTTAATGGACTAAATGCTCCAATTAAAAGACACAGACTGGCAAACTGGATAAAGAGTCAAGACCCATCAGTCTGCTGTATTCAGGAGACCCATCTCACATGCAGAGACATACATAGGCTCAAAATAAAGGGATGGAGGAAGATCTACCAAGCAAATGGAGAACAAAAAAAAGCAGGGGTTGCAATCCTTGTCTCTGATAAAACAGACTTTAAACCATCAAAGATCAAAAGAGACAAAGAAGGCCATTACATAATGGTAAAGGGATCAATTCAACAGAAAGAGCTAACTCTCCTAAATATATATGCACCCAATACAGGAGCACCCAGATTCATAAAGCAAGTCCTTAGGGACTTACAAAGAGACTTAGACTCCCATACAATAATAATGGGAGACTTCAACACGCCGCTGTCAACATTAGACAGATCAACGAGACAGAAAGTTAACAAGGATATCCAGGAATTGAACTCATCTCTGCACCAAGCGGACCTAATAGACATCTATAGAACTCTCCACCCCAAATCAACAGAATATACATTCTTCTCAGCACCACATCGCACTTATTCGAAAATTGACCACATAATTGGAAGTAAAGCACTCCTCAGCAAATGTAAAAGAACAGAAATTATAACAAACTGTCTCTCAGACCACAGTGCAATCAAACTAGAACTCAGGACTAAGAAACTCAATCAAAACCGCTCAACTACATGGAAACTGAACAACCTGCTCCTGAATGACTACTGGGTACATAACGAAATGAAAGCGGAAATAAAGATGTTCTTTGAAACCAATGAGAACAAAGATACAACATACCAGAATCTCTGGGACACATTTAAAGCAGTGTGTAGAGGGAAATTTATAGCACTAAATGCCCACAAGAGAAAGCAGGAAAGATCTAAAATTGACACTCTAACATCACAATTAAAAGAACTAGAGAGGCAAGAGCAAACACATTCAAAAGCTAGCAGGAGGCAAGAAATAACTAAGATCAGAGCCGAACTGAAGGAGATAGAGACACAAAAAACCCTCCAAAAAATCAATGAATCCAGGAGTTGGTTTTTTGAAAAGATCAACAAAATTGACAGACCGCTAGCAAGGCTAATAAAGAAGAAAAGAGAGAGGAATCAAATAGATGCAATAAAAAATGATAAAGGGGATATCACCACTGACCCCACAGAAATACAAACTACCATCAGAGAATACTATAAACGCCTCTACGCAAATCAACTAGAAAATCTAGAAGAAATGGATAATTTCCTGGACACTTACACTCTCCCAAGGCTAAACCAGGAAGAAGTTGAATCCCTGAATAGACCAATAGCAGGCTCTGAAATTGAGGCAACAATTAATAGCCTACCCACCAAAAAAAGTCCAGGACCAGATGGATTCACAGCTGAATTCTACCAGAGGTACAAGGAGGAGCTGGTACCATTCCTTCTGAAACTATTCCAATCAATAGAAAAAGAGGGAATCCTCCCTAACTCATTTTATGAGGCCAACATCATCCTGATACCAAAGCCTGGCAGAGACACAACAAAAAAAGAGAATTTTAGACCAATATCCCTGATGAACATTGATGCAAAAATTCTCAATAAAATACTGGCAAACCGGATTCAGCAGCACATCAAAAAGCTTATCCACCATGATCAAGTGGGCTTCATCCCTGGGATGCAAGGCTGGTTCAACATTCGCAAATCAATAAACGTAATCCAGCATATAAACAGAACCAAAGACAAGAACCACATGATTGTCTCAATAGATGCAGAAAAGGCTTTTGACAAAATTCAACAGCCCTTCATGCTAAAAACGCTCAATAAATTCGGTATTGATGGAACGTATCTCAAAATAATAAGAGCCATTTATGACAAACCCACAGCTAATATCATACTGAATGGGCAAAAACTGGAAAAATTCCCTTTGAAAACTGGCACAAGACAGGGATGCCCTCTCTCACCACTCCTATTCAACATAGTGTTGGAAGTTCTGGCTAGGGCAATCAGGCAAGAGAAAGAAATCAAGGGTATCCAGTTAGGAAAAGAAGAAGTCAAATTGTCCCTGTTTGCAGATGACATGATTGTATATTTAGAAAACCCCATCGTCTCAGCCCAAAATCTCCTGAAGCTGATAAGCAACTTCAGCAAAGTCTCAGGATACAAAATTAATGTGCAAAAATCACAAGCATTCTTATACACCAGTAACAGACAAGCAGAGAGCCAAATCAGGAATGAACTTCCATTCACAATTGCTTCAAAGAGAATCAAATACCTAGGAATCCAGCTTACAAGGGATGTAAAGGACCTCTTCAAGGAGAACTACAAACCACTGCTCAGTGAAATAAAAGAGGACACAAACAAATGGAAGAACATACCATGCTCATGGATAGGAAGAATCAATATCGTGAAAATGGCCATACTGCCCAAGGTTATTTATAGATTCAATGCCATCCCCATCAAGCTACCAATGAGTTTCTTCACAGAATTGGAAAAAACTGCTTTAAAGTTCATATGGAACCAAAAAAGAGCCCGCATTGCCAAGACAATCCTAAGTCAAAAGGACAAAGCTGGAGGCGTCACGCTACCTGACTTCAAACTATACTACAAGGCTACAGTAACCAAAACAGCATGGTACTGGTACCAAAACAGAGATATAGACCAATGGAACAGAACAGAGTCCTCAGAAATAATACCACACATCTACAGCCATCTGATCTTTGACAAACCTGAGAGAAACAAGAAATGGGGAAATGATTCCCTATTTAATAAATGGTGCTGGGAAAATTGGCTAGCCATAAGTAGAAAGCTGAAACTGGATCCTTTCCTTACCCCTTATACGAAGATTAATTCAAGATGGATTAGAGACTTAAATGTTAGACCTAATACCATAAAAACCCTAGAAGAAAATCTAGGTAGTACCATTCAGGACATAGGCATGGGCAAGGACTTCATGTCTAAAACGCCAAAAGCAACGGCAGCAAAAGCAAAAATTGACAAATGGGATCTAATTAAACTAAAGAGCTTTTGCACAGCAAAAGAAACTACCATCAGAGTGAACAGGCAACCTACAGAATGGGAGAAAATTTTTGCAACCTACTCATCTGACAAAGGGCTAATATCCAGAATCTACAAAGAACTCAAACAAATATACGAGAAAAAAACAAACAACCCCATCAAAAAGTGGGGAAAGGATATGAACAGACATTTCTCAAAAGAAGATATTCATACAGCCAACAGACACATGAAAAAATGCTCATCGTCACTCGCCATCAGAGAAATGCAAATCAAAACCACAATGAGATACCATCTCACACCAGTTAGAATGGCAATCATTAAGAAGTCAGGAAACAACAGGTGTTGGAGAGGATGTGGAGAAATAGGAACACTTTTACACTGTTGGTGGGATTGTAAACTAGTTCAACCATTATGGAAAACAGTATGGCAATTCCTCAAGGATCTAGAACTAGATGTACCATATGACCCAGCCATCCCACTACTGGGTATATACCCAAAGGATTATAAATTATTCTACTACAAAGACACATGCACACGTATGTTTATTGCGGCACTATTCACAATAGCAAAGACTTGGAATCAACCCAAATGTCCATCTGTGACAGACTGGATTAAGAAAATGTGGCACATATACACCATGGAATACTATGCAGCCATAAAAAAGGATGAGTTTGCGTCCTTTGTAGGGACATGGATGCAGCTGGAAACAATCATTCTTAGCAAACTATCACAAGAACAGAAAACCAAACACCGCATGTTCTCACTCATAGGTGGGAACTGAACAATGAGATCACTTGGACTCGGGAAGGGGAACGTCACGCACTGGGGCCTATCATGGGGAGGGGGGAGGGGGGAGGAGGGAGGGATTGCATTGGGGAGTTATACATGATATAAATGATGAATTGATAAAAAAAGTAAAATAAAATAAAAAAATAAAATAAAAAAAAAATAATTTATTGTATATTTCAGAATAACTAGAAGATAAGATTTAGAATGTTGTTAATACAAAGAAATAATCAGTGATTGAGGTGAAGGATATACCAGGTATCCGGATTTGATCACTGCAAATAATATACTTTTATCAAAATATCATGCATATCCCTTAAAGGTTTTGAACCATTATGTATCTATATAAATTAAACATTTTTAAAAAACAGTGCAGGGGTATGTATCCAGCTAATTGCAGATTCCCATTAGATGGGATGTTCTGCATAATCTGTAAACTAATCAGAACCTGTGGGTTTGTAAAGGACTTTAGAAATCAACTAGACTACTTGTTTCTAAAGTCTCCCAACTTTAATTAATTTCCTAGTGGGTGGCGATTTTGAACATAGAAGAAATGTTAACAGTTGTTTCTGGTAAGTTTTCTTCTAGTCTCGGGAGAAAAGGTTTGCAGGGAGGAATCTGGGACAATCTTTTAAGTCTCAACTTCAATGTGATTATCTCAGTAAATGTTTTCTGATACCCCTGAGCAGGAGAAGTCTCATATATCTCCTATGAATTAAAAGCAGAATTCTAAGCGCCCAGCTGACTCAATGGAACCTTCCTCTTCAACAAGGAGTTCCATGGACACTTGAAAACCTAGTTTAGCCGTGTTAGAAATAGAAGATCAGAAATGCCTCATTATACATTCCTCCCTTTGGAATTTAAGCACAAGTAACCAACACTTTCATTAAAACAGATCTTAAGGCTCAGAAAACAGATTCCGTGCAGCAGTAAAATACCAAATTCTAAACTGACTCAAGAATAGCATCACATGACAGAGAGCAGGCCTTGAAAGGAATCAAAGTCTTTTACCCTAAAACATATTTCTTTGACATATTTTAAAATCACCCTGCACAGTTATAATTTTGCAAGAGAAATTTACATTCTGTAGATAATCTGCTTCCCTTTCAAGGTGTTTGCGTTATACTGAGGAGATTCGCTGAGAGTCTAGTATCTTTTAAATTTCTTAATAGAAAATATTTGCTGTCTATTGCCTCTAAGGTTGGTCACATAAGAGACTTCATCTACCTAAAAAGAATTTTGTTCTCAAAAACCCGTTATCTTAACCCAGACAATTTTTTTTTTGTTCTGCTTTCAGGTCTTTTGATAAAATTTAAGTCTTTCAATCAATTGCCAATCAGAAAATCATTTAATTCACCTGTAAGCTGTAATCTCCTCCCCACACTGCCTCACTTCTAGTGGTTTTGTCTTTATGGACCAAGTCAACATTTATCTCACATGTATCGATTGATGTTATTTAATTTAACCTGAAATCAAGCCACTTTGGGCACATGTTCTCAAGATCTTGTGGGGCTGTGTCACAGGGCATGGGCCTCATATTTGGCTCAGAATACATCTCTCTAAATATTTTGCAAACTTGGCTTTTTATTAATAGTTCTAATAGAACCTACTCTGTGGTCTTTGTTACATCCACAAGCATGATATTAATAAACTTTAGTTATTAAAATAAGCACATGTTGGCAATTTCTTATGAAGTTCCACAGAGACCTTCTGTGGGATCAAGTGTAAATGTTTCAAAGTATTTCTGCAGCTATTTCAAAATTTACGTTCCACAGATACTGCTATCGGATTCCTTATGTCAGCTAATTATTTGCCTTATGATTTTTGCATTTTTGTAGATGATCACAATTTGTTTTATGATTTTTTTTTTTTGGTAGATGATCATGCCCTATCTCTTCTGTGCCTTTATTGTAGAAAACTGTGTGAAACTACTCAGGGCTACATTTGAAAGTCCTTACTGCAGTGGGTGCCAGAATTGCAGTGGGTTTCCTCTGCAGCTAGCAGACACCCAGATTCCTTCAGTGAAATCTTAATTTTGTTTCCTGCTTGGCTTTGGGCCTTAATCTTGTGCCATCCTGAAAGACTCTGTCTTTCAGATCCCCAGGTCATCCCAGAGCCACAAGGACCTGACAATTGTCAATGTAGTGGGAGGGGTTGCACTGAACGGGCACTCTCTGTGCTTCTGAGGGAGCCATACTCTAGGCAGGTATCACAGTCCTGACTCAGGGTGTGTCCTTCCAAGTATCCCTGCCCCTCCTGCACGTGTGATGCTGATCCATGCATCTTCCTCCCATTCCTGGGTAGAGGGTCTCCCTGTTTGTTCCAAGATCTTCTTCCAGCAGCCACTATGTCTTCCCACTGATGTCTTCAGCTTCCTTTTTTCTGCCCTTCCCAGCAGGATGAGGTTGTTTTTTCTGAGGGAAGAGAGAAAAGGCAGGAGATGAGGCTGTTATTCCTGAGAAAATGGACAGAGCTTTGGGGCTTTTGTTTCTTCCATCCCAGTTTCTATGAGTTCCTCCAGTGCCTGTAACACAGAGGTGTTAGTGGCTTTGCCCCTGTATGTTAATTATTTGGTAAGGTCCTGGTGGCAGGGGAGGTGGTCTGGACGCATTTCAGCCACAGCTGCTGTTCCGCTTTCGCACACAGAAACATCCTGGGAGGGAGAGGATGGAGATTTTTGTGATGTCTCCTCAGTCCTGGCAGAAAAGGTTTCAATAGCAATAGGAATCCTCAGTTGTATGTCCTCTGAAAATTTAAACAATAACTTCTTTACTATACTCAACTCTAAACAATCTGAAGAATATGTCTAAGTTAACCCTGCATTCACTTACATGACATTTGCTGGCCTCTGCCCCAGATAAGGTCATATTCTCTTCCTGTTTGTTCCTGCAGGTCACTGAGATTCACAAGATGTAAGGTCCCTTGTTTGTCCTACAACATCAATAATCTGATGTTTTAAAGAAAATGTGCTAATTTCCAGTTCAGTAAGGTTCGTTGTAAAAATAATACAATGTTTTCTGGGATGCCTGCATCTCCAGGCTGAGTAGAAGCTTTATTTGTAACACTCAGAAACTGGAAGTAACAAAAATATTAAGGAGCTTTATAAACACTAGGGGCACAGTCATTAACTGGAATTCTGTTCCTCATTACAATGAACACATTCTTCACACACAACCAAATTACTGACTCACAAGTAATTATGCTGAACAAGAAACCACACAAATGGAATGGAAACTGTAAAATTTCACTTTAACCAAATCTTGAAGAATAGATCTGAAGTAACAAACATGAGAGATTGACTCAGTACAGTGAGAGACAAATGACTGGGAGGCAGGAATTGGAGGAAGCCAGGGAAAGTTTTAAGTGTAATTCATCGTTACCTTGATTGTTATTTGGGATGCATAGGTGAGTACATGTGAAATTACATTTTTTTCCTTTGGAGACATGGTGTTGCTTTGTCATCCAGGCTGGAGCTCAGTGGTGAGATCATAGGTCTCTGCAGCCTCAGACCCTGTGTCTCCACCAATCCTCCTCCTGCTGTCGTACATAGCTGGGAATACTGGTATGTAAGACCATGCTTGACTTCAGTGCTTATTAAAATGCACACTTTAATTAAGCAATATTTATTGCATAGCAAAAATGCCTTAATAAGAATATTGCAAATAAGTGGATAGATAATTTATTCAATAAAGATTGATGGAAAGATAGACGCTAACAGGAGAAAATGCATGACACCCAAGAAAATAAAACTGTAGGAAATGTGCTTTTCTTTACAATTGTTAGGTAATCACAACAGTGCATACACATCACACCGTGTTCTCATTACAGAGAAGAGGTTCTACAAACCTCACTAGCTGCGACCCCTGTGTGCTAGGCTTGGTTCAGGGAGCAGTCAGGTCCAGCGGTGAGAAGCACAGGCTCAGATACTCAGGCTCACTCTGACCAAATGTGAGCTCTGGGGACATTGTACAACCCATCTGTGCTTTTGCTGTTAATTTTTCATCTGTAACATGGAAATGACGTTGCTACCACATACCATGTTTCCTCTGCATATGTAAAAATGAAAGATGATTGGCGCTAACTTTAAATAAACACAGTTTAGTGTTTAAAACAATACCACTGTTTTAAAATAGAAATTACAAAATTATAAGTTTTATAAGTTTTAATATTTTATCACAGAACAAACTTTCAATAAGAAACCACAATTTCCAAATGCTACCGATATCACAAATCTGCCCCAGGACACTCCTCATGCTCTGAGCCCCACTGTCTCCTCAGGCTTCTCACCCCAGAGCTTGCTATATAGTGGGAGACATGCAAATAGAGCCCTCCCTCTGCTGATGAAAACCAGCCCAGCCCTGACCCTGCAGCTCTGGGGAGGAGACCCAGACCTGAGATTTTCAGGTGTTTTCATTTGGTGATCAGGACGGAACACAGAGGACGCACCATGGAGTTTGGGCTAAGCTGGGTTTTTCTTGTTGCTCTTTTAAAAGGTAATTCATTCAGAACTATTGAAATTGAGTGTGAGTGGATAAGAGTGAGATAAACAGTGGATACATGTGGAAGTTTCTGACCGGGGTTTCTTCTTGTTTGCAGGTGTCCAGTGTGAGGTGCAGCTGGTGGAGTCTGGGGGAGGCTTGGTACAGCCTGAGGGGTCCCTGAAACTCTCCTGTGCAGTCTCTGGATTCACCTTCAGTGACTACTACATGCACTGGGTCCGCCAGGCTCCAGGGAAGGGGCTGGAGTGGGTCTCACGTATTAGTAGTGGTAGCGGTGGTAGCACATGGTACCCAGACTCTGTGAAGGGCCGATTCACCATCTCCAGAGACAACGCCCAGAACACGCTGTATCTGCAAATGAACAGCCTGAGAGCTGAGGACACGGCTGTGTATTACTGTGCGAGAGACACATTGAGGAGAAGTCAGTGTGAGCCCAGACACAAACCTCCCTGCAGAAACGTTCAGGGGAAATCAGCGGCAGGGGGCGCTCAGGACCCACTGATCAGAGTCAACCCAGAGGCAGGTGCAATGGAGGTTGATTTCCTGTCAGGATGTGGGACCTCGTCTTCTTCTCACAGTTTCTCCAGTGAACCTCTCTAAGTTTAGAAGTCTGTGCTTCCTAATGTCATCTCTACATATTTTTAAAAATATCATTTAATATGAGGACCTATTCTCACATGCACCAAATGCAGACTGACATTTACAGAGATGAAAAGGCCTCAGTTATGGCCACCAGGATCAGAGTCCTGAGGAAACGCAGCGGTGCCTGGTGAGTCTCCTCCAATCAGACCCAGGACAGAAACCTCAGGGAGATTCCCTGACTAGAAGAGTCTTAATGGATGGTCTTCCATTTGTTTGTGTCCTCTTTTATTTCATTGAGCAGTGGTTTGTAGTTCTCCTTGAAGTGGTCCTTCACATCCCTTGTAAGTTGGATTCTGAGGTATTTTATTCTCTTTGAAGCAGTTGTGAATGGGAGTTCATTCATGATTTGGCTCTCTGTTTGTCTGTTACTGGTGTACATAAGAATGTTTATGATTTTTGAACATTGATTTTGTATCCTGAGAATTTGCTGAAGTTGCTTATCAGCATAAGGAGATTCTGGGCTGAGATGATGGGGTTTTCTAAATATACAATCATGTCATCTGCAAACAGGGACAATTTGACTTCCTCTTTTCCTAATTGAATACCCTTTATTTATTTCTTCTGCCTGATTGCCCTGGCCAGAACTTCCAACACTGTGTTGAATAGGAGTGGTGAGAGAGGGTATCCCTGTCTTGTGCCAGTTTTCAAAGGGAATGCTTCCAGTTTTTGCCCATTCGGTATGATATTGACTGTGGGTTTGTCATAAATAACTCTTATTATTTTGAGATACGTTCCATCAATACCGAATTTATTGAGAGTTTTTAGCATGAAGGGCTGTTGAATTTTGTCAAAGGCCTTTTCTGCATCTATTGAAATAATCATGTGGTTTTGGTCTTTGGTTCTGTGTATATGCTGGATTACGTTTATTGGTTTGCATATGTTGAACCAGCCTTGAAGACACAGCGAGGGGACGTCTTTGTGAGCCGACATAAACCTCCCTGCAGGGAGCTCAGGAAGAGCAGGAGACACTCGAGACACCAGGCGGCGCTCAGGACACACATCAAGGCAGGTGCAATTGGGGGAAAAGGTGCTGCGGGTGGGGTCTGGCTTCACCACCATATTTCACCGCTGGGCACCCGCCACTGTGTTTATTCTCATGTACGTGATTCTTTGTAGCATTAGAAATGGCATTTATAGAAATCTATAACCACATGTAGGTGCATCAAGTCGTCCTCTCCACCTTACGTGGACCTTTTCCATTAAGACCCTGAGTCCCTGTATTTATTTGAGCACCTCATAAATTACGGTCAGTTATGTAGGGTCTCTATCTGTTCATTCTCCCTTCTCCTCTCTTTCTCTCTCACTCACAAACTCACACACACACAGAATTCTGCAACTTCAGTTACCTGATGTGTTGAAATCAATTGATTAAAGTGCCGTTTTTCCAGCTTACCTGCTATTCATATTGTTGTAAGAATAAGAACGTTATGTTTCTCAATGTGTACTTTCCTAAGATAATAACACTTTTTTACGTAATAGCCACATACTGAAAGCAATCCAAATATCAATCAGCAGCTTAATTAGTAAACACTTAATTAGTAAACACATTGTAGTAAATTCATCCTCTGGAAAAACAGTCACTGTTACAATCAGGTACCGCTGACTACACTCAACAGCAAGGGTAAATTCACAAGTACGTGTGGTGAATGAAATAAGACAAACAAATACAAGTACATACACATTATTACACTTCTATAAATTCTATGAAATGAAAAGTAGTCTAATCTTACATAAAGAAAACCAGTAGTTGACTCTGGACGTGGTGTGAGAAGTGGAGGTTGGGAAGCAGGAATTATAGGAAAACAAAAGGAAACATTGAGCGTAGTTGAGTTTTTTTCTATGTTGAGAAAGGTGATGGTTATGTCACTATTTGTCAAATTGTACACATCATGGGAGGGCCACTATTTGCTAATTTCACCTCATTAAACTATTACAAATTTAAACACATAGAATATGGTAGAAAATTAGTTAGACAGACGAATAAAATATCGGAGAAATGAAAAAAAAATCACAGAACAATGGCATAAGAACCTCACTCATCAGGCCGAGCACGGTGGTTCACACCTGGTAATTCCTGCACTTTGGGAGGCCGAGATGGGTGGATTACAAGGTGAGGAGATCTAGACCATCCTGGGTAACATGGTGAAACCCCATCTCTACTAAAAAAAAAAAAAAAAAAAAAAAAAAAAAAAGAACCAGGCGAGGTGGCGGGGGCCTGTAGTCCCAGTTACTCAGGAAGCTGAGGCAGGAGAATGGCGTGAACCTGGGAGGCAGAGCTTACAGTGAGCCAAGATCATGCAACTGCACTCCAGCCTGGGTGACAGAGCGAGACTCTGCCAAAATAAATAAATAAATAAATAAATAATAAAACTTCACTCTTCAAATTTAAGAAATTTTAAATTTATCAACACAGAATTAAATATTTCATTAAATATAGATGAGAAATCAAATATAGGTATGAATAAACCCTGTCTACCTATATTCTGGGGGAAACACTAGAATACAATAAATAATGTCATGATTTCATTACACAATGGGAATTAATCAAACCACACCAGGCATGTCCAGCTGTGTCCTGGAGTTGATTCAGGGAGCAGGTGTATCCTGTAGTTAAGAGCCGTGACACCAAGCTCACAACATTTGTTCTAGTTGACACCATACAAAGGCCAAGAGATCACAACTAAAATGTAGTGTGGATATCACATCTGTGGGTGCAGCACAGTCCCCAGTATGAATATGGAAAGGTTAATTAACAATTGGGGTGTCTGCTGAGAGTAGAACTGGTGTCTCAGGAATGTCCAAAATGGCTTAATCGAGCAAGAAAGGAGACTGGCTCAGGGTTGCTCTAGTGGTTTGGTGGTGGAGGCAGAGTGAGGGTTCTCTCTCACAGAAAGGAATTTAGGGCGTATGAACCTCCAAATGGCATCAAATGAGGGAGTTCCTGTGATTCATACCTAGATTCACCTTGTGTGGGAAAGAAAAGAGATGATGGATCAATGAGCATTACATTATCAGCAGTTAGACATCAGAACAACAGTCTGATAACTTGTTCTATGTAGCACCTATAAAAGTCATGATTTATAAAAAAGATCAGGGTCCAATATGGGTGGACAACAATCAGGTCTGCAAAAAAACGAGAAGACTGGTTATAAGAATAAGTAAAACCTAATAAAATGAGGAGGAAAATGAGGAGAACGAGGTGAAAGGCACGGGGCAGTGGATTATGCAGGAGTCCTGTTGGAAAATGAGGAGAACGAGGTGAAAGGCACGGGGCAGTGGATTATGCAGGAGTCCTGTTGGAAAATGAGCAGAACGAGGTGAAAGGCACGGGGCAGTGGATTATGCAGGAGTCCTGTTGGAAAATGAGGAGAACGAGGTGAAAGGCACGGGGCAGTGGATTATGCAGGAGTCCTGTTGGAAAATGAGCAGAACGAGGTGAAAGGCACGGGGCAGTGGATTATGCAGGAGTCCTGTTGGAAAATGAGGAGAACGAGGTGAAAGGCACGGGGCAGTGGATTATGCAGGAGTCCTGTTGGAAAATGAGCAGAACGAGGTGAAAGGCACGGGGCAGTGGATTATGCAGGAGTCCTGTTGGAAAATGAGGAGAACGAGGTGAAAGGCACGGGGCAGTGGATTATGCAGGAGTCCTGTTCCAATGTCTTTTGTGGTGACTTTTCACTACCTAAAATCATCCACCTATTCTGAATGTCTTAGATGAACTCTCTGCTCCAGAACATCGCAAGGGTCAGAGGATTCCTGAGAATACTCAGTTTAATATCTGCTATTTGAGTAGCCTTACAATTGTGTAAAATTCTCGGTTATTATTATTATTATTAGAGATAGGCTCTCACTCTGTCACACAGGTTGGAGTGCAGTGGCACAATCAGCTCACTGTAACCTTGATCTTCTGGCTCACACAATCCTTCTCTCTCAGCCTCCTGAGTATCTAGGACTAGAGGGGTGCACCACCAAACCCAGCTGATTTTTTTTAAAAAGTTCTTTCATAGAAATGGGGTCTCTCTATGTTGCCCAGGATGGTCTCGAACTCTTAGTCTCATGTGATTCCCCTGGTTTTACGTCTCAAGGTAGTGGAATTACAGGCATGAGCCACCACATCTGGTCTGAACAGATTGTTTAGTTGCAAATTATCAACCTAAGAATTGACTCCCTGAATGTTTTCTGCAGTATTTCAGTTAACCGTGCCTGACAAGATTTATTCCAATATGTTTCAACAGCAGAAAGTTTTCCTGATGTTTCTTCCAGTAGATGTAATTTAATGGTTGAAAATCACAAAATACAGTTAAAAGATGACATAAAAAGGTAATCTTAAACTTTTGATGATTGGAGTCAGTATAAGACAAAAATTACTTTCAATATTGTGTAACACATGCATGCAACAGGACAAAGGTGAGCAATGAGAGTAAAATTTCTAAATGTATGAACCTTCCAGCTCCCAGGTCATAGGGCAGTAACTGATGTGTCCTGAGGGAGGGACCATAATGCCATAGTGCTAGTGGGATAACTTTTGGCCAACAGAGTTTCCATATTTTATTAAAGTTTTATGATCTTTTAATTTAAAGATGCCATTTTTTTCAACATATCCAGAATATTGTGAGTGGGATTGATTCCGTGTGATATGAAAAACGCCAGTGCCTTCCATGTTTAGATAATGTTACACATCAGGTTAAGACTGAGTGTTTGGTGAAATGATGCACCATAACATTGTTCCAGGTTCCATACTATTTTTTTTATTTCTCTTTGTTTTCATTTGGTTTCAAATTTATATGTCAGGTCTCTAGCATGTAGGAATTCCTTAAAAAGTGAGACGGAGTCTCGCTCTGTTGCCCAGGCTGGAGTGCAGTGGCCGGATCGCAGCTCACTGCAACCTCCGCCTCCCGGGTTCACGCCATTCTCCTGCCTCAGCCTCCCGAGTAGCTGGGACTACAGGCGCCCGCCACCTCGCCCGGCTAGTTTTTTGTACTTTTTAGTAGAGACGGGGTTTCACTGTGTTAGCCAGGAAGGTCTCGATCTCCTGACCTCGTGATCCGCCCGTCTCGGCCTCCCAAAGTGCTGGGATTACAGGCTTGAGCCACCGCGCCCGGCCAAAAAGTGACTTTTCTTGTGGTCTGTTTTGATGGGGCTTCCAGAAGATTCAAAAACTTCCTCTGCCTGCAGCACATTTTAGAATTCTGTGCTACTGTAGAATATCTGTATTTAATTCTGGTCTTTGGCTAATTTACAATTTCCAATAAGTGCAATAACTTCTGCCTTCTCGGCTGATTTTGCAACAGGTAGAGGAATATATCCTAAATGAAAATTTGTACTAGTAATATAAATTATTATTTCATAACCAACACTTTTATTATTTAAGTGCTATTCATTAAGAAACAAGTACATTCAAACGTTTTATTTAACTGACAATTTCTCAATTGGTGAAGGGCATTAGACTAAAGAGTCCATATCCCTAGGTCCATATTTTTTGGTCCATATTACTAGGAAGGCGTTGTGACCCTGAGCCTGGGCGTGACCTTGCAAGTGTTCTGACCCTCCTCCAGATGAGATGCTGGTCTGTGTGTTCTCGCCCCTTCCCCTGGGATAGAGTCCTCCCGTTTTCCCCGGGTGCTCCCTCCCACAGCTCCAGCGTTCTCCATTGGTATCATCACCGTCCACATCTGCTGCCCTGCCTTGCAGTTTAAGGCTCTGATTCCATAAGAATGACAGGGGAGCTGCTTCTCAATAGATGTTTGGTGAGGACCTCTGTTCCCATCTCAATTCCTGAGGGGTTGAACCAGTGCCCTCATGATTCTGGTTTCAGTGGCTTGCCTCTGCAGAGTAAATAATTAGTTTGGTAGTGGCAATAAAGGAGTTGGGTCTGAATACATTTTAGAAGTGTGGGCTCTTGTTCTCTCCCAGACAGACACTTCAGGAAAGGAAGATTTTTGTCACTGTCCTCTTTCTTGGGGGAAGGGATTCAAGAGGATAGGATAGCTCTTCAGTATGTGGTCCCTTAACATTTCATACTGCAGCATACTTACCACACTCAGTTTCAAGTAATCCAATATATATTTGTATTTTTTTTTCTTGGAGTAGTCTATATTTTATATTCCAGACTCTACCTTGCTGGCTTACAAGCTGTACAAGAACTTGCTTCACCATAAACTTCCGATTTGTTTTTTCTTGTGAAATTTTAATTCCAGCTTCTATGGTTATCTGTTATTGTTGATTCAATTGCAAAAAAATAAGAAAAATATATTTCTTTTCTATTTACATTTCCAAGCATAATAGCAGATTTTTTAGTAAGACCCAGAACAATAAAAATTAAATGTTGTTCAATAAAAACATTGTTCAAAAAAAATTTTTTAAGTTGTTCAAAAAAACAGTAAAAAAATTAAATCCCTCATAGAAAAACAAATTATGGTAAATTTGTTTGCTAGAATACTACCCAGCATTTATAACAAATAAATATCTGATATACCCAAATATAAGGCAAAAGGTCTAATTATTTGTGTTATGTAAAATAAATCAAACAAATTAGAATACATACTGTTATTTCATGTTTATAAATTCTGATAAACAAAATGAATCTGCAGCAATTTTCCAGGGAAATGGTAGAAGAAAAAAAAGGGAAAAGGAGGAAGAATATAGAAGAACAAAAAGAAATGTTGAGAATTTTCTTGTCCGCCTTGACAACGGTGACAGCTGCATCATGTTCATCAATTGTACACCTTAAATATGTGAAAGTTTATTATCTGTAAACTAAAACTAATAAAATTTTTACAAGCAAACAAATGGAAATTAAGACAAGGAAGGAGTGATAGAAAGACAGAAAAAATGTATATCAAATTTCAGACATACTTAAGAACTTATCTGCCTGAACCCTAGTTCTCACCATATTTGTGGGTGAATGCCAGAATGCAGCAAAATCACACATGCTCTCACAACAGAAAGTGGGTTCTACAAACTGCACTAGGCACCCACAGCTCTGTCCTGGAGTTGGTTCAGGGGGTAATCGTCGCCAGTGATGAGGAGCACAGCCTCAGATACCTGGGCTTACTCATCCCAGACAGGAGCTCTTAGGCACATATTTAGCTCCTTTTCCATGTGTGGTTTACTTCCACATCTGTACATGGAGAAACCATTGACTCTGACAAAATATAATTTACACAAGTACGTAAAAAGAAGTTAGAGTGATCAGTTCAAAGTGTTTATCACAGCAAATTTTTTATAATAAGACAACATCTTTTCCAAATACCATCATTGTCACTAAACTCCTGCAAGGCACAGTCACCTTTTCTGGACCCGTCTTCTCCTCAGGTGTCCCACCCCAGAGCTTACTATATAGTAGAAAACATGCAAATAGGGTCCTCCCTCTGCTGATGAAAACCAGCCCAGCCCTGACTCTGCAGCTCTGGGAGAGGAGCCCCAGCCTGGAATTCCCAGGAGTTTCCACTTGGTGACCAGCACTGAACACAGACCACCAGCCATGGAGTTGGGGCTGAGCTGGGTTTTCCTTCTTGTTGCTATTTTAAAAGGTAATTCAAAGTTATCTCAATAACTAGAGATGTTGAGTGTGAGGGGACATGAGTGAGAGAAACAGTGGATTTGTGTGGCAGTTTCTGACCAGGGTGGTGTCTCTGTGTTTGCAGGTGTCCAGTGTGAGGTGCAGCTGGTGGAGTCTGGGGGAGGCTTGGTCCAGCCTGGCGGGTCCCTGAGACTCTCCTGTGCAGCCTCTGGATTCACCTTCAGTGACTACTACATGAGCTGGGTCCGCCAGGCTCCAGGGAAGGGGCTGGAGTGGGTTGGCCGTATTAAAAACAAAGCTGATGGTGGGACAGCAGAATACGCCGCGTCTGTGAAAGGCAGATTCACCATCTCAAGAGACGATTCAAAGAACACACTGTACCTGCAAATGAACAGCCTGAAAACGGAGGACACGGCCGTGTATTACTGTGCGAGGAACACAGTGAGGGGAGGTCAGTGCGAGCCCAGACGCAAACCTCCCTGCAGGGGCGCGCGGGGCCACCAGGGGGCGCTCGGGACCCACTGAGGACGTGCAGGTCCCAGGAGCAGGTGCAGCGGGAGGTTTCCTTTGTCCTCAGCTGGAAAGTCAGGTTTGTATTTGCAAAACACCAGCATTCTTGGCTGTGATATTTTGTTACTTGTATTTATAGTGAATATATAATCGTTACTATTTAAATTTTAGTATTTATTAAAGTTATATCATTTTAAATATATACTTTCAAGAAATAAACAGTTGTAGTTATTTGCACCGATTCTTCCAGAGTTTTATTAACATTTGCTGTCATCAGCAACCACATAACTATAGGGATATAAATTTATACCCATAGAAAGATGTATAGGCCGGCGTGGTGGCTCACGCTTGTAGTCTCAGCTACTTGGGAAACTGAGGCAGGAGAATTGCTTGAACCCGGGAGGAGTTTGCAGTGAGCTGTGATTGTGCCACTGCACTCCAGCCTGGGCGGCAGAGTGAGACTCCATCTCAGAAAAAGAAAAGAAAAGGAAGAAAAGAAAGAAAAGAAGAGAAGAAAAGAAAACGTAGACCTATGCATGTGTGTGTAGGCATTCATATTAAATATTACAATAAAATAATTCTGAAAATATGTCCTAAAGAATCAAGCTTAAGGATAAAAAACTGTAAATTATTAGAGTAATTCATAATTTATTTCAGTTGTTTTTAATTGTTTACATGAATTGATTTCTGTTTGTTTATTTAAAAGTGGCATATCGGTCATTTCAAAAGAGCTAAGAGTAAATTTCAAATATTGTTGTCACAATAAATGATAAGTATTTGAAGTGATTAATGATAATTATCTTAATTATTTCTTAATGATCTTAGTTATTCCATATTGTATTCACAAATCATAACATTGCTTCTTACCTTGTAAATGTAAACAATCATAATTTGTGAATTTACAATAAATTTTTTATTTTAATTTTTAAAATTTATCCTAGATCATTATCTTTTTCTTCACTTCCAGGTCTCATTGGATTTTCTCCACAGCCCACCTGCACCCTTGCCTTCTGAAGGCTTCTGGGAGTGGCTGCTGGATGGGCAGAAGCAGATGCCTCATGTGAGTCCACATGACCTGGAGCCTCCTTCTCCTTGGATTAGGCCAATTCCTTGGGATCACAGGGCTTTTCATTATCTTCACCCAGTGCTGTAAGAAAGAAGTTGCGTCACACTTCAATTCATCACGCCTTACTTTACTTTTCTAAAACAAGATGAAGGTGATAATGTTAATAGTAAGTGCACCACAACCAAATAGGATGAGTCCTATTCCATGGGACAGAGTTTCTTATCAGGACTTTAAATTAAAACTCTTTTTCTTCCCAGTTTCAGATATGTCTTTATCAGGAGTTTGAAAACAGACTAATACATGAGCAAATGATACAAACAGATACTTCTCAAAAGAACACATACAAGTGGCCAGCAAATATAGTTTTAAAATGTTTAGCATCAGTAATCATCAGAGAAATGCAAACAGAAAAATGTTCTGATTTCTGTCACTGTAAGTCCATTTTTCTTGTTTTGAATTTCATGTAAATGGAATCAAACAAATACAAAATGAATTATATATTTTCAATTTCTTTATAGATGAGATACTAATATCTCCATATTAAAAAATTAACTCTCTAAGTCATCTCTTAAAATTATTTTTTCTAAGGACTCAAACTAATCTATGATATAATTACACATTTCAGATGTAACAGCTGGGCCAACATTGAGAATATATTAACACTTAAAACATGTGCTTGCCAAATATTGTTATTTTCCTGTCAGCTGTCCCCTGTTATGATTTTACACTGCATATCAGCAATTTATTCTGATAAAACAGGTTGAAATATTACATCAATTGTTTATTAACTTGGTATAACTAATAATACAAAATGTTTCATATATTTTAGGCATGTTTTAATTATCTGCAAATTTTGTCTTTATACATTTATCATTTTAATATGTCACCTTTAT
This sequence comes from Rhinopithecus roxellana, assembly GCF_007565055.1. Lineage (NCBI taxonomy): Eukaryota > Metazoa > Chordata > Mammalia > Primates > Cercopithecidae > Rhinopithecus > Rhinopithecus roxellana. The sequence goes on along the minus strand of NC_044553.1, from coordinate 832,664 downwards.
CTTTAATATTTCCAATAATTTTGTATAACTGAATGCATTTTAATAATTATTGTCATAATCACATTTACATTTTATATTTGAATTTTCATATACATTTTATGGATATTTCAATTTCATTATAAAATATTTTCCTACAATTGTCTCTTTCCTATTTTTGTTAACGTTAACTTAAAAATGCATAGATCTTCAATGTACAATTTGAGGGTTTCTGACAAATGTGTGCACAAATAAAGAATTATTTGCTTACTTTTTAGTGTATACCCAGTAGTGGGATTGCTGGGTAAAACGATATCTCTGTTTTAAGTTTTTGAGAAATCTCCAGTCTGCATTCCAAAGTGGAAAGACTAATGCACATTCCCATCAACAGTATGTGTTCTCTTTTCTCCACAGCCCCACCAGCATCTGCTGTTTTTGACTTTGTAGTGACAGCCATTCTGAGTGGTGTGTGGCTGCACAGCTACACTCATCTCATCTTTGATAAAGCTGATGAAAACAGGAATGAGGAAAGGACTCCCTGTTCAATAAATGGTGCTGGGACAACTGGCTAGCTATATGATGGAGATTGAAGCTGGACATCTACTTTCAACATATGTAAAATTAACTCAAAATTGACGAATGATTTAAACGTAAGACCTCAAACCATAAAAATCTTTGAAGACAACCCAAGAAATACTCTTCTCGATACCAGCTTTGACAAAGAATTTTTGGCTAAGTATCCAAAAGCAATTGCAACAAAAACAAAAATAGACAAATGGGACCTAATTAACTAAGGAGTTTCTGTTCATCAAAACAAACAAAAAAGCAATCAAACAAAATTATCAGCAGAGTAATCAGACAACCTACAGAATGTGAGAAGATATTCACAAAGGTTGCATCCAACCAAGTCCTAATATCCAGACTCTATAGGAAATTAAAACAAATCAAGAAGCAAAAACAAAAAACCCCATTAAAAATGGGCTGATATGGCTTGTCTGTGTCCCCGCCCAAATCTCAACTTGAATTTTATCTCCCAGATGTTTTAGGAGGGACCAGGGGGTGGTAATTGAATCATGCGAGCCCGTCTTTTCCGTGCTATTCTCACGATAGTGAATAATTCTCATGAGAGCTGATGGGTTTATCAGTGGATCCCGTGTCTGCTTCTTCCTCATTTTCTCTTGCCACCGCCAGGCAAGGAGTGCTTTTCACCTCCCACCATGATTCTGAGGCTGCCCCAGCCATGTGAAACTAAGTCAAATTAAAACTCTTTTTCTTCCCAGTTTCAGATATGTCTTTATCAGGTGTTTGAAAATGGACTAATACATGAGCAAATGACACAAACAGACACTTCTCAAAAGAATACATACAAGTGGCCAGCAAATATATTTTTAAAATGATTAGCATCACTAATCATCAGAGAAATGCAAACAGAAAAATGTTCTGATTTCTGTCACTATAAGTCCATTTTTCTTGTTTTGAACTTCATATAGATGGAATCTAATATTATAGATCATTTTTTGGAAGGGGCTACTTTTGTTATTCGTGAGGTTCATTCATGTAATTTCCTCTATCAAGGTTTTGTCATACACACATAGGTACTCATACACATCTAGATATTTCATATTTATCATTCACATTAATAAATGAGTTTAGTAAGTAAATAAGTCAGTTCATTAAGTGAATAAGTGACAATGGGTGTCTCTATTTTCCTGTCGATGGAATTCAAGTTTGTTTCCAATATAAATATGAACAAATCTGTTATAAATATATTTGTGCAAGTTCTTCTGCTTATATTCTCACATTTTTATTGATAAAATATGTAGAAATATAAATCTGCATTATAACTTCTCAGCTTTATGGAGCTGTAACTGACAAAATTGTATGTATTTAAGGTACATCACTTGATGTATTGATATCCTTGGGGAAATGCACATCATGATCAAGGTAATTGGCATGCCTATCATCTCAGAGAGTTATCATTTTATGCCTTTTTTACTGTGTGTGTGATAAGAACACCTAAAATCTACTCTCCTGGTGAAAGATATGTTCATAATACAATATTCATTTTCATAGTAGCATTGCTGTAGGTTTCATTTGGAGAACTCCTCGGCCTATGTATCAGGCCGTTCTCACACTCCTGTAAAGAACTACCTGAGACTGGGAAACCTATGAAGAAAAAGCAGTTTAGTTGACTCAGAGTTCCACTGGCTTAACAGGAAGCATTACTGGGAGGCATCAGGAAACGTACAGTCATCATAGAAACTGAAGGGGAAGCAAAGATCCTCTTCACATGCTGGAAGGGGAGAGAGAGAGAAAGAGCAAGGGATGATGTGCCACACTTTTAAACCATGAGATCTTGTGAAAACTGTATTACAAGGACAGCAAAGGGGAAGTTTGCCCTCATGATCCAATCGCTCCCCCTCAGGCCCCTCCTACAATACTCGAGGATTAAAATTTGACATGAGATCTGAGTGGAAGCCCAGAGCCAAACCATATCATTCTACCCCGGGCCCCTCACACATCTCATGTCCTTCTCACATTGCAAAATAAAATTATACCTTCTCAACAGTCTCCCAGTCTTAACTCATTTCAGCATTTACACAAAAATCTACAGTCTGAAGTCTCCTCTTAGACAAGGTAAGTTTCTTCCACCCATAAACCTGTAAAATCACAAACAAGTTGGTCACTTCCAAGATAAAATGGGGCACTGCATAAATGTTTCCATTCCAAATGGGAGAAACTGGCCACAATAACGGGGCTACATGTCCCCATGCAAGTCCAAACCCCAGCAGGGCAGTCATCAAATCATAAAGCACCAAGATAATTTCCTTCTAGTCCACGTCTCACTTTCACTACACACTGATGCAAGAGGTGGGCTCCCAAGGCCTGGGAAGCTCCACCCTTGTGGCCCTGCAGGGTAGAGTCCCCATGGCTGCTGCATTCATAGTCTGGCATTGAGTTCCTATGGCTTTTCCAGGCACACTGTGTAAGTTTTTGGTGGTCCTTTTCTCACACATCCATTAGGCAGTGCCCCAGTGGGGACTCTGTGTAGGGGATCCGATACCATATTTTCCTTCTACACTGGCCTGTTAGAGGTACTCCATTAAGTCTCAGCCCCTGCATAAGACTTCTGCATAAATATCCAGACATTTTTCATACATGATCGGAAACCTAGGAGGAGGTCCCCACAGCTCAGCTATTGCCTTATGTGCACCAGTAGGCTCAACACCACATGGAAGCAACCAAAGCTTAGGGCTTGCACCCTCTGAAGCAATGGCCTGAGCTTTAACTTGGCCCCTTTTAGCTATGGGTGGCCCAGGAGAGACAGGGATGCAAGGTGCCATGTCCTGAGGCTGCACAGAGCAGTGGGTTCCTGGGCCTGGACAATGAAACCATTTTTCTCTCCTGGGCTTCTAGACCTGTGGTGGGAGGGGCTGCCACAAAGATCTCTGGAATCTCCCGGACACATTTTCCCCACTGGTTTTGTCATTACTTTGCAAATTTCTGCATCCAGCCTGAATTTCTCCCCAGAAACTGAGTTTTTCTTGTCTACCACATGGTCAGTCTGCAATTTTTTTTCAACCTTTTATGCTCTGCTTCCATTTTAAACATAAGTTCTAATTTCAGATCATCTTTTGTGAATGCATATGACTTATGTTTTCAGAAACAGCCAAGTCAAATCTTGAATGCTTTGCTGCTTAGAAATTTCTTCTGCCAGATACATTAAATCAACTCTCTCTAGTTCAACATTTCAGTATACCTAGGGTAGAGGCAAAATGCCACTAGTCTTTTTGCTAATGTGTAGGAAGTGTGACCTTTACTCCAGTTCACAAGAAGTCCTTCATCTTCATCTGAGACCATCTCAGTCTGGATTTTATTGTCCATATCACTATCAGCATTTTGGGCAAAACCATTCAACAAGCTTCTTCAAAGTTTCAAACTTTTCCACATCTTCCTGTCTTCTGGTGAGTCCTCCAAGCTTTCCAACGTCTACCCATTACCCAGTTACAAATTCACTTTCACATTTTCAGGTATCTTAATAGCAGTACCCCACTCCTGGTGCAAATTTTCTGTATTAGTCCATTTTCACACTGCTGTAAAGAACTACCTGAGACTGGGTAATTTATGAAGAGACTTAGTTGACTCACAGTTCTGCAGGCTAAACAGGAAGCATTAGTGGGAGGCATCAGGAAACACAGTGATGGCAGAAGGTGAAGGGGAAGGAAGAACCTTCTTCACACGGTGGCAGGAGAGAGAGAGCATATGAGCTGGGAGGTGTCACACTTTTAAGCCATCAGATCTCTTGAAAATTTTATCGTGAGAATAGCAAAGAGGAAGACCAATCCATGACCCAATTACATTATATTAGGTCCTTCCTTCAACATGTAGAGATTATAATTTGACATGAGATTTGAGTGGGAACACGGAGCCAAACCATTTCAACCTGCATAACTGAAAGCTTTTACCCATTGACCAAAATCACTCAATCTGTTCCTCCTCCCAGCCCCTGGGAACTACTATTCTACTCTGCTTCCTAAAGCTGGAATATTTTGGATTCTACGTATAAATAAGGTCATGCAATATTTGTCTTTCTGCGTCTGGCTTACTCTACCTAGCATAATGTTCTCTACGTTGTTGCTAATGTAATAAATTCCTTGTTTTTAAAGGGTGACTAATACTCAATTTTATGTACGTATAAGCCACATTTTATCTGTTCATTTATAGACGGACATTGACTTATTTTCCCTATCAAGACTATTATGAGTAGTCTCACAATGAACATATATTTGACACACTCACTTTATTTTCTCTAGATGTATACTCAGAAGTGGATATACTCTATGTTCAATTCATTGAGTAGTCTTCATGTTGTTTTTTATAATGGCTGTACTAATTTACATTTTCTTCCAAACCATGCACAAATCACTCTGTACCACATTTTCAGGTCTATGTTTAAGTCTTAAATACATTTTTAGCTGATTTCTATGTATTGTGTGAAGCGAGGTCCATTTTCTTCTTCTGCATATGGATGCCCGGTTTTCACACCACTTGTTGAAGAAACGGTCCTTTCTCTAGTGTGTGTTCTTTGCAACACGACAAAGACCAGATTATTGGAAAGAAATGGGTTGATTTCCAGGTTGTCTATAATGTTCCATTGGTTTATATGTCGGTTTAAATGTCAGCACCATATTTTATGATTTATATATATTTGATTTTGAAACTATAGAATATAATATATTCAGCTTTCTTATTTTTGCCCAAAATTACTTTGGTTATTTAAAGACTTTTTATTTTTGTATCAATTGGAGCATTTTAAAAAAATGCCATGGAGATTATTTATTCATTTTCTTAGTACATAATAGATAAACATATTTTATGGGAACATGTAATATATTGATATATTTATAAATCTGTAAGTTCAGATCAGGTTTGGTATATCTATCACATTAAACTTGTATCTTTTAATGTGAGGCAAGTTTGAATGACTCTTTTCTAGATATTTTAATGTGTACATTAGATTACTGTTAACTATAGTCACCTTACTGATCTATCAAACATTTAGGTTTTATTTCTTCTATATAACTGTATATCTGTATTCAGTAATCAACCTCTCTTTATCCCCTTCTGTCTTGTATCCACCCAGGCTTCCGGTAACCAACAATCTGCTCTGTAACTTCAGGAGATCCAGTTTTCTAAGTTTTGAAGTTTTAACATCAAAGTAAGAAGATTGAATATTTATCTTTCTTTCTTTGGCTTATTTAACTTAATATAATGACGTCCAGTTCCATTCACATTGTTGTAAATCACAGGATGTTGTGTCTTATGGCTGAATAATATTCTATTGCATACACAGATTACATTTTCTGTATCCATTTGTCCACTTGCAGACACTGAGGTTGCTTTCATAGCTGGGCTATTGTGAGTAGTGCTGCAAAGAACATGGAAGTGCAAATGTCAGGCTAACAAAGAGAATAAATAATTTTCACAAGAGGAGAAACTGCTGGATATCAGTGTTGGGTTTGGGGTCATAGACACATCTGTACTGAGTGAGAAACCATGAAGTCAAGGGAGGAGTTTAGAACTTGCTCAAGTGAAGCATCAGCGTATTTCTCTAAGGTACCTGTTGTCACCAAATCACAAGGGTGATGAATTTTTGAATGTCATTAAATACAATTTCCCAGTAAGTAATCATGTTTCTGTGAAATTCAGTTAAAATGCCACAGGTGTGTCCAGATCACTCATGCACAAATACAGAAAATTTGCTTTTGCGTTTGTGGCTGTCTAGAGACAAAGTGCATTGAGACTTCAGCAGGTTACAGAGATCTGTTTAAGTTTGGGATCCCAAAGGAGAGTGCCTCTTCGTGAAGCTTGTATATAAATTAAGTAAGTCAAAATTCCCTCTGTGGGAGTAGCATTCCAGTTGTGTGGAATTTTTAATTCCTTATTTCGTTGTAAAACATAATCCCAAGAACTGACTCCACAGAGTTTTACTGCTGTGTTGATAAAAATATTCAATAAGCTTCCTTCCACTGTTTCAAGGGAAGTTATTTTCTATTTTTTCCAATATATACTTTTTTTTCTGGCTAACGATAATAAAAGGTCTGTTAAAAAGACATACTGGAATGGCAGCTTTAATCTGTTGGTGACAGGAGTGAGCATAATACACGAATCTCTTTGAGTGTTCTGCCTCATCCAAATACAATATGGCAAAAGCTAGTATCGGAGGTGAAATCTCTAAATGCATTTTTTTCCATCTACCAAGTCTTTGGGCAATAACAGATACGTTCTTGAGGCAGAGGATGACCGTAATGCCACAGTCCTAGTAGTATTACACGCCTCCAAGGGAGTTCAAGGGTTTCTTAAAATTGTGATAATTTTAATGTAAGAATGTCATTATTTTAAAGTTATGTGGAAGATTGTGGGAGGTTATAACAATGTTGAACTTTAGTATCAGCCCTGCCTCACAGAATCATTTTATGATAGTTCCTTTCATGGGTGTGCTTCACTCAGTTCATGCAAAGCCTGGAAGGTCACAGGCTAAAATCACACAATATAGAAGTTTTTAATCAACGGAAAGGGCCGTAGGCTTTTATCAAGGAATATTGGAAGACATGGAGAACACAGATAGATGACAAATAAAATACATTTACACCCCCTTAGGGGCGGAAACTGAGGAAAGCTTACCTAAGTCTGTTCACAGGGCCCTGCGGCTTGGTGTCTGTCTAGGTCCCAATGTTAGGGTTCTTCCAGGATTTTCTGGGGAGCTGGTCACACCTCATCAATAATTAACCTTGGCTGTCTTTTCTAAGTTTCCCCAAAGTCTGTATTTAATCTGATAACCAATTTGTCTACAAAATGTAGGCCAAAATACCACAAACATTCATTCACAATAATCCGGCACAAATTAAGCAAAGTCAATAACTGGATGTTTTCATTCATTTTTGTTTAAAATCAGGGGCTAAGCACTGAAATTTTTGATAACATCTGTGACTCTCTCCACAGTTTTCTCTTCTGAGGATATGATCTGGTGTGGCAGTTTTCTTAGGTTCAATGTTACCTCTTTTTGCATTGACTTCCACCTTTATATTTGCCAGGAATCTGGGATATAAGAGTGCTTCTAAGGGTTCCCTAACTTGCCCATTTTGGTGAGTGTTCCAGAATATGTGAGACGCTCTTTTGTTTACAAAGCATCCGAAGTTATGCACTGCCCTAAAACCTGTGTAGTTCCTACGTTGACAAATTGGAAATTCTAATAAATACAATCACTTCTGCCACCTGGGCTGATTTTACATCATATAGAGGACTATATTCTAAATGAAAGCTTACAGCAATTTTACAGTCATTAACCTAGAGTTTTACTTTTGAGGCACAACTCATAACAAATAATATTAGCTCGAGGTTCTCAGTGGAAGTGTCTAAATGTCTTGGGTGTCCAGGGTCTTCCCTATTAACATGAAGCATCTGTGAGCACAGCCATAGTTTCCAGCCATGCTTCTCCCTGTCTGCCTATCCCCACAAACTAACTATGACCTCACCTGGAACTAGGGTTAATTTTCAAATACTTTATTTTTTAATCTTTATGCCTCTAGATTATTATGTGAGGCTATTTCAGTAGAAAAATAAAAAGAGCATTTGAACTGACTAAACAACACAGAAAATCCCTAATAAAATGCAAATCCTAGACGTGAGAGGCTCCAGGCCTGGAAAATGCAGCAGTTCATGTATGCAGGTAGTTTCTTTGCCCTCCTTTACACCGATACAGCCAGCACGTGTCACACACAGATCACACAGATGTAAAGGTCACACACAGATGTGAAAATTGGTGGGAATAGGGGAGGAGATGATTCTGCAATTCTCCTCTGAAGGACCATGAAACCCTGCACAGACCATCTCCCCAGTCTCCATGACTGCACCACGTGCCACATGGACACTCATCCCTGATAGGATAAGATGACTCCATTGATAAGGCTGAGCTTTTTAAGATATAAGTTACTAGAGACTGACATTAAGGTTTCAATAACTAATTTTTATAACCTAAATTTAATTATGCCCACACTGTTACCTCTTTCTTCCTTGAAAAATTGCTTGCTGTGATTGAGTTTTAGGAAGATTCCCAATGTTCACAACCGAGCTTCCAAGAGCATATTGAAAGCAGAAACTGAATGAGGGCAGAGAAACCTGTCTTTACTGTATTCACCACTAAATTCAAGTAAACTCAGCACTGCCTTTGATGACTGCTGCTTCTCTGCAGAGTTCAGGTTTCTACTTCTCACAGTTCCAACACAGACGATCCCTCTTCTCAAATGTTGGCCTCCACTGGCTCTCAGGTTACACTCTGTTCTTAGCTTGTTCTCTGAACCGTTATATGAGGGTGGTGATGAGCCATTAAGTGGACATTTTATATCTTCTCAACATGAATCCCATAGCCTGTCATTAATTATTCTTTTGGTCATGGTAACTGCATTTTCTTGGACTGTTCATTGCTAGTAATATTCAAAGCCATTTCATTTAAATCTTTGATGTTTCATTTTTTTTGTTGTGTTGACACTTTCTCTTCTACTGAGTCTTCCCACTAGCATTATGACATGACCTAGTACCCAGGCTCAGTTGTCATTAGTAATAACCATATATATCAAAATCTATACATTCTTTTCACAGCAGACATAATTTTCTCTTTTCTGGGGATGAACACACACTGCTGAACTACTCCACTTACAAGAACATATGGACAATTACTGACATTTTCATTTACTTGAGTAATAAGTTATATCATCCTCCCTTCAAATTCTTTACTCCCAGAAGACCTGGACAAACTCTTTTGCATCTGTTCAACCATAAACTCAGAACCACATGGTGAGTAAAGCTCACCTGGTTCTGGACATCGGGTGCATCTGTTCCCCTCCAGTGTCCCACAGCACCTCAGCCACCTGTCCAGGTTCTATCAAGAAAGTTTTACCTGAACAGTAAAGGAAACAATTGAGTGTAGAGAGAGCCTACAGATGATAGACAATATTTGAAAACTATTCATATGACAAGGGATTACTATCAAGCATATAAAATAAACTCAACTCAACTGCAAATAATAATGTGATTAGTAATGGGTGAATAACATGAATAAACATCTCTCAAAAGAAGACATGCAAAGGGTAGATAGATACATAGATAGATAGATGTGTTAGTATATATACATATATCTATTGCTAGAAATCACTAATATTCAGGAAAATGCAAATTCACAATAAGGTGTCTTTTCATCCTTATCTTTGCTAGAAAGTTAGAAATGCAAAACTAACTAAATAAATAAATAAGTAAGCAAGTAAGTAAGTAACAGAAGCTGGCCAGGATGCATAGAAAGGGAAACTGTTATAGGCCACTGGTGGAAATATAAATTAGTCCAGCCATCATGGGAAAAAATAGAACCACCATAGAATTCAGCATTCCAACTGCTGAGTATATATCTATTTAAATAATTAAAAGAAAAAACTAATATTGAAGAGACACATGTACACCCATGTTTATTGCAGCACTAATCAAAATAGCTTAGATATGAAATCAACATATGCACCCATCAACAATGAACAGATAAATAAAATGTGATATATTTACACAACGGAATATTATTCAGTCTTAAAAATGAAATTCTGCTATTTGAAGAAACATGGATGGAACTGGACACCATTATGTTGAGTGAAACAAGCCAGACACAGAAAAATAAATACTGCCCTTCTCAGTGTTATGTGGAAATTTTAAAAAGTTGATATTCTAGAAGTAAATAGGAGAGTAGCGGTTATGAGATGCCGGGAATGGGAGGAGACTGAGAAATAAGAAGTGGTTTGTTAACAAATGCACAATTACAGGTAGACAGGAGGGATGCACTCTAGTGTTCTTCAGTGCAGTAGGGTGACTACAGTTAACAATATATCGTACATTTTATGTTTACAAGCAGCCAGAAAAGAGGATTTTGTATGCTACCAACACAAAGAAATGTTAGTGTCTGAATTCATGAATTTGCTCATTGTTCAGACTTGTTCATACCACATGGCACACACGTATTGAACTATCACACTGTACTCCGTAAATATAAATAGCTATTATGTGCCAACTTAAAAAAATTCCTTTAATTAAAAAGGATTTTATTAGCACGTATTACAAATGATTCAACACAGAGGCAGGAAAAAATACTATTTTTATCTGAAATAGTAAATTTCCTAACAGCGTAGTTACATTCATTTGCACCAAAATGTTTATTTGATCATGGTGTGCATAGACAGACTTACTCATAGAGTAATATATTTTAATTTCAGACTTCTACTTAATACTGTAAATGCAAATAATTTTAAAACAACTAAGTAAAAAAATAATGAAGTTGACAAATGTGAGCGTGGTGTGTGATGTGTGAGCTTCTTCTTGTGCACCACTCTGTCCACGGTGGGTGTGTGGCAGGTGTGTCTGTGTCTGTTTCTGTTTACTCTGCTTTGGGTTCTCCGTGATTCTCAGATCTGTAGTTCAGTGTCTTTCACAAAATTTGGACCATTCTTAGCCTTTTTTTTTTTTCAAGTACTTTCTCTGTATCTATAAATTCTCCTTTTCAGATTTAAAGTATTAATGTTTAGTTTCTTTCCTCACTCTGTTTTCCTTTGCAATTTACTTTGTGAAATATCTAGTGACATTTTAAGTGCGTGGTTTCATTTAAAAGCTGAGCCAGCTCTGCTGAGGAGGGTGCCCAAAGCTTGCTGAATGTTTATACTGCATTGCTTCTGATTTCGTTTGCATTTCCCTTTGATTCCTTCTTAGCATTTTCATCTCTCAGTTCCCTGTCTAGTCCTGCATTATGTCCACAGTTTCTTTAAGAGATTCTTACATATAATTATAGTTCCTTTACATATCTTATTTAATTAAATAGTTATAATATCTGTATCATTTACAAATCTCATGCTGATCATTCGTTTATCACAACTTTGGCATTTCTCATTAATATATGTAATAATTGTTGACAGCCACACATGTTGGGCTGGACAGTTGATATTGGCTTGCTATTTGATTTTATGCATTTTCTGCCTGTATTTGACCACACTTTATCTTTGCCGGGCCTTTATTGTGGACGAGTCTGTGAAACTTATCAGAGTTACATTTGAAATTTTGCAGTGGACGTCAGAGTTAAAGTATTTTCTTCTGTGTCCACCAGAGACTTCAGATCCTCCAGTGATCATGTTGTTTTTCTTTCCTGCTTGGCTTTGCCTCTTCACCTCGTTTCTTCCTCCAGAGAATCATGTTCAGCTCCCGAGGGAGGATTAAAATGTTATTTAACTGACAATTGTGAAATTGGTGGAAAGCAATAGAATAAAGGGAGATTTTCTGACATTTCATGGGTTCATATTGTGATCCTGAGTCTGGGTTTGAGCTTTCCAGTGTTTCTGAATTTCCTCCAGATGAGATGTTGGTCTGTGTGTTCTTGCTCTTTTTCCTCAGGTAGAGTCCTCTTGTTTTCCCCAGTTGTTGCCTCCCACAGCTCCAGTGTTCTGTTGTGGTGTTATCACATTCGGGATTTGCTGACCTGACCTGCAGATTAAGGCTCTGATAAATAAGAAAGAGAGGGGAGGTAGTTCTCAGTAGAATTTAGGTGAAGAACTCATTTCCCATCTCAGTTCCTGAGGGGTTGCAACAGTGCCCTTAAGACACTGGTTTTGGTGGCTTGCCCTGCAGAGTAATTTCTTAGTTCTGCCATGGGGATGCTGGAGGTGGGTCTGAATGCTTTTCAGAAGTGTGGGCTCTTTTTCTCTCCCAGACACACATGTTGGGACAGAAAGATTTTTGTGACTGTCTACATTTTTGGAAAAAGGAAGTCAAGAGGATAGGAAAACTCTTCAGTCTGTGGTCCCTTAGAAATTCACACTACAACACATTTTCCACCCTTGACTTCAAGCAATCCATTGTACATGTGTGTTTATATCTTGTAAGAGACGACATTTTGAACGCCATACTCTGCTTCAGTTCAGCTCATACATTTCTCACCCTCTGCAAAAACTTTCCTCTCTCTTGATTCCAATTTGATGTTTACCTTAAAACTTCAAGTATCTCAAGTTTTTTTTTTGAAAAAATTGGTCCCTTGCAGTGGCTTATGCCTGTAATCCCAGCACTTTGGGAGGTTGAGGCAGGTAGATCACCTGAGGTCAGGAGTTTGAGACCAGCCTGGCCAACATGGTGAAACCCTCTACTAAAAATATATTTTAAAAATTAGCCTGACATGGTGGCAGGCACCTGTAATCCCAGCTACTCGGGAGGCTGAATCAGGAGAATCACTTGAACCCAGGAGGCAGAGTTTGCAGTTCATGCCATTGCACTCCAGCCTGGGCGACAGACTGAGACTCCATCTCAAAGAAAAAAAGAAAAAAAAAATTGCAAAATTCCCACTTCTCTATTTATCTGTTATTGTTGATGTCGTTGTAAAAAAAATAAGTAAATATATTAGTCATCTATGTACATTTCCAAGTTGTGCAGCAGAATTTTTAGTAAGATCCAGAGTAATAAAAGAATGCAAATATTGTTACACTGCTTACTAGAGAAACAAATTATGATAAATGTGTTCACTGGAATACTACCCATCATTTACAATGAGTTAATGCCTGAGACACAGAACAACCACGTAAAACATCTAAGTATTTATGTTGAGTAAAATAATCCAAACAAATAAGAAAATATACCATGTTACTCCCTTTTTACAAATTCTGATAAATAAAAATTTATCTAAAGTAGTATAATGAAGATCAGTAGTTGCCAGGGAAAATGCTAGAAGAAGGGAAGGGGAGAGGAGGAGGAATATAACAGAACAAGAGGGGAAATGTTGAGAAGAATTCATTCATCAACTTCCTTGATAATGATTACTTATATCATGTTTATTAATTGGACGTTTTACATATGTGAAGTTTATTATCTTTATATTAAGGCTCATAAAATGTATTACAAGCCAACACATTGAAACTTAAGGAAGAAGTAATAGAAAGACAGAAAAATATGTTAAATATCAGAAGTACCTGAAAATTAATATGCCTGGATCCTAATTCTCCCCATATTTTCAGGTGAGTGCTGGAGTACAGCAACATCACACATGCTCTTATTACAGAAAGTGGGTTCTCAAACCACACCGGGCACATCCAGCTTTGTACTGAAGTTGGTTTAGCAGTCAGAGCCAGTGATAAGGAGCACAGGGTCAGATACTGGGGTTTACTCATCCCAGACATGAGCTTCGAGATGCATACAGAGCCCCCTCCATGTGTGGGTTCACTTCCACATTTGTAAATGGAGAAAATATTGACTCCTACAGAACATAATTTACACAAATATTTAAACATGAAATAGGGTGATCAAGGCAAAGTGTTTATCACAGCACAATTTCATAGCAAGGCAGCATATTTTCCAAATACCATCATTGTCCGCAAACTTCTCAGGGCACTGTCTTCTGATCTGGGTACAGCCTCCTCCTCAAGAGTCCCAACCGAGGGCTGGTTATATAGTAGGAGACATGCAAATAGGGCCCTCCCTCTACAGATGAAAACCAGCCGAACCCTGACCCTGCAGCTCTGAGAGAGGAACCTTGGCCTTGGGATTCCAAGGCATTTCCTCGGGGTGACCAGCCCTGAACGCAGAGGACTCACCATGGAGTTGGGGCTGAGCTGGGTTTTCCTTGTTGCTGTTTTAGGAGGTGATTCATGGAAAACTAGAGAGATTAAGTGAATGTGCACATGAGTGTGAGAAACAGTGGATTTGTGTGGCAGTTTCTGACCAGGATGTCTCTTTGTTTGCAGGTGTCCAGTGTGAGGTGCAGTTGGTGGAGTCTGGGGGAGGCTTGGTCCAGCCTGGAGGGTCCCTGAGACTCTCCTGTGCAGCCTCTGGATTCACCTTCAGCAGCTACTGGATGAGCTGGGTCCGCCAGGCTCCGGGAAAGGGGCCGGAGTGGGTTTCAGACATTTCTGGTAGTACCATATACTACGCAGATTCCGTGAAGGGCCGATTCACCGTCTCCAGAGACGACGCCAAGAACTCGCTGTCTCTGCAAATGGACAGCCTGAGAGCCGAGGACACGGCCGTGTATTACTGTGCGAGAGAGAGACACGGTGCGGGGAGGTCAGTGTGAGCCCAGACACAAACCTCCCTGCAGGGGTCCCCACGACCACCAGGGGGCGCCCGGGACACTGAGCTCGGGCTGTCTCCAGGGCAGGGGCAGGTGCTGCTAAGGGCTGACTTCCTGTCATGGTCTGTGGCTGCCTCATTGTCAAATTTCCCCAGGGAACTTCTCCAGATTTACAATTCTGTACTAACAGTTCATGACTCTAAATGCAAAACTTTTTTTTTCCTTTTTGTTTCTGTTTTTTTGTTTTTTTTTTTCCAGGACACATCCTCACCTCCACAGAAGCCACAGTGTTACTTACTTTGAGGGCAGAAATAAGCCTTTCGTGGTCAACAGGATGAGAGTCCTGAGGAATCCCAGGGAGATCTGGAGAGTTTTTTCCAGTTAGACCCAGGGCAGAGACCTCCATGGGAATCTCCGATTAGAACAGGTTTTGAGTTCTGTTGGGAGCCAAGGGAGAGGCTCACCCAGGACCAAGGTCCTTAAAACCTGATGGTTTTCACAGCTATCTCCCCTCATCTTGTAAAACTGTGCACATCTGACTCAGACTGATTCAGTGGACCTTCTTTCTGCTAATCCATCTTCCTTCCCTGTAGACTTGATTTTTGAAATTCCTTTTCTTCTTCTCTTCCCTGGAAACAGAAAATGTGTTTTCTGTAGTCTAAATGTCAGGGCTCAGGTCTGCAGGACCTGGGTAGGCTGAGTGGACTTTCTCACTCACCCTTGCCTGGACTCTCCTACTGTCTTCTGTGCATGGAGACGTTTGGAAAATGAAGTGGACGTTAGTCATGAAAGGAATAATACTAGTTTTCTCCAATGGGCTACTGATGTAGAGCTGATATTGTGCTTCTCACACTGTCACAGAGTTTGGACTCTCACCTGTGACTTTGAGGAGAGCTGAGGATGGACACTCCATGGTGCTGTGGGTTCTGGATAATAGTAATTGTAGGGTCTGGCTAGGCAGACTGAGATCAATACTGCTGCCCATTGGGAAAGACAAGCTGGAATTCCTGGGAAGACCTGCATCTGCCATCCACCACAGAGTCCCATCGTCTTCTGTTATGCTCTGACTGAATCAGCCCCACCTAGATTATCTAGAACAGTCTTTATGACTTAGGAAAAAATAATGACAGGCTGTCCTAACACCTGTATTATGCCATGGAAGCAACAGCTAGGTTAGTGTGTGATTGAGTAGATGAGACTGTGTTCTAGTCAAGGTGACATGTCAAATTGATTGTTGCCATTATGATATTTTATTTTATATTTGGCAGTAAAATCATGTTCATATTGTAAATATTTTTGCTACATTGTGTCAGAGGTTTTGGAACTGGAACAACTCCATCTTGAATAGGGGTTAGGAAAAGTAAGACTGAGACCTGCTGGGCTACATTCCCAGTAGGCTAAGGCATTCTTAGTCACAGGATGAGATAGGAGGTCTGCACAAGATACAGGTTATGAAGACCTTGCTGATAAAGGTTACAGTAAAGAAGCTGGCCAAAGTCTACCAAAACCAAGATGGCGACGCAAGTGACCTCTGTTCGTCCTCACTGCTCATTATATGCTAATTATAATGCATTAACATGCTAAACAACACTCCCCACAGAGCCATGACAGTTTACAAATGCCATGGCAACATCAGGAAGTTTCCCTAGATGGTCTAAAAAGGAGTGGAGGAACCATCAGCCTACAGAATTGCCTGGGGGACACATGAATAATCTATCCCTTGTTTAAATATAATTGAGAAATAACCATAAAAATGGACAACAAGCAGCCCATGCCACTGCTCTGCCTGTGGAGTCGCCATTCTTTATTCTTTTACTTTCCTAATAAACTTGCTTTCATTGTTCTTTGCCGATTTGCCCTGAATTGGGACCACATTCCAGTAACATTTGTGTTATTGTTGGTTTTCTAATCAGAAAACTTCAAGACTAAATTAAGTTTCCCTGCATTTTTGCAAGTAGATCCACCCCTTTGAGAGAAAATGCACAGGGGATGGAATGAGGTTGGGAAGCTGATGGCACATGATTGAAGCCTGTCCATGAGTGAAGGAGAGAGGGAGGCTGGATTGGGTAGAAAGTTCCTATATTTCTGTGCTGTGCAAGGAAGGTGCAAAATATAATTGGGTCTTGTGCAAGTCAGTGCGGCCTCTCAGGGGATCCTCATGACTCCCAGAAATAATGGCTCTGCTTAGGAATCACTGTGGAGTCAGTTCTTTCATTAGAGTAGACCACAGGACATGGGCCTCAGCACACGCCATGCCACAGATGTCAGAAAGCAGCTGCTGGGAACCTGATCCACCTGCATTTTGCTACCTGTATGAGGAGGGAGGGAGGTGCATTCTCAGGATCAACACACTGTTTGTGGATTTTTATAGAAAACACCTGCTTTTACTGTATTTTATTGGAAAATATATGAACAAGTGTGCACCTGTGAACAACTGTACTTTACACATTTATTTCCCTTGCATTATTTATTAATTCTGCATGACGTTTTGGCACAGAGTTGAGTTTTACATGGGGATTGTTCAAAAGATCGAAAACATGCATTTTCCACTTTCACTGGTTTTTCTCGATGTGCAGACACCTTGAGTAGAACACATCTGGCCCTTATCCACACTACCTTTTGTGTCCCCCAGAAAGAGCAGAGAATTGCCTGACTGCAGAATCTGGGGTAGGAGTCTGCACACCTCAGAGCCTGCAGAGAAGCCCAGTGAAGTTTTATGGAGTCAGAGGGCTATCCCATGTGGGGAACCTCTAGCTTCCCCACTGCCAGAGACTGCTGGCCAGCTGTAATTGAGGGGTTCGGGATTAGAGCACCTGGGAGCCTATCTCATCACAGCTCCGTTAAGTAACTTATCACCATTAGACTGCATGTAATAACTCAATCTTGATTCTTCTGACCTGATTTTCTCATCTTATTTATTTGTAAGTTTGGTTATACAAAATGTTATCTTTTAGTTTATGATTAAAACCTCAGAGTTTTTTGAACTTATCAGGAATCATACCAAATGTATCCAGTTCGGGGGAAATGTAAATGAATGTCCATGTAGTTTGTGTGTGTGTGCGTGTGTGTGTGTCTGTGTGTGTCTGTGTGTATGTCAGTCAATTATACCCCAATGAACATAATTGCTTAATTATACAGTCAAACTACAATGAGATTTGCTGAAAATTGCCTGCAGTGATGTCTATGAAGCTGACCTTGTCACCTAGCTGTGAGGAAGCTCGGTGTACAGGCGAGGTCGCACAGGAGAGCTAGAAAGTTCAGCCCCCAGGACAGGCTGAGCTCCTGAACTGGAGCCAGACATAGGACTGGGCATCTCAGAAGCAGATCCCCCAGCCCTCCTTTATCCGGGCTGCATGGGCAGCAAAGGACCAGCAGGAGATGCTCAGAACTCAGCCAAAACTGAGCCTCAGTGAGGAGCCGATGCAGCGAGGAACCAGCCAGGGAGCTTCTGACCACCACCTAACATTGTCTTATTTTGCTTAACAGCATCTAACCCTCAGGAGACCATTCATCATGTTCGTTAGACCTCGTGCCCTTCATGTCCCAAAGCAAAACAGACATAAATATGACTCGGCAGTTAGCTCTTTGAACCAGGATTATTTTTCTGAGAATGTCATCTTCATCATCAACATCATGGTCATCATGTTAAAATCAACAGGCAAATCTAGTCACCATGAAGACAGTTTCATGGAGTCATTCATATGCAATCATTCCATTCCACAGGGAATCTCTTTCAGATTCCTAAGTTGGATTAAAGTGTTAGATTTAACTGCCAGTTGTGAAATTGGTGGAGGACGTTAGATTAAAGGAATGGTCTCTGACCTCTCATGGAGCCATCTTTCCAGAAAATCATTGTGATCCTGAGTCTGAGTGAGAAATTCCAAGTGTTCCTGACCCTCATCCAGACAAGATGCTTGTCTGTGTGTTCTTGTTCCTTCCCCTGGGGTAGAGGCCTCTTGTTTTCCGTGTTGTCTTCTCCCACAGCTCTAATAATCTCTGTTGCTGTCACCATCTTCCAGATCTACTGCCATGACCTGCAGATTAAGAATCTGATTCCATAAGAAAGAGAGGGGAACTGCTTCTCAATAGATCTTTGATGGGGACCTTTGTTCCCATATCAATTCGTGAGGGGTTGCACCAGTGCCCTAGGATACTGATTTTCATGGCTTGCTCCTGCAGGGTAATATCTTAGTTTTGTTGTCGAGATCAGAGAGCTGGGTCTGGATGCATTTCAGAAATGTGGGCTTATTCTCTCCAAGACAGACACTTCAGCAAAGGACAATTTTTTGCAATGGTAAAGGATTCAAGGGTATAGGACAACTCTTCAGTATGTGGCCCCTTAGAATTTCTCACTACAGTATGCTTAACACACTCGACTTCAAGCAATCCAGTATATACTTCTTCATCATCCTGTAATGGCCTACATTGTATATGACAAACTCTGCCTCAGGTAATTTCATACCCTGGCTTCATTACTCTCTATAAGAACTTGCCACTCCCTAAATTTCCAATGTTTTGTTTGTTTTAAACCAGCATTTACCTGAAGTATTAAATAAAATCTGCAAGCATCCATCTTTTCTGTTAATCTGTTATTGTTGATGTTATTGTTGTAAAAAATAAATACATGTATATATATATATTTCTCATCTATGTGCATTTTTAAGCTGAGCAGTGTATTTTTTAGTAAGACCCAGAATAATAAAAGAATCCAAACCTTTTTCAGCTGCCTAATAGAAAAACAAACTATGGTAAATTTGTTCACTGGAATACTACCCAACATTTGTAATAAATACATTTCTGGTACACAGAACAACAAGGGAAAATATCTAAGTATTTATGCTGAGTTAAATAAGCCAGACAAATAGGAATATGTACCATATTACTCCATTTACATAATTTCATTTAAATGAAAAAGAATCTAAAGTAATATACAAAAGATGAGAAGTTACCTGGGAAAAGGGTATAAGAAAGGAAGGGAAAAGGAGGAGACATACAGAAGAACAAAAGAAGATGTTGAGGGGAACTCACTTGTCCACCTTGGTAATGATGATGCTTACATTATGTTTATCAATTCTACATTTTAAATATGTGAAGTGTATTATCTGCCAATTAACATTCACAAAATTTATTGCACTCAAACACACGCAAAATTAGACCGAAAGTTGCGGTATAAAGATAGAAAATATCCATTAAATGTCAGAAATATCTAAGAATTTACCTCCCAAACCCTAGTTCTTTCCTTATTTTTAGGTGAATGATAGTGTCACAAAATCACGCGTGTTCTCAATACAGGAAGTGGGTTCCACAAAGCACACTACGTATGTCCATTTCTTACCCAGAGTTGTTTCAGGAAGTAACTGGGATCAGTGATGAGGAGCCCAGGCCCAGGCACTGGGGATCACTCACCTCAGATATGAGCTCCTAGACACACACTTAGCCCCTCCTCCATGTGTGGGCTTTCAGTCACGTCTGTAAATGGAGAAACCATTGACTTCTACAAAACACAATTTACACAGATATGTAAAAATTTAATAGTGCAAAACATTTATCACAACAGAATTTCCTAATAAGACAGTGTATTTTCTAAATACCATAATTGTCACCAAATCCTGCCGGGCCCTGTCATTTTATCTGGGGACTGCCATCTCCTCAGGGTTCCCACCCTGAGCTCTCTATGTAGTAGGAGACATGCAAATAGGGCCCTCCTACGGCTGATGAAAACCAGCCAAACCCTGACCCTGCAGCTCTGAGAGAGGAGCCCCAGCCCGGGATTCCCAAGAGTTTCTTCTTGGTCATCAACACTGAACACAGGAGACGCACCATGGAGTTGGGGCTGAGCTGGGTTTTCCTTGTTGCTATTTTAAAAGGTGATTTATGGAGAACTAGAGATATTGAGTGTGAGTGGACATAAGTGAAAGAAACAGGGGCCATGTGTGACAGTTTCTGATCCGGATGTCTCTATTTTTGCAGGTGTCCAGTGTGAGGTGCAGCTGGTGGAGTCTGGGGGAGGCCTGGTACAGCCTGGGGGTCCCTAAGACTCTCCTGTGCAGCCTCTGGATTCACTTTCAGTAGCTATGACATGCACTCGATCCGCCAGGCTCCAGGGAAGGGTTTGCAGTGGATCTCAGTTATTAGTACAAGTGGTGGTACCATATACTACGCAGACTCTGTGAAGGGCCGATTCACAATCTCCAGAGACAACGCCAAGAACTCACTGTATCTGCAAATGAGCAGCCTGAGAGCCGAGGACACGGCTGTGTATTACTGTGCGAGAGACACAGTGAGGGGAAGTCAGTATGAGCAAAGACACAAACTCCTGGCAGGGTACCTGGGACAACCAGAGAAAGCCTGGGACACTGCACGGGGCTGTCCCCAGGGGCAAGTGCAGGTGGTGCAAGGGCTGGTTTCCTGTCATGGTCTGGAGCTGCCTTGTTACCAAGTTACCCCAGGGAATTTCTCTAGATTTGCAATTCTGTAGTAACATTTGCTGTCTCTGACTGCAAAACTTCCCCCTCAACACCTTGGTTTTTGTTTGTTTTGTTTTGTCTGTAACAGGAGGACACATCCTCACCTCCACAGAAGCCCGAGGGTCACTTTGGGGGCAGAAATGACCATGCCTTGGTCACATTGATCAGTGTCCCGAGGAAGCCCAATGAAACCTGGAAAGCGTTTTCCAATCAGGCTCACGGTAGAGACCTCTGTGGAAATCTCTGATTAGAATAGGCTCTGGGATTCGGAATGGGGCCAAGAGGGAGGCTCGTCCACGGCCAGGGTCCTTAAATCCCGACAGTTTTTACAGCTGTTCTCCCTCCTCTCATAAAACTGTGCACATCTGACTCAGAACTGATCCAGCTGGCCCTACTTTGCTAATCAGTTTTTCTTCTGTCTACATGTCATTCTCCCAGTTCCCTTTTCTTCTCTTCCCTGAAAATAGAGGGTGTGTTTTCTGTGGTCTAAATCTCAGGGCTCAGGTCTGTTACCTGGAACTCAGGTGTGGCCCAGGCTATGGCTCCTGCGAGAGCTGGGTAGGTTGAGGGAACTTTCCCACTCACCATTGCCTGGACCCGCCTGCTGCCTTCTGTGCACGGAGGCATTTGGAAATGAAGTGGACTCTAGTCACCAAGGGGATAATGTTAGTTTTGTCAAATGAGATATTGATGTAGAGCTGATCTTCCGTTTCTCACACTGTCACAGAACTTCCTCCTTCATCTGTTACTTTGGGGAGAGCTGAGGATGGACACTCTATTGTGCTGTGAGCTCTGGGTGACAGCAGTTGTAGGGTTTGGTTTGGCAAATCCTACAGGGTTTCAGGTCAATGGAGTTGGAATTCCTGGGAATATCAGCACCTGTCATACTCCATTGAGTCCCATTGTCTTCTCTTAGGCTCTTACAGAATCAGCCCCACCTAGGTTATCTAGGACAGTCTTCCTGACTTAGGAAAAAACGATGGCAGGCTTTACTAACACTTGTATTATACCATCAGTGCAACACCTAGGTTAGTGTGTAATTGAATAAATGACGCTATGAGTCAAGGGGACACATAAAATCGATTGTTGCCATGATATTTATTTATTGGAAACCAGAGTTTTATTGTTACTGAAATCAGTCTCCCTGAGCATTCAGGAACAGGATTTTTTAAGGATAGCTTGGTGGGTTGGGGGTAGCCAGTGAGTCAGGAGTGCTGACGGGTCGGGTCAGAGATGAAATCGTAAGGAATCAAAGGTGTCTTGTGCTGAGTCAGTTTCTAGGAGCGGGCCACAAGATCGGATGAGCCATTTTATTGATCTGGGTGATGCCAGCTGATCCATCATGTGCAGGGTCCACAAAATATCTAAACATTGATCTTAGGCTTTATAATACTGATTTTATCCCCAGGAGCAAATTGGGAAAGATTAGAATTTGTAGCCACCAGCTGAATGACTCTTAAAACGTAATTTCTAATATTTTGAATAAATCGTTGGTCCCCCAAAGTCAGTCTAGCCCTCAGGACTAAGGGGATTTGTTTTGGGGAAAGGCTGTTATCATCTTTGTTTTAAACTATAAACTAAACTAAGTTCCTCCCAAAGTTAGTTAAGCCTACACTCAGGAATGAACAAAGCCAACTTGCAGGTTTGAAGAAAGATGGAGCAGGTTAGGTCATAGCTCTTTCACTGTTTCAGTTACAACTTTGCAGTGGTGGTTTCAATTCCTCCCTTTTAGTTTTATAACACCGTATCATCTTGTTTTGATTCTCTTTAAGTGATGGTTTTATAATCATCTATGAAACTCTTAACAGATGCTCTTACATGCAGGTTTTTGATTAACAACTCTGAAGACAGTTACAATAGAAGAGAGATAAAACTATCAAATAGAAGACTAAAGTAAGTTTTTTTGACTTTTCAGTTAAAACGTTGCCCAAGAAAACTTTTCTTTTGGGCTATTTATACCTTTAACAGTTGAGTATAGTCCTGTATATATAATTTGGAGCATATTTGTTTCTCTCTGCTCACTTTCTCTAGAATTTGGAAATTATTTGCGAATATTCATAATTTATGGCAATATAATTTTTGCATAAGTGCAATCAGAATTTTTTTTTGCAACAGGACACAGTTGGAGAAACTGGTTATTTTACCAAGTCTTTGACTATAACGGTGTGCTTGCCCTTAAGCAATCAAACTTGACTTATACAGCCAATAAGAGCCCCTTGGAAAAACCGGCCTCATACTTTGTCCACACAGTCTTTGTACAGGGTTCCTGGCCAGGGGTAAGTAAAGAATGTCACTTTCTAACAGGCCCAAGAAACCCAAGTTATCACTGGACCCCAAAGGAGAAGTAATTTACCAAACTCACGGGTATTTGAGGGTAAAAATCCATGGCTGGGCTTGGCATTTAAAAAGTCTTATCTGAGATTCCTTATGGAACAGAGTTCCACCAAAGCCAATTAAAAAACCCTATGTAGAAAATAATTATCTGTGCTTTGCAAATAATAAGGTCATGGATAATAAGACTAAAGTTTATTTTGTAAATAAATGAGCCCTATCTTGATTTGTTTTTAATAAAAATGGGGACAACAGAAAAAAAAGCTTTAAAAATATAATACACCTGTAGTTTGCTGTTCTTGGGATTATTTTGGCAGTTTGGAGTAAATTCTAAATTATTTGTGGGCCACAAAGTCATAAACTAATGCTTTCAAATCTTTGCTTTTAAAAGTGCGAATTGCTCTCCCTACCCTAGTTCTCATTATTTGTTTACAGTATGCTGTTCCCTTAAATGTGGTGCTAGAATTATAGATGACAACACTAACAGCTTTGCCATGCAAGCCTTGGAACCCCAGGGAGGCCTGCATGAGTATGCTCAGACAGTTGAAATGAGATTCCAAGCCTCTTACCTTGAGGTCAACACCTACCTCTACTATACCCCAAGTCATCAATAAAAATGAGGACAGTCTTTGCCCTTGTTCCAACTTCATTATCCAACATCAGAGTTTTTTTTTCCAGATACGATTGCCAACTATAGTCATACTCATACGATAAATGATTTTGCTGAAATATTTGTGTTATTGGTCTTACGAGAAGAAAACTCCAAGACTGGATTAGGTTGTCATGCATTTTTCATAAGAAGTACATTCACTCTTTTGAGAGGAAATGCACAGGGGGTGACATGAGGCCGGGTAAGCTGATGGCATAGGGTGGAAATCGGTCCCTGAGTGAAGGAGGGTTGGAGGGAAGATTGGGTGACAGTTTCTTAGGTTTCTGTGCTGTGCAAGGAAGGTGTGAAACATATCTGAGTCTTCCGCAAGTCAACATTACACGATGGGGGATCCCCATGACTCCAGCAATGGTTCTGCCTCAGAATCACTGAAGAGTCATTTCTTTCACTAGAGTGGACCACAGGATCTGGGCTTCAGCACAAGCCATACCGCAGACATCAGAAAGCAGCAGCTTGACACCTGATCCATGTGCATTTTCCTGCCTTTAGAGGGACGGAGAGAGGTGTATTCTCAGGGTTGACACACTCCTTGTTGATTTTCACACAGAACAGTGGCATTTACTTTATTTCATTGGAAGATATATGAGCAAATGTGTGCCTGCAAATGATTGTAATTTTCACATGTATTCCAATTACATAATTTCTTAATTCTGCATGATGTCCTGGTACAGAGTTGTGTGTTCTATAGGTATGTTCAACAAATCAAGAAAATGCATTTTCCACTTTCACTGGTTTTTCTCTATGTGCAGAGACCTTGAGTAGAGCATGTCTAACTATTTGTCTGTTTACATGCTGCAGATAAAGACATACCAGAGACTGGGAAATTTACCATAGAAAGCGTTTTATTGAACTTACAGTTCCACATGACTGGAAAGGCCTCACAATCATGGTGGAAGGTGAAAAGCACATTTGACATGGTGGCAGACAAGAGAAGAGAACTTGTGCAGAGATCTCCTTTTTTACAACCATCATACCTTGCATGAGTCATGCACTATTACACAAACAGCACAGGAGAGACCCTCTGCCATAATTCAATCACCTCCCGTGGGGTCCCTCCCATGACATTAGGAATATGGGATTGCAATTCAAGATGAGATTTGGGTGGGGACACAGCCAAACCGTATCATTTTACCCCATGATCCCTCCCAAATCTCATGTCCTCACATTTCAAAAACAGTCATGCTTTTCTTACAGACCCCAAAGTCTTAACTCATTTTAGCATTAACTCAAGAGTCCACAGTCCAACATCTCATTGGAGACAAGGCAAGTCCCTTCCACCTAAGAGCCTGTCAAATAAAAAGCAAGTTAATTCCTAGAAAAAATGGGGATACAGGCACTGGGTAAACACACCTATTCCAAATGACAGAAATTGTCCAAAACAAAGGGGCTCCATGCAAGTCCAAAATCCAGCAGAGCAGTCAAATATTAAAGCTCCAAAATTATCACCTATGACCCCATTTCTCACAACTGGGTCATGCTGATGCAACAGGTGATTTCCCATGGTCTTGTGCAGCTCCATCCCTGTGGCTTTGCAGGGTACAGTCTCCCTCCTGGCTGCTTTCACAGGCTGGTGTTGAGGGTCTATGTCTTTTCCAGGTACACAGTGCAAGCTGTCAGTGGATCTACCATTGTGGGGTCTGGAGGACAGCAGCCCTCTTCTCACAGGTCCAGTAGGCAGTGCCCCAGTAAGGACTCTGTGTGGGAGCTCTGACCCCATATTTCCCTTCCTCACTGCCCTAGCAGAGGTTCTCCATGAGTGCTCCATCACTGCAGCAAACTTCTGCCAGGACACCCAGCTGTTTTTATACATCTTCTGATATCTCAGCAGAGGTTCTCGATCACTGATTCTTGACTTCTGTGCACTCACAGTCTCTATATCACGTGGAAGTTGCCAAGGCTTGGGTTTTGCACCATCTGAAGCCATGGCCTGAGTTCTACATTGGCCTCTTCCAGCCACGGCTGGAGTGGCTGGAGGCAGGGCACCAAGAGCCTAGGCTGCACACAGCACGGGCACCCTGGGCCTGGCCCAAAAAAAAACTTTTTTCTCTTAGGCCTCCGAGCCTGTGATGGGAGGGGCTGCCATGAAGACCTCTAACATGCCCTGGAGACATTTTCCCCATTGTCTTGAGGATTAACATTCGGATCCTTATTACTTATGCAAATTTCTGCAGCTGGCTTGAATTTACCTCAGAAAATAAGATTTTCTTTTCTACTGCATCGCCAGGTTGCAAATTTTCCAAACTTTTATGTTGTTTCCCTTTTAAAACTGAATGCCGTTAACAGCATTCAAGTCACTTCTTGAATTCTTTGCTGCTTAGAAATTTCTTCTGCCAGATATGTTAAATCATCCCTCTCAAGTTTAAAGTTCCACAATTCTCTAGGACAGGGACAAAATGCTGCCAGTCTCTGCTAAAACCAAACAAGAATCACTTTTGCTCCAGTTCCCAATGAGTTCCTCATCTCCATCTGAGGCCACCTCAGCCTGGACATCATTGTTCATATAAATATCAGCATTTTTGTCAAAGCCATTCAACAAGTCTCTAGGAAGTTCCAAACTATCCCACATTTTCCTGTCTTCTTCTGAGCCCTGCAGACTGTTCCAATCTGCCCATTACCCAGTTCCAAAGTCGCTTCCACATTTTTGGTTATCTTTTCAGCAATGTCTCACTCTACTGGTACCAATTACTGTATTAGTCTGTTATGCTTGTCCCCAGACTGAACAATTTACAAAAGAGGTTTATTGGATTTACAGTTCCACCTGGCTCGGGAGGCCTCACAATCATGGCAGAAGGTGAAAAGCACATCTGACATGGTGGCAGACAGGAGAAGAGAGATCGTGCAGGAAAACTCCCCTTTTAAAACCATCAGATCTCATGAGACTCATTCACTATCATGAGAACAGCACAGGAGAGACCTGCCCCCAATTTCAATCACCTTCCACCAGGTTCCTCCCACGACATGTGGGGACTGTGGGAGTTACAACTAAGATGAGATTTGCATGGGGACACAGACAAACCATATCACTGAGCCTTCTTCACATCATCTCTCATGACCCCAGGGAAAGAGCAGAGATTGACTGACTGCAGAATTTGGGGTAGGGGCTACTCCTGCCAAACTTAGAGTATTCAGAGGCCCCCAGCCCAGTTTTATGGAGTAATGGAGTTTTCCCATGTCTGGGGACCCCTAACGTACCCACAGCCAAAGACTGCTGGTTGGGTGTCATTGAGGGGTTCAGAATTACAGCACCTGCTAGCCTATCTCACCGCAGCCCCATAATGTAACTTACCACCAGCAGACTTCAGGCAAGAGCTCAATATTAATTTTTCTGACACAATTTTCTTACCTCATTTATTTGTAAGTTTGTTTATAGAATTTTATTTCATTTTAAGTTCTGGGATACATGTGCTGAACCTGCAGGCTTCAGTTCCTTATTCAAGCCTTAGAATTGCTCAACTCACCAAAAATAACACAAAATGTGTCCATTTTTGGGGAAATGTAAGTGAACATCCAAGCACAATTTTTTTGTGTGGATATATCTGTTACACCCCTATGAACATAATTGCTGGTCCTCACCAGAAATTGCTGGTCCTCACCAATCTCAAAAGCATCTAGATCTTCAACTTCCTAGCCTTGAGAATTCAGAAAAATATGTTTATGACATTTCTCAGCCACCCATTTTATGGAGTTCTGTTATAGCAGCTGAAACAGACTAAAACATTTGCCAAGTGTCATTAAAGGCAGTGAGGTTCCACCGTACTTGAGAGACGAGCATTACTCTCATTTGCAGCTCAGGATGACAGAAACTTGACCTTGAGCTGATCTGAAAGGAAGATGGTGCTTCCTCTCCCTCAGATCTCAATTGAAGCCATGGTGTCAGATCTCTACGGTGGAGACTAAATTTCAGTCTGTGATGTGATGGATGCCTGTCTCCTCCCAGCCTCACTTATGAGACAGAGTTTTCTTGCCATACACTATAGACCAAGAACAGAGGGACCCCAATTATTCTCACCCCTGCTCACTTATATGGCAGAGGTTCTGGGAAGTTTCCTGGGAGAGGTACAATGAGACTATGTGAGTCCATGACTCCCCTACAGTTTTCTGCTCTTAAAGCAGGAATGTCACTCTAAGATGTATGAGTAATTTCATGTGCACCAAGGTAAAGGCTGTTATATTTTTATAGGTAAAGATGCAGAGCATAAAAACAGAGATACAGCACGCTCTAAATTGTGTGACTATACTTGCAGTGCAATGTGAATAATTTCTGCACTAAAGTTATCCTAAAACACACAATATATTTTTGTTGTAAGTAATTAATGAAAAGCTGACAGCTCCATGAGAGCAATAATACACTTGGTTTAGCAGAGAAAATGAGAAATAGTATAATTTAAGAATAATCAGATGGACACTGTGCCATGTGCCTGTATTTTCAACTAGTCAGGATGCCATTGTGGGAAGACCACCTGAGCCCAGGATTTCAAGGCCAGCCTGCAAAATATTGCCAGACCCATTTTACTGAAAAATAAAATAACATTCTGGGTCATGACAAGCCTTAAAAACTGATCCTCCAAATAGGAACGAATTTAGTTGCATTAGATTGTGGATTGATTTTTGACACAAAACAGTGACACCATGCCAGCAGTGAGTACAGAATAGCATCCAGTTGTTATTTTAAGAGATATAGACTCCCAAACAGAGACATGAAGTAGAGACTGTCAAAGGCAACAGTGCCAAACGACTGCTTTTCCATTGATGCTGTGTGTATATCCAGGAATGCACCTGTGAGTGATGACATCATGTCCTTCATAGTGTGAGATAAAGAGACATTACTACCCATCTGACAAAGGATTAATCACCAGAATATACCAGGATCTCAGACAACTCTAGAGGAAAATCATCTAGTAATCCGAATAAAAAGCAGGCAATAATTATTTCTAAAAATAAGACTTCCAAATTTCAACAGTCATATAAAAATGTGTTGTACAACATTGATCATCAGAAACATGTAAAACAAAACTACAGTGAAATATCATCTCATCTGATTTTAAAATTATTTTAACCAAAAGCCAGACAAAAAGAAATGCTGGTAAGGATCTGGAGAAATGGGAACACTCATAAACTGTTAGTGGGCATTTAAATTAATACAACCACTATGGAGAACAGTTTAGAGATTCCTCAAAACCTAATAATAGCGTTATATAATCCAGCAATTTTGCTGCTGGCAAGTACCCCCCGCCCACAAAAACAAATGTTTTTTGCACTACCGTGTTTGTTACAGCACTGTTCATCACAGCCAAAATTTGAAAGTAACCTAAGTGCCCATTAACAGATGAATGGATAAATCAAACTGGTGCATATAGGATATGGATTAATATTATGCCGTGAAAAGAATGAGATTTTGTCATTTGCAACAGCATGGATGAAACTGGAGTTCATTATATTAATTGAAATAAGCCCAGAACCAAAACACAAACTTCCCATATTCTCATTTAGTTGTGAAAGTTAAAAATTAAGACAATTGAACTCATGGAGACAGAGTGAAAGGATGGTCACCAGAGGTAGGGAAGGTCTATGGTGGATGGGGATTACTGGGGATGCTCAATGGGTAGAAAAAGTGGTTAGAAATAATAAATAATACAGAATATTTGATAACACAACAGACTAAGTATAGTCCTTAATAACGTAATTATAGATTGCAAAATAACTAAAAGTGTACAAATGGAATGTAGGTAAATCAAATAACTAATACTTGAGAGGATGTATAAACCATTCATCATAATGTGATTATTATGCATTTCATGCTGTATCAAAGTCAGGTACTCCATAAACATACACATGTATTATTTACCCACAAACATTCAAAATCAAAGTGTTTGTGAATCTATTCTTCTGTTTCTATATTACCTTAGACCGAAGAACATATTGGTTTCTTCATGCTACTGAGATCCACATAGACATTCATAGCCTTCTTTCTTTGCCTGTCCATAATCCCACACTCTAAATTGAGGAAACCTCCTCTACCATACGAAATTAATTTACTTAGTGCACAATTTCAAAATACACAAAATGTGTTAGAACTGTTAAACTGACCCTTGTTGAAAATATGTGTATCAACTACTGTCCAGTGCTTATGTGTAGCTTATTTATATTTTACTATCACAACATCAAATTCTTACCAAAGATACTTGATTCTTTTATTCATGCCCCCACCTTCTGCAGTGAAATTAGTTCAAACCATTTTATCATTGTCAGATATTGCATACAGATTTCATTTTATTCTGTTTCATGACCAGGTAAATACTTCTGAAGTTGTATGCATTTAACACTTTGTCTCAAAAAATTATGAGCTTTCACAAATTATTTATGCCATGTGTTTATCATTGGACATCGTGAAAATAGTTTCATTGTGATTAAAAAGTGTGTGTTTCACCTAATCCACACACCTTCTCTCCAAATTCCTGGAAAACCTCAAAAGTTTACTGGATCTATATTTTAGTCTTTGGCAAAATAGCCTGGCTGTTCTCTTAGCCTTTTTTTTGCAAAGCATCAAGATTCACCTTCACTGACTACAGCATGAATTGGGCCCAGATGGCTGGAGGAGAGGGGCTGGAGTGGGTGGTAGCAGCTCTGCACCAGCACAAGGAAAATTTACAATTCCCAGGGATAACACTTAATATCACAATCTCCTTTAAAACGATCTACGTGAGAGCTGAGGAGTAGGCAGTGTGTTACTGTGAGAGACACAGAGAGGGACATCTATGTGAGTCTAGAGGCAAACCTCCCTGCAGGAAGACAAGAGGGGACTTTGTGGTGAATGGGCTCAGAACCACCAGGAGGCGCTCGGGATGGTAGGGTGTGCTCAGGACACCATGGGGCGCTCAGAACACTAGGGGGCGCTCAAGACCAGCAGGAGGGGCTCAGGACAACGGGACACTCAGGACACCAGGGGGTGCTCAGGACACCAGGGGGTGCTCAGGACGCCATGGGGCGCTCAGAACACTAGGGGGCGCTCAAGACCACCAGGAGGCGCTCGGGATGGTAGGGTGTGCTCAGGACACCATGGGGCGCTCAGAACACTAGGGGGCGCTCAAGACCAGCAGGAGGGGCTCAGGACAACGGGACACTCAGGACACCAGGGGGTGCTCAGGACGCCAGGGGGTGCTCAGGACGCCAGGGGGCGCTCAGCACAAGCAGGGGGCACAGAATCATGAGGGTGCATTCCAGACCACCAGGAAACTCTCAGGATCACCAAGAGGTTCTCAGAATCCACCAGTGCTAACAGCACAACCTAATGGCACAGAAGACCACCAGGAGACACATGACCACTGAAGAACATTGAGGACATCAGGGGTTCCGGACCAACAAGGAGTGCTCGGGCCGCCATGGGGCTCTCTGCAACCACCAGGGAATCAATTGTTCAGGACACCACGGTTCACTTAGGAGGCAGATCCACTTTGGGTGCCTGGGAAGGGTGAGGTTTGCTTTTAGACATTGCTGATTCCTGAGCTGGTCAAGCAAAAGTCTTCCCAGGATCTCTCGCCATTTCTTCCTTGTAACCTATGGTTTCTTTCGCATACAAATCATTAACTTAGAACAGGAATTCAATTCAACTTTTAACCCTGCATATTTTTAGAATAATACTAGCAATAGTAATTCAATGTGTTTTGATAATAAGAAACGGTGTATATGCCTAATTCAAACTTTGGTTCCATGTATGGGTTTTTGTTTTTTGTGCTGTGTCAGTCACACAATTGGAAATCCTTTTCTAACAATAACTCAGCAGTTTCATGGTGTTAAGTTTCTATTCCTTTCGTCTGCCTTTTGTGAAGGTGAAAAACCACTTTCAGGGGTCAGTTTCTCCACCTTTGTTGAGTTCTGGGGTTCTACTCTTCACACTGTTTCTCCACCTTCCCTTCTTCCATCAAATCCTTTTGACTTCCTCAGTCTTCCAGTAAGGAAACAAGTCCCTTTATTTTGTTTTCTCCATGTCTGGTGAATCGGTTTGCTTCTCTTGGTGATAATTGAAGCCAACCAAGTTTAGGAAGGTAAGAGTTCTCCTTAGAATGTGCTCATCTAGGCCGGGCGTGGTGTCTCACGCCTGTAATCCCAGCATTTTGGGAGGCTGAGGCGGGAGGATAACTGAAGTTGGGAGTTCGAGACCAGCCTGGCCAACATGGCAAAAACCTGTCTCTAGTAAGAATACAAAATTAGTCAGGCATGGTGGCAGGCACCTGTAATCCCAGCTACTTGAGAGGCTGAGGCAGGAGAATGGCTTGAACCACAGGGGAGGAGGTTGCGGTGAGTTGAGATCATTCCACTTCACTCCAGCCTGGGTGACAGAAAGAAACTCTGAAAAGAAAGACTGAGAGACAGACGGAAAGAAGAAAGAGAGGGAGAGGGAGAGAGGGGAGAGGAGAGGAGAGGAGAGAGGAGAGGGGAGGGGAGGGAGGGGAGGGGAGGGGAGGGGAGGGGAGAGGAAATATACTCAATCACCTGCAGACTCTCTGACCTCCTCACCCTTTTCTAGGGTCCTGCAGACATCACCCCACGACATCCAAGTCTTTTTCCTAAGTACCGCAGGGTGGGTTCTGCTGCTCCTGCTGCTCTCTGTGTGCTCAGCACTGAGGCTCACAAGCGCTTTGATGATGAAGTTCAAACCCCTGAAGTGTTTGCAAACTCTCAGACCACCCTTTAGCAAGCTGCCATTGTGAGTGAATTCTGGGAATCCTGGGCTGATTTCAGTTCCATATTGCTGGATGTTCTCTAGCATCCAGGAGTATTGGCAAATAAACATCTAGAATTTGTATTGAAACTTTATGCAATATCAATGGTAGAAAACAATCCTAATTTCTAAATAAGAACATTTTATCCTGACTTTTATAAAAATATAATGTGAATTTAACCAATAATGTAATAAAATTTTTAAGTGATGTTTCTTATATTTTATTAAATTTATTAATAATTGACAGATATTTAAAGTATACTAATAGCATAAATGACAAATAAACCAACACAGAGGCTATACATGAATACCACTGTACATTATTTAATTTGGCAAGAATGGCATTTACTTTAAGTTCTACCAAAACTTGCCTATAAATATGTTTGTTTACTGGCATTAGGATACAGAAGCAATCACACAGAACAACAACATTTTGGAATACTACATTATGCTATAAAACAGAGTAAATTCAATTCAATTAAATAATTAAAATAATATTAAATAAAGTCGTGTTCTGTTTTGGTATTTGGATATGTGTTCATTTTTGTATTTGCTTCTTTGTATCTTTAGTATAGATGGGGTTTCACCATGTGGGCCAGGCTCGTCTCAAACTCCTGACCTCAGGTGATCCACCCACCTGGCCTCCCAAAGTGCTGGGATTACAGGCGTGAGCCACCACACCCAACCCATTTTTGTATTTTCACATGTATGTTTCAGTACTGAGCATATGTACATATGTGTATGTGTATGTGTGATTATAAACTTATAAAATATTTTATTCATCTATATAGTTATGCAAATTGAAGAGTTTCATGTGAAGAGACAGTAGAAAATACAAAAGCAAAAGAGTTATAGAAAGCATTTGCAATACCTAAGGTCTACAGAGGAGTCATATTAATATGAAAAATAATAGCTTAGTACTTTGGAAATGACACACACAGTAACAAATACATATATGCAATTAACAAGATATTGGCACAAAGTTAAGAAAAACTTAACATAAGTGTGCTCACTATTGGTCTATAAAATGCCTATAATAATACTTTTTATTTATCATATTATAGAAAATAAAATAACTATATGAATAGCACTCTCTTTGCTTGATTTTAGCATTAGGTGCTTCCCATGTTTTTTGATACAAATAAACATTTCTCATTTTTTATTGTAATTTCAATATTTTCTTCTAGAATATATGTTCATAATTATAATTGGAATTATAGAATTTCCAGAAACTTATTTTATCAGTTGTGACTTGTATTCTTATGATCGTCTTTTTACATTAATGTACCTTTGATTCAGAATAATAATAGATAAAATAATTATAAAGTTAATACCGTGTGTTCCCACCTCCATGTATCTCCTAAGATGAATATCCTCCATCATGATAAGACATGGTGTTAACACATTTACATTGATAAATTTAAAATTATTCCATACCAGACCTTATGTAGCATTTTTCCAATAATTTATTTTGTAAACCAAAAATAAAATTCTAAGCTTCCTCAACCAACTGAATGAACCCAACCCTCAGCCAAGGAGATTTCAAAGTAAATTCTAAAACTTGTTCCAGCAATGATGGGAAAGTGAGAGGTCAGACATGCCTCATTAATTCTCCTGTCATTGGAATTAAGGCGCCAGTGGTCAGCATTAGCAATAAAACAAAGATTTTAAGACTGACAAAACTATATTTTTGCTATAAACACTCTTTATAGAAAAAAGACACCAAATTACAACCTGATTCTAGCATCACATCACATGACAAACAGGAAGACCTAATGATCTATTCTCTATGAGGCTTCATCTGCATAATAAGAACTATGATCTCCACAACCCCTTATCTTAATCTAGACACTCATTTGTAAGAAGTGTATTGCCTTACATTTCAACCAATTGCCAATCAGAAAATCTTTGAATTCACCTATGTCCTGGAAGCCCGGGCATAAACTTTTCCTGCCTTTCTGGACTGCAAAAATGGTATAGCTTACATGTGTTGATTAACATCTGCCTGTAACTTCTGACCCACTAAAATATATAAAATCAAGCTGTAACCAAACCACTTTGGACACATATTCTCAGGAACTCCTGGAGTGCTGTCATGGGCCTTGGCCAATCAAATATATCTCAAAATGAATGATTTTAAATATTTCATAGTTTGTCTCTTTTAGCAGATATCTTCTTCTTCTTCTTTTTTTTTTTTTTTTTGTTTTTTTTTTTTTTTCACTTTTAATGGTTTTATTACTCTAGAGATTCTCTCAAAGAATCACAAAATGAGCTCCTAAAATCATACAAAAATTTGAATGTGTGAAGATAGAATGAAAGATTTACACATTTTAAGTCTTAATGGACAGAAAGGAAGTTTCATTTTAATTGATAAAGTGTTTTTAAATTAAGATACTTTATATTAAATTTTAATTTTTAACCTCTTTATTTTGAAATGATTTTGTATTTGCAATAATAGCACAAAGAATTCCAACACAGCCATGATTTAGCTTAGCCCAAATTAATACTTACAATAACAACAGGGTAATCATCATAACTGGAAAGTTGAAAATGTATTAAACTATAGACATTTAAATTTCATCAATTATCCCATAAATGTCCTTTTTCTTTTTTTTTTTTTTTTTTTTTTTTATTATACTTTAAGTTCTAGGGTACATGTGCATAACGTGCAGGTTTGTTACATATGTATACTTATGCCATGTTGGTGTGCTGCACCCATCAACTCGTCAGCACCCATCAATTCATCATTTATATCATGTATAACTCCCCAATGCAATCCCTCCCTCCTCCCCCCTCCCCCCTCCCCATGATAGACCCCAGTGTGTGATGTTCCCCTTCCCGAGTCCAAGTGATCTCATTGTTCAGTTCCCACCTATGAGTGAGAACATGCGGTGTTTGGTTTTCTCTTCTTGTGATAGTTTGCTAAGAATGATGGTTTCCAGCTGCATCCATGTCCCTACAAAGGACGCAAACTCATCCTTTTTTATGGCTGCATAGTATTCCATGGTGTATATGTGCCACATTTTCTTAATCCAGTCTGTCACAGATGGACATTTGGGTTGATTCCAAGTCTTTGCTATTGTGAATAGTGCCGCAATAAACATACGTGTACATGTGTCTTTGTAGTAGACTAATTTATAATCCTTTGGGTATATACCCAGTAGTGGGATGGCTGGGTCATATGGTACATCTAGTTCTAGATCCTTGAGGAATTGCCATACTGTTTTCCATAATGGTTGAACTAGTTTACAATCCCACCAACAGTGTAAAAGTGTTCCTATTTCTCCACATCCTCTCCAACACCTGTTGTTTCCTGACTTCTTAATGATTGCCATTCTAACTGGTGTGAGATGGTATCTCATTGTGGTTTTGATTTGCATTTCTCTGATGGCCAGTGATGATGAGCATTTTT
This sequence comes from Rhinopithecus roxellana, assembly GCF_007565055.1. NCBI lineage: Eukaryota > Metazoa > Chordata > Mammalia > Primates > Cercopithecidae > Rhinopithecus > Rhinopithecus roxellana. The sequence continues at coordinate 796,460 of NC_044553.1, read as the reverse complement.
TCATGTGTCTGTTGGCTGTATGAATATCTTCTTTTGAGAAATGTCTGTTCATATCCTTTCCCCACTTTTTGATGGGGTTGTTTGTTTTTTTCTCGTATATTTGTTTGAGTTCTTTGTAGATTCTGGATATTAGGCCTTTGTCAGATGAGTAGGTTGCAAAAATTTTCTCCCATTCTGTAGGTTGCCTGTTCACTCTGATGGTAGTTTCTTTTGCTGTGCAAAAGCTCTTTAGTTTAATTAGATCCCATTTGTCAATTTTGGCTTTTGCTGCCGTTGCTTTTGGTGTTTTAGACATGAAGTCCTTGCCCATGCCTATGTCCTGAATGGTACTACCTAGATTTTCTTCTAGGGTTTTTATGGTATTAGGTCTAACATTTAAGTCTCTAATCCATCTTGAATTAATCTTCGTATAAGGGGTAAGGAAAGGATCCAGTTTCAGCTTTCTACTTATGGCTAGCCAATTTTCCCAGCACCATTTATTAAATAGGGAATCCTTTCCCCATTTCTTGTTTCTCTCAGGTTTGTCAAAGATCAGATGGCTGTAGATGTGCGGTATTATTTCTGAGGACTCTGTTCTGTTCCATTGGTCTATATCTCTGTTTTGGTACCAGTACCATGCTGTTTTGGTTACTGTAGCCTTGTAGTATAGTTTGAAGTCAGGTAGCGTGACGCCTCCAGCTTTGTCCTTTTGACTTAGGATTGTCTTGGCAATGCGGGCTCTTTTTTGGTTCCATATGAACTTTAAAGCAGTTTTATCCAATTCTGTGAAGAAAGTCATTGGTAGCTTGATGGGGATGGCATTGAATCTATAAATAACCTTGGGGAGTATGGCCATTTTCACGATATTGATTCTTCCTATCCATGAGCATGGTATGTTCTTCCATTTGTTTGTGTCCTCTTTGATTTCACTGAGCAGTGGTTTGTAGTTCTCCTTGAAGAGGTCCTTTACATCCCTTGTAAGCTGGATTCCTAGGTATTTTATTCTCTTTGAAGCAATTGTGAATGGAAGTTCATTCCTGATTTGGCTCTCTGCTTGTCTGTTGCTGGTGTATAAGAATGCTTGTGATTTTTGCACATTAATTTTGTATCCTGAGACTTTGCTGAAGTTGCTTATCAGCTTAAGGAGATTTTGGGCTGAGACAATGGGGTTTTCTAAATATACAATCATGTCATCTGCAAACAGGGACAATTTGACTTCTTCTTTTCCTAACTGGATACCCTTGATTTCTTTCTCTTGCCTGATTGCCCTAGCCAGAACTTCCAACACTATGTTGAATAGGAGTGGTGAGAGAGGGCATCCCTGTCTTGTGCCAGTTTTCAAAGGGAATTTTTCCAGTTTTTGCCCATTCAGTATGATATTAGCTGTGGGTTTGTCATAAATAGCTCTTATTATTTTGAGGTACGTTCCATCAATACCGAATTTATTGAGCGTTTTAGCATGAAGGGCTGTTGAATTTTGTCAAAAGCCTTTTCTGCATCTATTGAGACAATCATGTGGTTCTTGTCTTTGGTTCTGTTTATATGCTGGATTACGTTTATTGATTTGCGAATGTTGAACCAGCCTTGCATCCCAGGGATGAAGCCCACTTGATCATGGTGGATAAGCTTTTTGATGTGCTGCTGAATCCGGTTTGCCAGTATTTTATTGAGGATTTTTGCATCAATGTTCATCAGGGATATTGGTCTAAAATTCTCTTTTTTTGTTGTGTCTCTGCCAGGCTTTGGTATCAGGATGATGTTGGCCTCATAAAATGAGTTAGGGAGGATTCCCTCTTTTTCTATTGATTGGAATAATTTCAGAAGGAATGGTACCAGCTCCTCCTTGTACCTCTGGTAGAATTCAGCTGTGAATCCATCTGGTCCTGGACTTTTTTTGGTGGGTAGGCTATTAATTGTTGCCTCAATTTCAGAGCCTGCTATTGGTCTATTCAGGGATTCAACTTCTTCCTGGTTTAGCCTTGGGAGAGTGTAAGTGTCCAGGAAATTATCCATTTCTTCTAGATTTTCTAGTTGATTTGCGTAGAGGCGTTTATAGTATTCTCTGATGGTAGTTTGTATTTCTGTGGGGTCAGTGGTGATATCCCCTTTATCATTTTTTATTGCATCTATTTGATTCCTCTCTCTTTTTTTCTTTATTAGCCTTGCTAGCGGTCTGTCAATTTTGTTGATCTTTTCAAAAAACCAACTCCTGGATTCATTGATTTTTTGGAGGGTTTTTTGTGTCTCTATCTCCTTCAGTTCTGCTCTGATCTTAGTTATTTCTTGCCTTCTGCTAGCTTTTGAATGTGATTGCTCTTGCCTCTCTAGTTCTTTTAATTGTGATGTTAGAGTGTCAATTTTAGATCTTTCCTGCTTTCTCTTGTGGGCATTTAGTGCTATAAATTTCCCTCTACACACTGCTTTAAATGTGTCCCAGAGATTCTGGTATGTTGTATCTTTGTTCTCATTGGTTTCAAAGAACATCTTTATTTCCGCTTTCATTTCGTTATGTACCCAGTAGTCATTCAGGAGCAGGTTGTTCAGTTTCCATGTAGTTGAGCGGTTTTGATTGAGTTTCTTAGTCCTGAGTTCTAGTTTGATTGCACTGTGGTCTGAGAGACAGTTTGTTATAATTTCTGTTCTTTTACATTTGCTGAGGAGTACTTTACTTCCAATTATGTGGTCAATTTTGGAATAAGTGCGATGTGGTGCTGAGAAGAATGTATATTCTGTTGATTTGGGGTGGAGAGTTCTATAGATGTCTATTAGGTCCGCTTGGTGCAGAGATGAGTTCAATTCCTGGATATCCTTGTTAACTTTCTGTCTTGTTGATCTGTCTAATGTTGACAGCGGAGTGTTGAAGTCCCCCATTATTATTGTATGGGAGTCTAAGTCTCTTTGTAAGTCTCTAAGGACTTGCTTTATGAATCTGGGTGCTCCTGTATTGGGTGCATATATATTTAGGAGAGTTAGCTCTTCCTGTTGAATTGATCCCTTTACCATTATGTAATGGCCTTCTTTGTCTCTTTTGATCTTTGATGGTTTAAAGTCTGTTTTATCAGAGACTAGGATTGCAACCCCTGCTTTTTTTTGTTCTCCATTTGCTTGGTAGATCTTCCTCCATCCCTTTATTTTGAGCCTATGTATGTCTCTGCATGTGAGATGGGTCTCCTGAATACAGCAGACTGATGGGTCTTGACTCTTTATCCAGTTTGCCAGTCTGTGTCTTTTAATTGGAGCATTTAGTCCATTAACATTTAAGGTTAATATTGTTATGTGTGAACTTGATCCTGCCATTATGATATTAACTGGTTATTTTGCTCGTTAGTTGATGCAGTTTCTTCCCAGCCTCGATGGTCTTTACATTTTGCCAAGTTTTTGCGATGGCTGGTACCGGTTGTTCCTTTCCATGTTTAGGGCTTCCTTCAGGGTCTCTTGTAAGGCAGGCCTGGTGGTGACAAAATCTCTAAGCATTTGCTTATCTGTAAAGGATTTTATTTCTCCTTCACTTATGAAACTTAGTTTGGCTGGATATGAAATTCTGGGTTTAAAATTCTTTTCTTTAAGAACGTTGAATATTGGCCCCCACTCTCTTCTGGCTTGTAGAGTTTCTGCCGAGAGATCTGCTGTTAGTCTGATGGGCTTCCCTTTGTGGGTGACCCGACCTTTCTCTCTGGCTGCCCTTAAGATTTTTTCCTTCATTTCAACTTTGGTGAATCTGGCAATTACGTGTCTTGGAGTTGCTCTTCTGGAGGAGTATCTTTGTGGCGTTCTCTGTATTTCCTGAATTTGAATGTTGGCCTGCCCTACTAGGTTGGGGAAGTTCTCCTGGATGATATCCTGAAGAGTGTTTTCCAACTTGGTTCCATTTTCCCCCTCACTTTCAGGCACCCCAATCAGACGTAGATTTGGTCTTTTTACGTAATCCCATACTTCTTGCAGGCTTTGCTCATTTCTTTTTCTTCTTTTTTCTTTTGGTTTCTCTTCTCGCTTCATTTCATTCATTTGATCTTCAATCGCTGATACTCTTTCTTCCAGTTGATCGAGTCGGTTACTGAAGCTTGTGCATTTGTCACGTATTTCTCGTGTCATGGTTTTCATCTCTGTCATTTCGTTTATGATCTTCTCTGCATTAATGAGTCTAGCTGTCAATTCTTCCACTCTTTTTTCAAGATTTTTAGTTTCTTTGCGCTGGGTACGTAATTCCTCCTTTAGCTCTGATAAGTTTGATGGACTGAAGCCTTCTTCTCTCCTCTCGTCCAAGTCATTCTCTGACCAGCTTTGATCCGTTGCTGGTGATGGGCTGCGCTCCTTTGCAGGGGGAGATGCGCTCTTATTTTTTGAATTTCCAGCTTTTCTGCCCTGCTTCTTCCCCATCTTTGTGGTTTTATCTGTCTCTGGTCTTTGATGGTGGTGACGAACTGATGGGGTTTTGGTATAGGTGTCCTTCCTGTTTGATAGTTTTCCTTCTGACAGTCAGAAGGACTCTCTGTTGGTCTGTTGGAGATTGCTTGAGGTCCACTGCAGACCCTGTTTGCCTGGGTATCAGCAGCAGAGGTTGCCGAAGATAGAATATTGCTGAACAGCGAGTGTACCTGTCTGATTCTTCCTTTGGAAGTGTCCTCTCAGGGATGTACTCCACCCTGTGAGGTGTGGGGTGTCAGACTGCCCCTAGTGGGGGATTTCTCCCAGCTAGGCTACTCAGGGGTCAGGGACACACCTGAGCAGGCAGTCTGTCCGTTCTCAGATCTCAACCTCCGCGTTGGGAGATCCGCGGCTCTCCCCAAAGCTGTCAGACAGAGTCGTTCGCGTCTGCACCGGCTCCCGCTACTTCCCCTGTTGGTCTTCAGCTGTGCGCTGTCCCCAGAGGTGGAGACTACAGAGACAGGCAGGCTTCCTTGAGCTGCTGTGAGCTCCACCCAGTTCGAGCTTCCCAGCGGCTTTGTTTACCTACTTAAGCCTCAGCAATGGCGGGCGCCCCTCCCCCAGCCTCGCTGCTGCCTTGCGGATAGATCGCGGCAGACTGCTGTGTTAGCAGTGAGGGAGGCTTCGTGGGCGTGGGACCCTCCCGGCCAGGTGTGGGATATATTCTCCTGGAATGCCTGTATGCTTACAGCGCAGTATTGGGGTGGGAGTTACCCGATTTTCCAGGTGTTGTGTGTCTCAGTTCCCCTGGCTAGGAAAACGGATCCCCTTCCCCCTTGCGCTTCCAGGTGAGGCGATGCCTCGCCCTGCTTCAGCTCTCGCTGGTCAGGCTGCAGCAGCTGACCAGCACCAATTGTCCGGCACTCCCTAGTGAGATGACCCCAGTACCTCAGTTGAAAATGCAGAAATCACCGGTCTTCTGTGTCGCTCGCGCTGGGAGTTGGAGACTGGAGTTGTTCCTATTCGGCCATCTTGCTCCGCCCCCTACAATTGAATTCTAATTCAAAAGTGTTATACCCCTTTATATATAGAAGAGAGATATTATAACTGTATATGTCTATTTTCTCTTTTCTATCACTTTTTAAATTTTCTCAGTTGGTAGTTATGTATGCTATAAAAACGTAATATTGGAATTTTATAATTGCTTTACACATTTATATAATAAAAGAAATACAAATGCAAAAACAAAATTGAAACCTCATTTTCCATTGTTGACAATCTTTATTTTTTTGAATAGAATTCAGGTAATGGATGTATATCATATGGCTACTCATCTAGAAACTCTGCTAAAATGTCTATGGAAAGATTATTGTGCTGGGAATAGATTTTTTCAGGATTTATTTGTCCTAAAAAGTATTTATTTTTCTTTGATTTATCATCTCCGCAGACAATGTTAAGAAGATGCTGTATGTGCAAATGGTCAACCTGCAAACCAGGAACACGTCACTATATTACTGCGCAACAGAAGTGCATGAGGAAAGGCCAGTGTGAGCACAGACGCAAACCTCCAGGGACACATGGGCAAATTAGCTGCAGGGGGTGCTCGGGACTCACTGATCAGAGTCAATCCCAGAAGGAAGTGCACAGAAAAGTTAGGACTGCTTTCCTGCAAAGATGAAAACAAACAAACACAAACAAAAAAACTTTCTTCATCTGAGAGTTTCTCCAGGGAACTTCTCTAATTTCAAAATTCTCTGCCTACCAATGCCATCTCTAAATATTTATTTAAATATTGTGTTATGAGGACATATTCTCCCATGGACAAAATGCAAACTGACACTTACAGAGATGAAAACCACTCAACCATGGTCGCCAGAATTGGAGACGTGTAGAAGCTCGGTGGGACCTGTTGAATCTTCTCCAATCACACTCACAGCAGAGACCTTACTGGGTCTCCCTGACTTGAAGAGTCTTTAGGGAGGGTGATACCAGCCTGAAGATGGTGGACCATGGTCAGCGTCATATAGAATATGGGGACCCTCACAGTCTTTATGTCTGACCCTTCCCTTGACACTAAAGTATGCAAATTAATATCAACACTGATCTGGTGCTTCTTTTGATTCTAATTCATTTTCTTTCTTTTTAGTTGTCATTCTCACTATTCCTTGGATTTTCCTGCTCCCTGAAAAAGGTAAATGTAGTTGCTGTGATCTCAATTCAAGGGCTGAAGCCCCTTCCCTGTAATCAGTTTGGGCTCAGGTGTGGCTGCTCCAGCCATGTGGAAGAGGCTGAAGGTACTTTCTTCCCTCCCCTTGCTCAGGACCATCCACTGTATTGTGTGTAGGCTTCCCTGGAAATGCAGTAGCCATTTGCAGTGAAAGAAATGAGCTTGTCTGGTTAAAATGGAAGGTGGATGTAGAATTAATTGGCTACTACATAAACTGTCCTTCTCCACCAGTGCTTTTACGACAAGATTGTGAAATTTGTAAGAATCAAAACAGAGTCACATGTGTCAAAATCCTGACAAATGGAGTCAGGGAAGTGTAGGGAGAATTCTCACACACATATCCCTGATAACAAGAAATATCATAAAACAATTATTGCACAAAGGCCAACACAGTCTCCTAATCATGACTTTTGCCAAGACATCTCAGAAACTACTTGTCCGGCCTTAGATTAATGCCATCTGAATTACACTGATCATGTTACTGTCACTGCTCCTCACCACAGATGCACTACCCTACTGAGTCCTGAAACCTGACTCCATCCTATACAGTAGGGCACAGATGAGGGGATGCAAATCTCCACCAGCTCCACCCTCCTCTGGGTTGAAAAGCCGAGCACAGGGCCTGACTCAGTGACTCCTGTGCCTCACCATGGACACGCTTTGCTCCACACTCCTGCTGCTGACCGTCCCTTCATGTGAGTGCTGTGACCAGGGACTCCCTCAGGGATAAAACATCTGTTCTGTCCTCTGTGGGCTTCATCTTCTGCTTTCTCCACAGGGGTCTTCTCCCAGGTCACCTTGAAGGAGTCTGGTCCTGCGCTGGTGAAACCCACACAGACCCTCACGCTGACCTGCACCTTCTCTGGGTTCTCACTCAGCACTTCTGGAATGCGTGTAAGCTGGATCCGTCAGCCCCCAGGGAAGGCCCTGGAGTGGCTTGCACTCATTTATTGGGATGATGATAAGCGCTACAGCCCATCGCTGAAGAGCAGGCTCACCATCTCCAAGGACACCTCCAAAAACCAGGTGGTCCTTACAATGACAAACATGGACCCTGTGGACACAGCCACATATTACTGTGCACAGAGAGCACAGAGACACAGCCCAGGGTGCCTCCTGTACAATAACCCAGGCTGCTTCTTATTGGTGCTCCCTCCCTACCAAAGCAGAACAGGAAAGTGTGACTGAGATGCCATTTCCTGCTAGGGCCTGGGTTTCCCATCACTACTAGACTCAGAGCCCTGTCTTCTTTCTTCTTCTTTACTAATAACTGGCCTGTCTCCTGTTAATGGTTCATGCAAGCATAAGCTGTATCCTGTTTGACAAAGATTCAGCATGAAATGTCCTTATTACCTGAGCCAGATGCATCACTGGTATGTGGCCACCAGTTTCTTGGGCTCATACCACCCCAAGGGGCAGAATACAAATCAGCAGAACATATGCCTTTATTAAACTGTGGGAAATGACATTGGAGAAAAATGTAGGGATAAGAAAGCAGGAGGAATTGAGGAAGTCCAGATAATAGCTTTTCTTGTAGAGAGAAAGTTGCAATCATAAAGTAATTTTATAAAACAATAAAATAGATGGAATATGTCCTCATTATGGAGTGTCTCACAGTGTCAGTGCACAAATAAATTTCTAAAAATATCATAGGGTAGGCGTGATACGTGACCCTTATTTCCACACCAGGAGCCCATAAATACCCAGGTAAGTAAAAATCCAACTCTTAGAAAGGGAAGTGCCTCAACTTGACTTCAGAAACCCACCTCAGTAAGTCTGAGGAGCAATGTGGAAAAGAAATGGGAAATCCAACAATATCTTTCTTATGAAAATCCTAGCTCATGTTTGAACATGAAACACAACTGTCCACAATTTTAGGAAAATTATCCCATGGCAATGCATAACTGCACTCAAAAGCTACTAAACTAGCCACACAATCTATGGCCAAGTGATCTTTGACAAAGACAACAAAAATATGCACGGGGAGGAGGACACGCTCTTCATGCCATGTTGCTGGGACAACTGGGCTGCCATATGCGGAAGAATGAAACTGGACCCCAACATCTCAACATATACATAACCAACAGAAAATGGACGGAAGGCTTGATTGTAGGACCTCAGACTATAAACGTACTCGAAGAAAATCCCAGGAGAACTCCTCTGGACATTGAGCTTAGTAAATAATTTACGAGTAAAACCTCGAAAGCACAAGCAATAACATAAAAAAACAGACTAATGGAACTTTGTTAAACTAAGGAGCTTCCACACAGAGTGAACAGACAAATTGCAGAATGATAAAAAATATTGGCACACATTGCATCTGGCAAGGGACTGATAGGCAGAATTTACACGGAACTGAAACAACTTCACCACAACAACAGCTACGAAAAACAACCTCATTCAAAACTGGCAAAGGACACGAGTAGGAATTTTTTTAAACAACACATAAAACTGGACCATAGATATGTAAACAATGCTAAACACCACTAATTATCAGGGAGATGCAGTTGAAACCGCAAAGAGATATCTTACTCCAGTCAGACTGGCTCTTATTAAAGAGCCAAAAATAAGAGACACCGGTGAGGATTGAAGGCAAAGGGAACTGTCAGTCACTGTTGGTGAGGATGTAGGTGAGCACAGCCTCTGTGGAAAACAGTATGGAGATTTTTCAAAGAAATAAAAGTAGGACTACCTTTGGTTCAATAACCCCACCCCTGGGTAACCACCCAAAGGAAAACTAAATCATTATATCAGAATGATAGTCAGACTTTGGTTTTCCTGCAGAACTATTCACAGTAGCACAGACATCAATCTAAGGAATTAACCTGTGTCTAACAAAAGATAATTTTATAAAGAAAATGTTACATATATACAATTAAATACTATCCAGCCATATTAAGGAATGGAATCATGTGTTTTGCAGCTACATGGATTGAACTCGAGGTCATTATTTTAAGTGTAATAACTGAGAAACAGAAGAGTACACACTACATGTTCTCACTTACAAATCTGAGCTAAGTAATATGTGCACAGGGACACAGAGAAAGGAATGATGGACACTGAGTCTCAGAAAGATAGGAGAGCAGAAGGTGGGAGAATGGTGGGAAATTACTTAAGGGGTACGATGTACATTATTTGGATCATGGATACATTAAAGCCAATACTACTTTGCAATATATATATGTAACAAAATTGCAGTCACTCCCCATAAATTTATACATACAAAATAAAAACAAATACAATTAAAATGAAATTATTAACAGTTGATCAGTAATCCTGAAAATTAAAATTTATGATCAATAAGTGAAAATAATATTAGTTGAACTTCATCGAATTTTAAGACATTGCCTAATCAAGTGACTATCAAGAAAATGAAGGACAAGCTTCAGAGGAGAAAATATTTGCAAATCATGGATCTACCAATGTAATTATAATAGGAACCTGCAAAACTCAGCAGTAAAAAGAAGCAATCTGTTTAAAAATAGGCAAAGGTTTGTGCAAACCTTTTATCAAAGAAGATGTACAGATGACACATCAGCATATGAATGTGATTTTCCAGTAGAGAAATGCAAATAAAGATCAAAAGGAGACACGACTCTAGGCTTTAGAATGACAAAAAATAAAGAAGAAATGCTGGCAATACCAGTGTCAGTGAGCATGCCAGGCCCCTAGAGACTAATATATTGCTAGTGCAAAATGAAACAGTTTCTGGGAAAACCATTCACAGTTTCTTACCAAATTAAACATGTCCTTAATCCATGACCTAGAAATCTCACTCCTGAGTATGTGTTACAAAGGATTAAAATCATATGTTCACACACGTGTATTCACATATTTAACATTGTGTGTGTGTGTGTGTTAGAAACTAAAAACAACATGAATGTCTTTCAATATTTGACACAAAGCATTACAGGTGACCTCCAGACTTTCTCCTGAGTGAGGGAAGCCCTGCCTGAAAGATCCCCGGAGACACAGTCACGGATATCACTGTCACCCTCGCATGTCACTGGTTTGGGCTGCGCTCTCTCTATCTCTTCCCTGACCAGGACCAGATGTTGAGTTCCACGACGTGCAGTTGCAAATTTATATTTTCGACAATGGACTGAGGTCTAAATTGCTCTACAGACTCAACCAAACAAACATTGGCACCTTTGAACAAACAGTGCCTGACATTTGTACTGACCCCAGGAGAGCTCTTCCCCACTCTCTTTCTTCTTGGTTCTCTCCTGCAACCCAGCAGCCCTGCAGTTTAGCCTGGATCTCTCCTGCATCCATCCATCTCCTTCCAAGTGCATTTTACCACAGCCTCCACTGTTTTTGAGAGCACTCGCGGGCTTTGTAATTCTCCACGCTGTTGTAAACGAAATCAGATCCTTCAAGACCACATTTAGGACTCTATTTTATGACTAAATTTTAGCAACCCCACCCGCTGCTCCTGAGACAGACAGAGCTCTTGAATAAGGTTCTACAGGTGGAGATTAGGAGCATTTTTCTTCCTTAATGTGGGAGCTGAGTACTCAGTGGAGGGATGGGGAGAAGCTTTGCACTTTATCAGCATGCAGATCCTGCTTGGGTGGACCCTCTGCCATAGGAGTAGGGCTGGGAACCAGGCAGCCCATGTCCTCCTTGGTGCTGCACCCAGGACAGAGCCTGCATCCATGAGTGGGGCTGTGTGGAAGAAGTGAGTCTCTGGTTCTCAGTAAGTCTTGTCAAGGACTGAGCCTCAGCAACATGACCTGTAGGCAAGGTCAGACGGCCAATGTCCTGGCCCCGGGGGAAGAGTGTGCTCTGGTGGGAGCTGGGCAGAAGGAGTCCTGTCTACTTGGCTGCAGCCATCTGCGGTGGAGTTTACATCATGCTGAGCTGGGGCATAGGAGGAAGGAAGAGAATCTTTGATCAAATATCAATAGCATGGCTGACCTTACTGAGTTTTTGTAGATTATCTCAAATATATGTTCCTTCACTTTCTGTATGCTGATAGGGCCTTTCCAAACCCATTAATTTTTCAAAATAAGTCTCACCAGTTTCACGGAGGCATGGATATGTCGAGCTCCTTATACTGTCATGTGAGATGTGGAACTGTTCCCTTCACTGGTTATAAAGTAATGGGTTGACTTTTTTTCCAACACTTTATAGACACCATCAATTGTCCTATTGCTTATATGGTTATAACCAAAGCAACGCTGATATTATTCATGTCTGTTCTATTGCAAGGTGTGCCCTCTACTCGCGTCCACTTGTTGGCATGTATTTCCATTTGTCTGTGTGTTTTAGTAATTTGAATATGATTGACCTAAGAGTAATTGTGTGTGTGCGTGTATATGTGTGTCCTGTGTGTGTGTGTCAAGGACTTATCCTGCTATTTGCTGTTCTCTGACATGCACTGATCCCTGACTTACAGTTTCTCTAATTTTGAGGAAAAAAAATAGAGGAACAGTGAGTTTGAGTCCAGACACAAACCTCACTGAAGTGGACACAGGATTCTAACCGCAGGGGTGCTCAGGACACACTGATCACAAGAGCCAGCCTCAGGGGCAGGTGCAGATGGAGGCTAAGGTCTGGCTTCCGGTCAGCACTGTGGCTTCTTCTCTGTAAAACATCTTCCCTTGAAGAATTTATCTGGACTTATGATTCTTTGCTTATCTCCAAAGTCTCTGAAATGAAAATGTTTGTTTTAATAAGAGAAAAACCTTCCCACATGTGCAAAAGACAGTCTCCTATGGTCACTTAATCTTGTCTTTAAATGTCAATTAGTTATCAATGCTTCTGAAGTAAATCAGCTAAATCTATAAAACACACTTTGTTTAACTCAACCCTGCAGCCGAGCACGACAGCATTGACAGGGCCAGCAAGCAGCAGGCAGGATACGGTGCATGCTGGACATTGGGGCAGAGGGAGTTAGCATCCAGTGCAAGAGAAGAAAGTGCCCGTGGTGGTCACTGTCAGGACCCAAGCTCACAGCTCCAATTGTAGGTGACCCCGCGCAAATGAAGAGATACCCTCACCAATGTTTAGTGTGGATGTCAAGTCTGATGGTGCCACACTCACACACCACGTGAATATGAAAAGATTTACCAACTGCATTATTGAGGTGTCTGCTGAGGGCAGCACAGGCCTCTCAAGAAAGTTCAAACTGGCTCAATAGACCAGGAAAGAAGGCTGTCTCAGGGTTTTTATAATGGTTTGGTGTTGAAGGAATGGTGGGGCTTCCTACTAAGGGGAAGGAGCTTGTGTAATTTGAACCTAATACTGGCATCCAATGAGGGCACTTCCATGATTTTCTACTAGATTTCCCATGTGCGGGGGACAAAGGTGAAGGAAGAGGATAAATCCTGTCATCAGTAGTGAGGCATCAAAATAGAGTCTGATGACCTTATTCTACTTAGCAACTTCAGAAAATGAGTGAAAAATGAGGTAAATGTTCACTCTGGGTGGACAGCAAATAGGTCTACAGAAAATACTTTTTTTTGGTATTAGCACATAAGAAAAAGAAGAAGAAGAACAAATTGAACAGGGATCTTGGCCCAATGTCCTGGGCGGAAGCTCTTCACTCGTGAGCTCATCAGTTTGCTCTGAGGGTCCCAAGTCAGGTCCTTCTTCAATAGATCTCAGGCCTTACAGGATATATGGGGATGCTCAGCCTGGCATCCTTTCCTGGAGCAGCCTGACAACTGGGCGGGTTTGTGAACTTATTCCTCAGTTGCAGTACATGAAAAATCACACAATCTGCAAATTTGAAAAAATAAGCCTTTACTTTTTATAAAAGTTTACAGCCATTTCACAGGCTGCAAAGCACAGCCCTCGGTAAAGACGAGAGATAGGCACTCCCAAGGGGGAGCGGTGGGGCAGAAACTTTATACTGAACGTGTCGGCTAAACAGACATGATCACCAGGTTACAGGAGGGGCTATGCATGTTCATAAAGGTGATCATGACGCATGAATATGGAAGCAAACATACGTGTAACATGTGACCCCTGTTCACCTACCAGTGAGGACTTAGCATTTAAATGTGTTGCCGTTAGGCCCTATGTGCCAAAAGCTGGAGCAGGGGCACAAAGGCCCTCAGAGCGCAGCCTCCATGAATGGCCAGAACCAGGCCATGGTCAGTGGTCTCTGATCAGGAGAAAGTTCCTGAAATCTGTCTGGTGTCCAATCAAAGCTGGGGTTACGGCTGTGGAACAGGGGTCAGTTAGTCAGGGGATGAGCTGCAATTGGTTAAATCACACTTGTCTCAGGGTCAGTGCTTATTTCGCTGCTAGAGAAAAAATAATCTATCGTCAATTAGAACATAACCGGCAGTTAGAGCACAGTTTATTCTTTAAGAGTTGGGGTGAGGGATGTAACCCCCGCCTGGCACGGCCTTAGATCTTGTTTACAACTTGCCATCTTATTGCCCCAGAGAGTTTGTTCCGTCAGTCTTATGATCTCCATTTTAACGTTAGTGTTGGTCCGTGTTGTCTCTGAACCGCAAAGGGGAGCGGGTATAATGAGGTGTGTCTGATCTCTTGTTCTGCCCAGCTGGGAACTCAATTTTTAGGTGTTTTTGATGCCCCCTTGGCCAAGAGGGGGACCATTCAATCTCGTGGGGTGACTACAATTTTACTTTTAAAGTTTATAAATATGAACCTAAGTATTGACATTCCAAAAGTCACTCCTTTGTTTTGGCTAAAAGTACCTGGCGAGAGTCCTTGCAATGAGGTTCAGGAGCAGTATTTTCTCCTGACTTTATTTGCAATAGACACAGGAGAGACTGTTGAAAAGATGTAGTACCAAAGCAGCTGTCATCTGTTGGTGAATGGAGTTGGTGTGATACAGAAATCACTTTCAATGTTTTGTAACACATGCAAACATGGAATAAAACAGCGGTGAGCACGGAGTGTAAAGTCTCTAAAGATATGATGTTTCAGCTACCAAATAATAGGGTAGTAACAGACATTTTCTGGAGGAGTTGTCTATAATGCAATAACACTAGGGGGAGAACCTTTGGCCAAGGACGTCCAAGATTTTCTTTTCTTTTTCTTTCTTTCTTTTTTTTTTTTTTTTTTTTTTGTTGTTGTTGTTTGAGACAGAGTCTCACTCTGTTGCCCAGGCTGGAGTGTGGTGGTGCAATCTCAACTCACTTTGACCTCCATCTCCCTGATTCAAGTGATTCCTGCCTTGGCCTCCTGAGAAGCTGATATTACAGGCGTGTGCCACCACACCCAGTTCATTTTTTGTATTTTTAGTAGAGACGGGGTTTTGCCATGTTGGCCAGGATTGTCTCACACTCCTGACCTCAAGTGATCTTCCCGCCTTGGCCTCCCAAAGTGCTGCTATTACAGGTGTGAGCCACCACACCCAGCTGAGATTTTCTTAGTTTTGAAAATTTTAATTTAAGGGTTACAATTTTCTTCAACGTTTCCAGAAAGTTATAGACAGTATTGATTCTGTGTTATATGAGTAATTGTAATTCCTTCCATTTTAAGATAGTATTATAAACAATTTTAAGGCTGCTTGCTTTGTATAATGATCCACTACTGCAGATAAGTAGATAGATGACAGATAGATAGATAGAGAGATAGAGAGATAGATAGATAGATAGATAGATAGATAGATAGATAGATAGATAGATACATACATACATACATACATACATTAACTGCCACTCTTTCCATGGTGGTTGATTTCTCTTGACCTATTCATCATGGATGATTTTCAAAGGCATTTCATTTGAATCTTTATTTCTTTGCATTTTCTCTCCACGACAATGCTGGGAGGTTTTACCACCATCATTATAACATGATCTAGTGACCTGACACATGTGCGGTCAACAATACCTAGAAATTCAGAAGCTTTTCGGTTTTATTTCCAGCAGATATAATTGCTTCCCTTCTGTGTATGAACACATCCTAGAAACCCACACACACATACACACACACACACACATATATCTGTAATATGATATTTTCTTCTCTGTAAATGAAAATTGATCTCAATTTCATACCAAGTTCATCATTTCCCTGAAAGTGAAGGCAGGTTCTTTTGCATCTGTTCAAACAAAAGACCCAGACACCAGCTGGTGAGGAGCTTGCCTGCTTCTGGGTGTTGGGTCTGTCTCTTCCCCTTTGCTTTTAGATGGGTACAACTATGGGACCACCAACTACAACCTGTCCCTGAAGAGTTGAGTCACCCTGTCAGTAGACACGTCCAAGAACCAGTTCTCCCTGAAGCTGAGCTCTGTGACCGCCGGAGACACGGCCGTGTATTACTGTGCGAGAGACACAGTGAGGGGAGGTGAGTGTGAGCCCAGACACAAACCTCCCTGCAGGGAGGCGGAGGGGGCGGGCGCAGGTGCCGCTCAGGACCAGCAGGGGGTGCGCGGGGCCCACAGAGCAGGAGGCCGGGTCAGGAGCAGGTGCAGGGAGGGCGGGGCTTCCTCATCTGCTCAGTGCTCTCCCTCCTCACCAGCACCTCAGCTGTCCCCAGGGCTCCTCTTTCTTTACTATCTGTGGTTCTCCTTCCTCACATCCTCACTGCTGGCAAGAAAGGAAGGAGAAATTTTTTTATCATTGAGGTTTTAACAGTCACTGGCACCTGTTTTTTCAACAAATTCCCACAAGACCCATTTTACTTTCTCGACAAGCAAAATATTCCAAGGCTACTCACCATCCCTTGATTGGCGTCATCGAATTCATCGTGTCCTGCTCTTAAATTCATATGCTGAAACCCCAATCCCAGTGGCTCTGTATTTGGAGAGAGGGATTTTAAGAGGGAAAATAAGTTAACTGAGGTCATAAATGTGGGACCGTAATCCAGTAGGACTCTTGTCCGTATGAGAGGTGGAAGACAGAACCCTCTCTCTCCACATGCACACAGAGAAGAGGCCATGTGAGGACGCATTGCATAAGAAGGTGGCCGTTTGCAAGCCTGGAAGAGGCCTCTCAAAAAACTAACCCTTTCTGCACCCAGATCTTGGACATCAAGGCTCCAGAACAATAAGAAAATTAATATTTGTTATTTGAAACAACCTAGTCTTTGCTATCTTCTGATGAAAAGTCAAGCAGATTCAGATACAATTGTGTTAGCTCCATCTCCTGGAGGGACAAGCAGCCCACCAAGGCTGGATACATCTCTCAAATTATTTTTATAAAGTAAAATAGATCCAAGATGACAATCCCACCACATCATTGTCTGCTGAGTCATTTACTTAGCAGGCGTCTCTGAGGTCAGCCCTGGGGCCTGTGTTCTAGGTTATGTCTCTCACTTTCCACTATGAGAATCCATGTAGATAATGAGAACCAGCCAGATGGAGTCCTGATCTCTGCCCACCTTCTGCTTCCCCCCACGTATCCCACAGAAAAACACTCCAGCATCACCCTTGCGTATTCTACTCTCTAAAATTCCACTAAAGCTGAACCTAAACCAGGAGATATTTGGGGCTGGACTCTTGTTCTCTTCTTCTTAGTCTTCCACAAGGTCCAGGTGCAGAGTAGAGCCTCAATAAAGATGGAGCACCAATTCCCCTAACCACATCATTCCCTTACATCCTTGTCATGCATCTGCCCTCTGTGGGCACCCAGGGCAGGTTACACAGGAATTGCCTCAATCTGACCTCAGCTGATCTTCTGAGACCATGGGTCATGCACACTTAGGATTCCAGGTCATGCAGGCTCTACTGCAGGACAAACTTGTGTCCTGTGGGGCACAGACACCTGCTGACCCTGAGTTTTCTCTAATAACTCTCACACCTGGTGTTAGCGTATGTTCAGATGGCCCCTCAGTGCAGTGCACTAGGGTGATCAGCCTCACAGGTGGCCTTCTCAGTCAGTGGACAGAAAATGGGATGGACAGGCTGGTCCCTCCCATCATTGATGATGTCCAAGTGAATCTTAAATAAATGAAACAAAATTAACAACAAAGGGGAAGAATAAGTGCCTGTATCTGGGAGGTATACAGGGTCCCAGAACTGTACTGGGAGTGGGTGTGAGAGGCCCTTCTGGGTGGAAAATCCTCCAGCGTGAGTGAAAGCTGAAGGAATGATCACTGTGCAGGTGGAGGCTGATGGGGCAGCTGTCAGCTTACATTTCCTGAAGCTGTTCCTGGGTGCGTCAAGATTGGATGGTCCGTGTACATGAAAATGAGGGTTGGACTCATGTAGGAACAAGGAAATTATCCCATAGGAATGGAAGAAAATAAAACCAGAGATGGGCACCCCTGGAGACAGCTCATTAGATTTAGTGGAGGAAAGAAAGAAATTTATTCCAATGACCCCAGCATGTTCAGCTAAATATGAGTTGCTTTAGTAGACAGAATTATGAAGGGAAGGGTGATGGAATTTACAGAAGGAAATAACATAGGATAAATGAAAATAAATCTACACAAATCTATCAAAAGACAGATGCCAGAGTGGAGCAGATGCAGCGACTTCATTACTCCGGGAACCTACCAGCGACACTTGGCATTCCTCTAAGGCAGGTCTACTGGTGATGAACTTCTCCACTTTTTGCTTTGGGGGAAACTTCTCAAACATCCTGCATTACTGAAGAAAAGTTTAATCCATGTAACATGTTTAGTTGGCAGTGTTTTGGCTTTGCTTTTATTTTCAGCAACTTGAATAGAATCGTGCACATCATGAAATTTCAGTGAACAACAGACTTCACATGACAAAGTTCTCATTAGATTATAATACTGTATTTTCCCTGCATTTATTCCATGTATAGATATGTTCATGTGTATAAATAC
Source organism: Rhinopithecus roxellana (assembly GCF_007565055.1). Taxonomy (NCBI): domain Eukaryota; kingdom Metazoa; phylum Chordata; class Mammalia; order Primates; family Cercopithecidae; genus Rhinopithecus; species Rhinopithecus roxellana. The sequence goes on along the minus strand of NC_044553.1, from coordinate 778,167 downwards.
CTACCATGGTGATTCAGCTGCCCACAGTGTTCAGTACAGTAACATGCCATACAGATGTGTTATCTAGGAGCACTATGCTTTCCCACACAGCCTGGGCGTAGCAGGGATTTCATGTGGGTTTGTGTAAGCATGCTCCATGATCGTTGCACACTGACAACGTTGCCTAAGGACACATTGCTCAGATGTATCCCTACCGTCTTTTTGCTGTTGTTGTTGTTTGAGATGGAATCTCACTCTGTCACCCAGGCTGGAGTGCAGTTGCACAATCTCAGCTCACTGCAACCTCTGCCTCCCAGGCTCAAGTGATTCTCCTGCCTCAGCCTCCCAAATAGCTTGGATTACAGGCATGTGCAACCGCACCCAGCTAATTTTTTCCCCTATTTTTAGTAGAGACATGCTTTCACCATGTTGCCCAGGCTGGTCTTGGACTCCTGACCTTAGGTGATCCACCGAGGTGACTAAAATAGTTTGAAGCCCCTGGCTCCTGCATCCTCTAGACGTACTCCACACCCTCTCATTACACACAAGCTAATTTATTACTCTTTCCCGAGTTATATTTGCCAAGGCTCATCTCCTCCACTTGGACACTTTGGTATATCCATATGTGTCCATTTTGGTTCAGCCAGGGACACAGAACCGGGAAGACATCATGGATTTTCTAGAGGGAGCTGGCTTGGGGAATCAGCGGTTGGAGTAGAAAGCGCCTTTGTCCATGTTTCACAGGCCTGAGGGCCGTGGGCAGGAGGTCAGGAAGAGAGGATGGCCAGACGGCTGGGGAAACCAGGATGAACAAAGCCAGTTTCCTTCCTGGCGAGCAGGGGCATGTGGAAGCCTGGTGTCCCTCTAAGGATGAACCACACTCACCTGCCCACTGCTACCTGCCAATGAGGTGACCTGCAGAGCAGCAGCTCCTGAGCCACTGACAGTGACTTCCTCCTCCACCAAACCCTCTAGGATCTGTGCTTCCAGGAGTGTGAACCCCAGCAGGTCCCCAAATTTTCAGTGGGTTCACCTAGCTAGTGTCTGTGCTCAGCCCCATCCCCAGGCTCCTGTCCTGGTGGTGTGTACAGTGTCACCACAGTGGTGACAGTGACAGCAAGTGCCTGCACTTTCCAGGCCAACAAATTTGAAAGAAGCAAGTCACGGGGCCAACCTGGATATGGGGGAATCACACAAATTTCCTTCTTGGGGGAAGTGCTGGGAAGCAGCCTTGAGTCCTCCTCAGCTCACGTGCAGCTGCCGGTGCTCATCCCAGTGGGGGGACACATGAGCCCTCCCCACGGCCAGGATGGAGCTGTTTCAGTCACACCAGGACGAGAATGTATCTTCTCTATGGGGGCTTTTGAAGCACAGCTCTCCTGCTCCTGAGATTTGAGATTTATAAAGACAAACCCCACAGAGTGGACCTGCACAAATAAGACAGGACAGGATACCCAGAAGAGACACCCCATATGAGAAGGGACAGGCAGGTCCCATCACTGACCCTGGTCCTCAGAAACCCTGAGCACCTACTCACCTTCCCACGTCCCCTGTTCCTGATCAGTGCCCTATCTGCTCCTGAGAAGGTCCCCATCAACAGTCCCCAGGGTTCTGCCCCCTTCCTTGATGTGCCTCTGGGAGTGGGGCTGGCTGGGCTGTGGGTCTGCTGTGACTCTCCCCACAGGTCAGCGGCTCAGTGTGGGCTGCCCCGACTTGGCGGGGCTGGGCTGTGTCTGGCCCTCCCAGAGGAAGCCTGGATGCTTCTCAGAGGCATTTGCAGGATCCCAGGTCCTGGAGGACAGGGAAGCCACGGTGTGTGCCGGGCCCCATCTCCAGGTGTAAGGTGTTTGCTGTTGCTCTGCTTGACAAGGGCATATCCCCAGGCCTAGGGGCACTGTGGGCGCACAACCAATGTGCTAGACACAGGGAGAAAGTCAGGTTTCCCTCCCATTACTGTGGGACTCTAGTCACTCTGTGTGTGTTTGTGTGTGTGTGTGTGTGTTTGTGTGTGTGTGTGCGCGTGCGTGTATGTGTGTTTGTATGTGTGTGTGCGCGTGCATGTGTGTGCGCGCGTGCGTGTGTGTGCGTGCGTGTGTGTAGATTAGGAGTTGTGGAGTGGGCTCTGAGCCCCAGGATTTTGTAGGTTTAGAAATTATGTGATGAGGTGTTCATCCAAATGAACTGAAAAGAGATGAGGTGTTCTCCCAAAGCCCCTGGGAGCTCCTGGACTCACTGTGAGTGTGGACTGATTCAGTGACTCCAGAGAAGGGGCTCCCTGGTGGTTTCATAGAAGTTTCATAGAATCCTTGCTTGGGGTCTTTCTGCAGAGTTCACTGACTTTCCTACTGCCAATTTACTATTGTAAGAGATGGTGTCTGCCGTACATGGTGTCACGTGTCACTAAAGGAGCATTCTGAGCCAGAGCACACCCTCTTCCTACTGGGGGGGAAAAGCTCTAGTTCAGACAGGAGCCTCTCTGCAGTGCAAGGGCTAGGCTGCAGGGGATGCTCAAAGCTCACCCAGTACAGGCTCCAGCCCCAGAGCAGGTGCACAGGAGGCTGGGGAGGGATTTCTCTCAAGATCTGTGTCCTTATTTTAAAAATCTAAAATAAGTATTTGACAAAGACTGCTGAACATTCTGTAAATACCCTGTTCAATTGCAAGCATTTATCAAATTCGATGTTGTAATGAAAACCATTTTTACACTGGAGATTTCTAACCATTCTGGATATCTCAGTAGTATGCAGCTGGAGGTTAAGGAAAATTTTCTTTTATATAAATAAGTGCAACTTTTGGAGAAACACACTCATCCCCCGGTTAATACATTCATATATGAAAGCCTAGAAATGTTTATATTACCTTGGAGCCATTCAAGTGTGGGTTCCCAGTGAGGTCCTATTCTAGGGAAAATTGTTCTCCAGTGGGAGAAGCTCTGTCAACATAGAGTTTAGGGATATGGCAGGGCTCACATGGCCTCTAAGGGGATTACAGCTTGAACCCTTAGCAACCTCTGTGTGTTACCTCTCTGCTCTTTCTCATGCATTATCAGGTATGAAATAAGATCACTCATGAATATGCAAATAACTGAGGCAAATATAGCTATCTTTGTGCCCTGAGAGCATCACCCAACAACCACACCCCTCCACAGAAGCCCCTAGACCACAGCTCCTCGCCATGGACTGGACCTGGAGGATCCTCTTCTTGGTGGCAGCAGCAACAGGTAAGGGACTCCCCAGTCCCCGGGCTGAGGGAGAAACCAGGACAGTCAACTGAGGCTTCACACACTCCCATCTCCTCTCCACAGGTGCCCACTCCCAGGTGCAGCTGGTGCAGTCTGGGGCTGAGGTGAAGCAGCCGGGGGCCTCAGTGAAGGTCTCCTGCAAGGCTTCTGGATACACCTTCACTAGCTATGCTATGAATTGGGTGCGACAGGCCCATGGACAACGGCTTGAGTGGATCGGATGGATCAACACCAACACTGGGAACCCAACGTATGCCCAGGGCTTCAAAGAACGATTTGCCTTCTCCATGGACACCTCTATCAGCACGGCATATCTGCAGATCAGCAGCCTAAAGGCTGAGGACACTGCCGTGTATTACTGTGCGAGAGACACAGTGTGGAAACCCACATCCTGAGAGTGTCAGAAACCCTGAGGGAGGAGGCAGCTGTGCTGATCTGAGACAGTGACAGGGACAACGTGGCTGCACCCTTTGTTGATGTAGGGTTATAAACATACATATATATGCACCCAACACTGGAGCACCCAGATATATCAAGCAAATATTATTAGAGTTAAACAGAGAGATAGACCCAATACAGTAATAGCTGGAGACTTTAACACCCCACCCTCAGCAATGGACAGATCTTTCAGACAAAAAATAAACAGTGAAATCTTGGACTAAATCTATATGACAGACCAAATGGACTTAATGGATATTGACAGAACACTTCATCCAATGGCTGTAGAGTACACAGTCTTTTCCTAAGCATATGGATCAGTCTCAAGGATAGACCATACACTAGACCAGAAAATTAGTCATTTTTTAATTGAAAAGATATCAAGTACCTTCTCTGATCAAAATGGAAGAAAACTAAAATAAGAGGAATTTTGAAAACTATGCAGACACATGGAAATTAAACAACATGCTCCCTAATTAAACAATTTGCTCCCAAATTGAAGAATATGCTCAAACATGGGTTAATAAAGACATTAAAAATTTTTTAAATTTATTGAAAGAAAACAAAGCATATAAAAACCTATGAAATACAGTGAAAGTAGTACTAAGAGGAAAGTTTATAGTTATAAGCACTTATGTTGAAAATGCAGACACCGTAAAATAAATATCCCAGGAATGTCTCTTAAAAAACAGAGAAGCAAGATCAAATCAAACCCAAACATAGTAAAATAAAAAAGTAAAGATCAAAATGTTAATACATAAAATTGAAATAAAGAAAACAATAGAAAAGAGGATTAAATGAAAAGTTGTTTTTTAAAAAGATAAAAGACATCTACAAACCTTTAACCAGACTAAGAAAAAAAGAAAGAAGACAAAAGTAAATAAAATCAGAGAGAAAAAATGGAAATATTACAACCAATAGTGCAGAAAATCAAAGGATCATTAGAAGCTACTAGGAACAATTAATGCCAATAAATCAAAATATCTGGAAGAAATAGATAAATTTAGAGACACATACAACCTTGACCAAACCAGGAAGAAACTGAAAACCTGAACAGATCAGTAACAAGTAGTGAGAGTGACGCCGTAATAAAAGGTCTCCCAGCAAATAAAAAACTCAGGGCTTGATGATGTCATCGCTCAATTATGACAAACATTTAAAGAAGAGATAATATCTAATCCCACTCAAAATATTCCAAAACTAGATAAAGAGGGGAGGAATTCTTCCAAACCTCCTGTACGAGGCCAGTGTTACCCTTATACAGAAGCCAGACAAAGATACACCTAAAAATAAGAAAACTACAGGTCAGTATCATTGCTAAATGTGGACACAAACTCCTCAAGGAAATCTTAGCAAATCAAATTCAATATCGTAACAACAACAAAAAAAGAAGCATTCAACATGACCAAGTGCAGTTTATCCCAGGGATGCAAGGATGTTTCAACCTATGCAAATGAATCAATGTGACACATCATATCAACAGAATGAAGGGCAGAAGACATAAGATCGGCCTTACCTTGTTCTCCTCACCCAAAGTCTCCTATCAGTGCTTCAGTCCTCTTGACCAGTCCTGCTGTACTTGGTCTCCTGTGATTCCGTTCCCAGGTCCTGAAACACTGTGCTTCTGCACACCTGGAGTCTCTCTCCTCTTTGAACACGGAGATCCTGTATCCTCAGAGAGGGGTGATGACTCATCGTGGCTGCCATGTCCCATACAAACAATTCTTCCAACACAGTTGTGATTTTTCCTGTTGGAAATTGAAAGGGGATGTGGGAATCACTGTGTGTGTGTGTGTGCGTGTGTGTGTGTGTGTGTGTCCTCAGGCATGTTGAGAACACAGCAGGGCTCTATGTATAACAGGAAAGCAATGTTTTTCCAGATCATCTATTTTCTTATGAAGTGTTCATAGGTAATCAAAAGGAAATTAATCACAGTTTATAAGATGTTGTGGACTTGAGTGATGTTGTCACTCGAGGCTACTAGGGGGGCTCCAGGAAAAAAAATCTAGAAAAGGATAAGGCTATGAGCAAAGAAGCAAAACATGGGGGGCAACAGAGAGGGATGAGCAGGGGTAACTCAACCAGGGAGGGATAAAACCACATACCACAGAGGGTGAAAAATCTGTGCTCACCAAAGAAGAGAACATAATCAGCATTTCTCCCAATCCTCCCTCCAGAAGCATGACTGCCAGTAAAGTTCACAATGGAGCATCTCCAGCTGGGAACCCAAAAAAGGAGGTGGACTTCAGGCCACATGTCCTGGGCACAAGATGTTTCCCCGGTTCCTACTCCTATTCTGCCCTCTCTGTCCAGCAAAACTGCTTGTTTCTGTCACCCGACACCCTAGGGTTGAGAATGGATGCCTTGATACTCAGCAGAGGGATGCTCTTTCAGAGCAGGAATGAATTTGTGTCATCTGACGCCTGAGCAGGACACTCACCCCCGGGAAGAGGCTCCGAGACAGAGCGTCGCCGTCGTTCCTACCCCTTATATGTGTGGGGCTCCTGGCACATGCACACTTCTTCTCAAACTCTGTTTATACCCCAGCAACAATGCTGAGTGTTGTCAGCCTCTCTCCTCCCCAGATACCGCTCTGTCATCAGCCTGAGCACAATTTCCTCATGAAAACTATTATCTTTCTCTCCATTAGATCAACCTTTTACAAGTCTTTGATGGATGACAGTTTTTCAGTGTGAGAATCTAGAAATAAGAAATGGGGTGATGGGGACAAGTGAGCTCTGTGTTTGACTTACCACGATGTTCCCTCTTATCCCAGATATCCTGTCCTAGGTGCAGCTGCAGGAGTCAGGTCCAGGACCCATGAGGCCCTCAGACACTGCCCTCCATCTGTGCTGTGTCTGGATTATCTCTTATTTTATTTCACTTTATTTTATTTTTTACCAGTGGACATTATTTGAGCTGAATCCACCATCCTCTGGGCAACAGATTAGAATGCCTGGGGCACAGTTACCAGGATGGATCACCAAGGAATATATATCATGAACCCTCTACCCAGGTCTGCATCTCCATCAACAATGACTCAACCAAGAGCCAGTTCTCTGTGAAGCTCAGTTCTGTGGCTGCCTAGGACATGGCTAAGTATCACTGTGAAAGACTCAGTGAGGAGGTGTCCTTGTGAGCCCAGACACAAACCTTGCTGTCAGGGCACTGAGGACCACCAGCAAGACTCAGGACCACCACAGGGACTCAGGATCACCAGGGGAAGAGCAGGTTGCAGGAAGCACAGGGCCAGCCCCAGAGCAGGTGTGGATGGAGATGAGAGGCTGGTTTACTGCCAGCGTCTAGGGCTGCCTCACCTATCTACATGTTTCCTCCAGGGACCCTCTCTTATTTCATGATGCTCCACCTAGCTCTAAGTCTCTGAAATGCCACAGTTTTGTTGCACTAGGAGGAAACCTTCTCACAGGTGCTAAATGCAGAACAATCTCTCTGTCAGTGGTCGCCAAGGTCACAGCCCTGTGGAAGCTGAGGGGAACCTGGTGAGTCTTGTCCAGTCACACTTAGGACAGGGACCTTAGTGGGTTTCCCTGAAGAAAACAGTGTTTAGGAATTCTAACCTCAGCCAAGAGAGAGGCTGGGTCAGGGTCAGTGCCAGGTAGAACCTTACAGGTTTTATGTCCGACCCTTCTCCTGACACAAAAGCATGCAAATCAGTATCAGCACTGATCTGGGGCCCCTTTTGCTCCTAGCACATTTTATTTCTTGTTAGTTGTTTTAGTTGTTGATTTTCCTTTTACTGTTCCTGATCCCTGTAAAGTGGAGATGTGGTTCTTGCTATAAAATGTCCAGTGCTCAAGCCCTTTCCCTGCAGCTCAGGTGGGGCTCAGGCTGTGGCTCCTGCAGTCACATGGGAGAAGCTGATGGGACTTTTCTTCTCTCCCATTGCTCAGAACCCTCCACTGCATTGTGTGGAGACTCACCTGAGAATGCAAGTGGCCAATAGTTGTGAAGAGGATGAGCCTGTGTGGCCAAAATGGAATGTGGATGTGGAATTTATCCTGTGCTGCGCGAACTACCACAGACTCACCTTCCTCACCAGTAGTGTTAGAAAGAGAGTGGGAAAGTTGTCAGAATCAAAGTGGAGCCACTTTTATTAAAACCCTGACAAATGGAACTAGGAATGACAATGAAGGAGGGTTCTTAAGCCCATATTCCTGATAACAAGAACTATCATAAATAGACTCTGCTTAACCACAATCTTGGGAAGAAGACACCACAATCTTACAAAAAATTACTTTTGCAAGGACATCATCCCAGAAACTGCCTGTTCAAAATTACACTGATGCCACCACCCTTGAAACTGATTCTACAACTACAGTATCATTCTCTCAAAACAACTTTTGTAACCCACCTCATTTTCACTTCATAAACCTATGAATTGACATCCCAGAGTTACTGCTGCGTTTGTTGATAACGCTAACTAATAAGGTCTTTTAACAATGTTTGCAGCTGCTTTTCTCTGATGTCTCTTCTAAAATAAAGAATTTCCAAGTTGATGACAATAAAAAGATAATTAGGAAGATCTGGTGGGAAGGCATCCTTAACATCCTGTTGAATGCTTCTGCATAGCACATCAATCCCCTAAAATACTTTGCTCTATCTGCATTTAATGAATCAGAGTGTAATAATGAAGATGTAATTGAAAATATGTCAGCTTTTGATGAATCAAGTCATACGGTGATAATGTTTGTGTCCTTAAGAAAGCAGACTCTGTGTTGTAAGTTTTAGCAGTTGTACATTTGGCAAATAAAGTTCATGTGTTTTTGAATGTTGTGTGACTTTTTACTTAAGGATGCAACATATGATTCAGTTTTACTTAAAACTTTCCAGAAGATTTTTGGCAGTCAGAACAGTGCAACATTTGAGTAACACTAAGGAACTAAACAAGTTATTTTGTAATTGCTCCTGTGAGGTATGCACATCGCTCACTTAATATTGAAATTCAAATGCCACAGGTAGAAAAATCAAATAAAGCAAATTTTATGAACTGTCATGGCTGTGGTTTTTGTCAAGCAAGTTATTCATGTCAGCAAGAAAATAAACATAACAATAAAACATCTTCAGATCCAGGGGGAGGCTGACCTCTGCCCTCTCTATTATAAGTACAAGTTGGTGTCACATCCAAATTATTTTTCAGGCTCCAGGGTATAAAATGCTCTTGAACAGTGAAACTAACAGCTGTCCCCTCAGGCCTGGCTGAGGTATGTGGGGAATGCAGGCTTGTGTGCAAGAAGAAGATTACATTTTTGTGTCTTCTCCTGTGTCTGGAGACAGCTCCGCAGGGTGAGTGACTCAAACATGGGTCTGTAAGTCAAGCGAAGAGAACAGGTTTAGTCCAAAAATCAGCATATTCTTAGAGGCACCCATCGCCCCATCACATGGGTGAGAAATTTTTGAAACAAGTGAAGTGTGAATTCACTAGTAAGTGATGCAATTATTGTATTTCCATGAAATTTCATTGACAAGACAAGGGCTTCTATAGATCACTCACGCACAAATACACAAAATGTGTTTTTGCATCTGTGAGTGTCTAGAGAAAAAGAATCTTTTGAGGAAACTTCTTCAGGTTACAGAGATGGGTTTAAGTTGGAGATCTCACAGGAGTGTGTCTTTGAGTGAACACTGGCCTATTAATTAACTAGGTCAAAATGCCCTCTTTGGAGTAGCTGTCCAATTATGTAGATTTCTGAGTTGTGAAACATAAACCCAAGGGTTGACTTACTGGAATTTGACTGCTGTGTTGATAAAATTTTTGATATGGTTTCTTCCAATGATTTAAGAATAGTTTTCCTGTGTCTTTACTCCAGGAAATGAATTTTCATGAGTTATCGGGACACCATGTTTCAGGTGCTTTAGTTAAAGAGACTGACTTCTTGGGGGCAGGTCTCTCTTCTAACAATGAACTCACTTCTGCAAAGCATTCAGTCTGTGGCTCTATTGCCACGAATCATGAAGCTTTTACACTCCAATGCACTAAACATAATGCCCCTTCGATTAAATATCCATTGACATTGACATGAATTGGCCACTCTTGGATATGTGTCCTATGTTATGAGCCCAACATGTCAGTGGACTGAGAATCCTCTATTAGCTGCCTCTGTGTGTAGCACTGAGCAGATTGACAATCCTCAGAGTCATCCATGGAAAGTCCTGAGGTTTATGGGGTTCTTGGAGACATTCTGGTGAGTTGAAAGGAGAAACAGGATTACGGGCTGCCAGTCATTTCAACAACAATGGGAGTCATTACCATCTAAGTGTAAAGTCTACATCACTCAAAATACCCTCCACAACAGGCTGACAGGAAGAAATTCAACCTCACAATGGCTCCATGACAACTCTTTAGTATACTTGGTAGTGAGGCTTTTTCAGGGAAGAAATGTCCACTCCAGTGTGTCCCTGATGCTGCTCTCAGCTAAAGTAAACTGTGGACTGGACCCAAGATTCTCTGAGATCAATATGAGGGCTACTGCTGCTCCAATATTTTCAAACAGGCATGTGGCAATTTAGATGAGCCTGGCTTTGTGGTTGGTTATATGTGAATCTGAACTAAACAAAGAGAAAGGGCATGTCTGAACTAGTGTGAGGGTGAGAAATCTCATAGACCCCACACCCCACACTCTTGTTTTTATATCCTCCAGGAACCTCCAGGTTTTTTGGGTGAAAATTGACATAGATCATTTCCTGGATAAGTCATCAAAATTCCTAGTCTTTGAGAAATACATAGAAATTATTCCAGATAGACAATCCAGGGGAAAGACATATCTAGAACATTATCTATGTGGGGTAAGGTAGTCCATCTCCATTGCAAACCCCTCCCAGCACCCTTCCTTTATCATGAAATCGGATAAAATTAGCCAATAGAGAAATAATCCTATAATGTTGTAGCCAGAAAAGGGAAAGCATCAGTTCCATTTCTGGACACTCTGTGTATAGGTCACAGCCCAGAGAAAAAAAGACGACAGAATTATTAAGATTCAATTGTATGAACATATATACTTCCAGGATGCACACTTTGTTTTCTCACCAGGATAGTTAATCTGGGTTAAAGGTGAAAGTGTGACAATGCACAGACTCTATCTGGGGAGGAGAATATAGGGAAACTGAAAGTCAATGGCAGAGACTATGACAAGGACAGTAGGGAAATCTGAAGCCTCTGACATAAATTTTTTGAAGATAAGGTCTTGGCAAATCCATTGACCTCAGATTATTTTATCATAGGGAATTTTCAGGGTTCCTAGCAGAGAAAAAAATGCATGCACTTGGCCAGGCACGGTGGCTCACACCTGTTATCCCAGGATTTTAGGAGGCCGAGGCAGGTGGATCACGAGGTCAGGAGATTGAGACCTTCCTTGCTAACACGGTAAAACCCCATCTCTACTAAAAACACACACACACACACAATTAGCCGGGCGTGGTGGCCGGCGCCTGTAGTCCCAGCTACTCAGGAGGCTGAGGTAGGAGAATGGCGCGAACCCGGGAGGCAAAGCTTGCAGTGAGCAGAGATTGGGCCACTGCATTCCAGCCTGGGCGACAGAGCAAGACTCCGTCTCAAAAACAAAAAACAAACAACACAAAAAACGAAACAAAACGAAAAACAAACAACAACAAAAATGCATGCACTTCCCAAGTGTCCACTTGTATTGTTTGCCGTAGATCTCTAAGACAAAAAAAAAAAAAGTAAGCCTAAGCCTACTGTCAGTGTAGGAGGCACTTTTTATAGGCTAGAAACTAGGAACAAAGAAAAATGTGTGTCACTGGAATAGTAGATACAAAGTTGGTTTTATTCTGAGTGTATTTGAACCTGCAGGTATTCTTAGATGTAACATTCAACTGCAAGAGCTCAAGGAAGAAACAAGGCACTCCGAAAATCCTAAAAGTTTTTGTATTCATCGCATGTCCACTGATTCAGGAAATGTGAAGCTTCAGAGAAGGGGCTCCCTTCTGTGTCATAGAATCTTTGCTTTGCGTCTCCCTGTAGAGTCAAATTGGTTTAACAAGGCTCTTTAATTCTTAAAAGACGTGGTGTCAGCAGTACCTTGTGTCACTGAAGGAGTGTTCTAAACCAGGACACAGCTACTTCATGCTGAGCTAGAGACCGTGAGGGGAAATGCCTGTGGACTACAACAGAAACCTCATTGCAAGGCAAGGGCTTGGCTGGAGGGGGGCACTCGGGAGCCACCAGGCACAAGGCCAGCCCTAGAGCAGGTGCACAGGAGGCTGGGGAGGAGGTTTTCTCTCAGGGCCTGGGTCTTCCTTTGTCAGGAAAAAAAAACCTAAAATAACTGTTCAAGAAGTCGCTGATGTGCCTTTAAATATCCTAGTACATCCAAACCATTCATATAACTTAAGGCAATAAGAACTATTTTTTCAAGTGGATTTATAGGACTATAATATCTTAATAGTGAGAATATGAAGGATGGGTATGTTTTTACTATTCAATGGGTACCAATTAGTTGAAGAAACTATATTCCTACGAAAAAGAAATTCAGATTGCATTGTTAAGTAATGTTGCCTACATTGTGTGAGTGACAGGGCAGTGATGGATCTGAGGGTGTGGTAGGTTCACAACCTAGTGAGTCAAAAATCAACATGTAAAGATAGGGATCCATGGATATGAACTGGAAGTATGGAAATACTTTACAAAAGTCTAATAAAGGGAGCTTGAAAAGTAACCCGAAATTATTCAAAACACAAATTCATTGACAATTATTTTGGGATTAGAGAGTTCATAAAGAACTCCAAACTCCGGTTACATCTTCTGATTCCCATCGTTCCTGAGACGACAAAATCAGCTCTAATTATGCATCACAGGGCAAATCCATAAAACAAGTTTTTCTATTGAAGACCCTGGGGGATCAGGACATCAGACAGGTGCTGGAGACACTGTCTCAGGAGCGCCCAGTAGATCTCAGAGGGACCTGCTGGACACTCACGTGGGACATCAGCGTCACTTTCTCAGAGTCACCAATGAGCTGTGCTGGTGCCTGACACGTCCAGGATAGGGCCAAGGCACATGCCCAGTGTCACAGACTGTGATGGTCCCCAAAATAATCCAGCTGGCCTCTATACTAATCAAATGTAGGAATTCAATTTCAAGAACATATACTGCTCCCCTGCCCACCACATCACCTCCTCACCAATAGGATTAATCCAGATTAAAGAGAAAAGTGTGGCAACACACAGACTCTGTCTAAGGACTAGAACTAAGGGAAAACAAAGGCAGCGGGAGAGAAAAAGTCAAGGACAGTAAAGTTATTTAAAGCCTCTGACACCAACACCTTCGGGAACAAGGTCAGTACCCCTCCCTCAGTGACCTTAGATATACCTCTCACGGGGCATCTGCAGGGTTCTCAGATGAGAACTAGCCAAGACAACCTGAAGGCACCTTCTGGATCTCCAGCATTACTGAGCTTACTTTAGTTCTGTTTGGAAAAACAAAACAACAAAAACAACAACCACAAACATAACCAGGACTGCGGGCCAGTGCTGGAAGCACTTTTCATTGACAAGACACTAGGAAGGAGGGCAAATCTGAGGCTTGTTACTGTGCAAATATGCCACTGTGAGTGTGTGTGTGTTGGGGGGTGGACCTTGAGACCTAGGGTTTGTGCGTAAAATTATAATCTGATGTGAACTTCGACCACAGAATCCAAAAAAAAAAGTCTGCCCCAAAGTCCCCATCAGTTCCTGGACTCGACATGTGTCTGGACCATATCAGTGCATCTGGAGCTCCAGGGAAGGGGTTCCCTGGTGGCTTTAGTCATTCCTTGCTTGCTGTGCCGAGGTCTCCCTGTAGGCTTTGTTAGGTTTCCTAAGGTCTATTTTCTATTGTAGGAAGTGGTGTGAGAAGTAGCTGCTGTCACTGAAGGAGCATTCTGAGCCAGGGCACAGTCACATCACATTGAGCTTGAGACACTGGGAGAAAAATGCTCTGTGAGCCCAGAAAAGAACTTCCCTGCAGGGTATTAGCTGAGCTGCAGAGGGTGCTCAGGATGCATCCAGCACAGGATCCAGCTCTGGGGCAGGTGCACAGGAGGCTGTGGAGGGGTTTTCTCTCAGGGATTGAAGATTCCTTACTTCAAAGCAATAATGACATAAAATTGAAATAAGAATTTAGCAAGTACTGATGTATCTTTAGTATTCTCTTGCATACACAGCCTTTACCTAATGCAAACCATATTTAAAAGAAGAAATGTCTAGGCCTTTCAAATGTATTTATCGTTAGGAATTGAGGGGTTGTTTTATTAATTCAATGGGTGTTACTATCGGGAGACACACTCATCCCAGAAGTTAAGATGTGCAGAGGGCAAGGCCCAGGAAAGTTCAGGCTGTCAGTGTGCCATGTGAAAAAGGAATCACATTGAGGACAATGTCCTGTGAGATTCTGGTTTTCTGTAAGAGGAGTTCTGTCTTCATGGACTTCTAAGCATGTCAGATGACAAATATCATTAAACAAGTTCAGGTCATGGAGCTCAGCATCCCACTGTGGAGTGGGCCGTGTGTCACCTATCTTCTTCCCCAGGGTGGGCTGGCTTGAGCTATGAAATACCTGCCTCATGAATATGCAAATGCACTGGCGTCTACCAAGGTAAATACAGACCTGTCCTTGCCGAGAGAGCATCACACAGCAACCACATCCCTCCCCTACAGAAGCCCCCAGAGCACAGCACCTCACCATGGACTGGACCTGGAGGCTCCTTCTCTTGGTGGCAGCAGCTACAGGCAGGAGAATCCTCAGTTCCAGGGCTGATGAAGGGACTGGGTCCAGTGAAGTGGTGTCTCATTCTCTCCTCTGTCCTCTCCACAGGCGCTCACTCCGAGGTCCAGCTGGTGCAGTCTGGCGCTGAGGTGAGGAAGCCTGGGGCCACCGTGAAAATCTCCTGCAAGGCTTCTGGATACACCTTCACCGGCTACTACCTGCACTGGGTGCGACAGGCTCCTGGAAAAGGGCTTGAGTGGATGGGACTTGTTGATCCTGAAGATGGTGAAGCAAACTACGCACAGAAGTTCCAGGGCAGAGTCACCATGACCGCGGACACGTCCACAGACACAGCCTACATGGAGCTGAGCAGCCTGAGATCTGAGGACACGGCTGTGTATTACTGTGCAAGACACACAGTGTGAAAACCACATCCTGAGAGTGTCAGAAACCCTGAGGGAGGAGGCAGCTGTGCTGGGGCTGTGAAGATGACAGGATTTATGAGGTCTAAATTATTTAGAAGATGGGTTAAAAGTCACCGAGTAAAAGTAGAAAGATACATACATTCCAATCATATAGGAAATCATCTTGTCAACTTTCACCCTATAAGTAACATTCACAGAGTGGGAAAGACAGCCATCAATTAAGCTGATGCAAACATTCCTTTGTGAGGACATACATTTTAAAATCGAATGGATAAATCATTTGGAGCAGGATTGCTTGATCACATGGTAAGGCTAAACATAATTTCTAAAAGGTGGCCAACATTTCTACCAAAATGTCTTTGCCAGTCCCATTTACATTAAATTTATTTTAAAACATTTTTAGGATTACAGCAAATTTGAGTAGAATAAAGAGAGTTCCCATATACTCCCACCCAAGACACGCACAGCCTTCTCTGTGATCAACACCCTGCACTGAAGTAATAAATAACTTGCAACAGGTGAACCCACATGGACACATTAATTGTTTCCTTTTCTGGTGGTCCCTGGTGTAACAGGCCTAAGCTATCTTGAAGCACCCCGGGTTCTTCTAGTGGATTACATGAAACGACGCCAGGTAGAGGGAAAGTGAGTGGGGACGTTCCTCCTTTCACTGTTTCCTCAAGAATCCATAAAATGTAGATTGATTTACAGCTTATCTGACTCCTGGTTTTCTACGTCCCTACCAAGAGGATAAGGCCTCCAGGCATTAACAGCAGGGGTCCCCAGCCCCTAGGCAGTGAACCAGTACTGGTCAGCAGCCTGATAGAAGGCAGGTCGCACAGCAGGAGGTGAGCGGTGGGTGAGCATCACTGCCTGAGCTCCGCCTCCTGTCAGATCAGCTGTGCATTAGATTATCCCAGGAGCCGAATTCCAGTGTGAACTGTGCATGTGAGGGATCTAGGTTGCACGCTGTCTATGGGAATCCAATGTCTGATGATTGCAGGTGGAACAGGTTCATTCCGTAACCACCAGCCTCCATTATCCATGGAAAAATTGTCATCCACAAAATCATTCCCTGGTGCCAAAAAGATTGGGACTGCTGGAGTAGAGGCAGGTCTGTGCAACTAAAAGGCCAGCAGCTTCTGGTGAATCCTGTAATTAATGTCATTTAACGAGCAGTGGAGACTCGTCATGAGGGACTTCGTAAATAATGCCCTTCAGTTGGATTCAAAACACTACAAGCTCTTGGGGAGTGTTTCTGGTTAAAGCACTTTGTGCAGAAAATGCAAACACATGCATGGGATCCAGGCAGGAACAAAAGATTCCTTTACAAAGTGGTTTGGCACCTGGAACGAGCTCTCAGGGTTGGGCACTGTATCCTTTGCTGGCTGCACTTTAGCCAGAGGCCTGAGTCTGATTGGTCGTGTAGTGGGAGAGCCTCACAGGGGTCACAGGTTACAAAAATACCTGTCATCCTCCAGCTGAGCAAGCCCATCTGCGTGCTTGTCAGTGTCAGCCCCATGAGGGGCGCACTCGGGAAGGTGACGAGATGCTCACAAACCTCCCCCCATTAATTATCCACCACCACACACTCAACTGCAACCCGTGCTCCAGAAAGGGACAGGGGCCTGCAGGAATAAACAGAACGGAAGTATTTTCTTACCTGGGAAAGACACTGCCAAATACCTCATGTTTCAGGAAGGTTAACTCATAATTGTTCAGGAAGTGACCGAAGGACAGTGGTGGGTGAGGTGACGGGACAGCCTCAGGGCTGCACATAAGGAGGGCTCCCTCCCCACGCAAGCTTACTCTCCAGGAGCTGCACCAGGAACTCACAGAGGATCAGGAAGGATTCTGAGAACATTCTTCTGTGGTGCTGCCTAGAGGGGGAAAATAAATTATAAAAAAAAAAATCAATTCTAAACAAAGTATGACACTTGTTATTAGAAACTATATCTGAAACCTGTGGGAATCCTGACATAACACACCATTATCTGTGAACAAATATTTAACCCCTCCTTCCATGGGGAGGTTGACGAGGTTGGATCAGTTCTTTCATGGATAATATCCCCCAAACTCCTCTCCACTCCCTGCATATCCCCTGCTCTCTCAGTGACAAGTGCTCCTCCATGGAATGTGTTTGCTGTAGGGAGATCTTCAATTTTCCCGTCTTCTGTTTTCTTGTCTTTCTCTCCTCATCTGAGATTAAGAAACTCGCCTGCATGTAGTACATCATAGTCTAATATCTCTCATGGACAAAACAGTGGCCAAACCAATTAACCATGTGACTGACAGCAACCACCGGTGGCCACCATCCCCTCCCCTCCACAGCCCTGTGTCAGATCATCACCTGAGAGATTGTATTTGCAACTTTCTTTCACAAGCATCTTAAAACCGTTGTGTCCAATTTCACATGGAGATGTCATCTATCCATTTCCTCTTCCTAGAGAACAAAAGGAGATGAATACCAAAGACACTTCATCTCTCTGGATTATTCAAATCTAATTGTCCCTTTATTACCTTCTGATTTCTGGTCTACACAGAACACTCTACTAATTTTTCTCACTGGTGTTATACCAAAACTGATATTCAAGATACTGGAATAATTTCAAGCTACATTATTATTCTAATAATTCCAAGAATTTAGAATTACAATTATCCTCTTTTCCTTCTTTTTTTTTTTCAAGATGGAGTCTCACTGTTTTCGCCCAGTCTGCAGTGCAATGGTGTGATATCCACCACCATGCCCGGCTAATTTTTGTATTTTTAGTAGAGACAGGCATTCATCATGTTGGCCAGGCTGGTCTCTAACTCCTGACCTCAAGTGATCTTCCCGTGTATGCTGGGATTACAGGCTTGAGTCACTGCACCCGGCCAATTATCCTCTTTTCATAGATGGATAAACTAACCTAGGCCTTTGAAAATAAACCCTTACCTGAGAGTGAAAAGATAAGACATAGATCTGGAGAATTTGCTTGCAAATCAAATATTTGGAAAAGGACTTTTATCATAAATATACAAATTACCTTACAATTGAACAACAAAACCACAGAATTTAAATTTAAAATGGGCAAAGACCCGAATAGAAACTGCATCTAAAAATAAATATAAAAAGTGATCCACTGGATTAACATTGAAAAAATCCTACTAACCTAATAGAATATGTAAAATACACAATATAGACAATACCAAATGGTGATGAGTAAGTTATAAAACAGGAACTTTCACCACTTGATGGTGGGAATGCTGAAATGGCACATAGACAACTACAGTTAATAATTCATTGTATATTTCAAAATAGCTAGAAGAAGATTTAGAATGTGCTTAACACAAAGAAATAATCAATGATTGAGATGAAGGATATCCCAGTTATCCAGATTTGATCACTGCACATAATATTCTTTTATCAAAATATAACATGTACCATAAAAAGGTTTTGAACTATTACGTATCTATATAAATTAAACATTAAAAAAAAGGAAAACACCAAGGCATAGGGAGCCAGCTAAGTGCAGGTTCCCATTAGATGGGACGTTCTGCATAATCTGTAAGCTAATCAGAACCTCTGTGCTTGTAAATGACTTTACAAATCAGCTAGACTACTTGTGTCTAAAGAGAAGTCCCCCAAGTTTAACTCTTTTCCTAATGGGTGACAATTTTGAACATAAAAGAAATGCTAACATTTGTTTCTGGGAAGTTTTCTTCTTCTACTGTCAGGAGAAAAGGATTGCAGGGAGGAATCTGAGACCATCTTTCATGTCTCAACTTCAATGTGATTGCCTCAGTAAATTTTTTCCCATACCCCTGACTAGGAGAAGTCTCATATACATCCTATGAAGGAAAAGCAGAATTCTAAGCACCCCAACTGATTGGATGGACCCTTTCTCTTCACTAAGGAGTTCCAGAGACTCTTGAAAAAACTAGCTCAGGTCATGTTAGAAATAGAGGATCAGAAATGCCTCATTATGCACTCCTCCCTTTGGAATTCAAGCACGACTAGCCAGCATTTTCATGAAAACAGAGAACTCAAGGCTCAGAAAACAAATTCTTTGTAGAAGTAAGATACCAAATTCCAACCTGACTCAAGAATAGCATCACATGACAGAGAGCAGGCCTTGAAATGAATCAAAGGCTTTTACCCTAAAATGTATTTCTTTGACATATTTTATTTATTTATTTATTTTTGTTTGTTTGTTTGTTTCTTACTCTGTCAATTTTATTTACCCTCAAACACCCTCTAGGTGGAATTTTGACCTGTTATTGGTAAATCATTCTAATATCTCCCCTTAATTCCAGGAGGATATTTATTTTATTTTTTTATTTTTATTTTTATTTTTATTATTATACTTTAAGTTCTAGGGTACATGTGCATAACGTGCAGGTGTGTTATATATGTATACTTACGCCATGTTGGTGTGCTGCACCCGTCAACTTGTCAGCACCCATCAATTCATCATTTATATCATGTATAACTCCCAATGCAATCCCTCCCCCTCCCCCCTCCCCATGATAGGCCCCGGTGTGTGATGTTCCTCTTCCCAAGTCCAAGTGATCTCATTGTTCAGTTCCCACCTATAAGTGAGAACATGCGGTGTTTGGTTTTCTGTTCTTGTGATAGTTTGCTAAGAATAATGGTTTCCAGCTGCATCCATGTCCCTACAAAGGATGCAAACTCATCCTTTTCTGTGGCTGCATAGTATTCCATGGTGTATATGTGCCACATTTTCTTAATCCAGTCTGTCACAGATGGACATTTGGGTTGATTCCAAGACTTTGCTATTGTGAATAGTGCCGCAATAAACATACGTGTGCATGTGTCTTTATAGCAGCATGATTTATAATCCTTTGGGTATATACCCAGTAGTGGGATGGCTGGGTCATATGGTACATCTAGTTCTAGATCCTTGAGTAATTGCCATACTCTTTTGCATAATGGTTGAACTAGTTTACAATCCCACCAACAGTGTAAAAGTGTTCCTATTTCTCCACATCCTCTCCAACACCTGTTGTTTCCTGACTTTTGAACGACTGCCGTTCTAACTGGTGTGAGATGGTATCTCATTGTGGTTTTGATTTGCATTTCTCTGATGGCCAGTGATGATGAACATTTTTTCATGTGTCTGTTGGCTGTATGAATGTCTTCTTTTTAGAAATGTCTGTTCATATCCTTTGCCCACTTTTTGATGGGGTTGTTTGTTTTTTTCTTGTAAATTTGTTTGAGTTCTTTGTAGGTTCTGGATATCAGCCCTTTGTCAGATGAGTAGATTGCAAAAATTTTCTCCCATTCTGTAGGTTGCCTGTTCACTCTGATGGTAGTTCCTTTTGCTGTGCAGAAGCTCTTTAGTTTAATTAGATCCCATTTGTCAATTTTTGCTTTTGTTGCCGTTGCTTTTGGTGTTTTAGACATGAAGTCCTTGCCGATGCCTATGTCCTGAATGGTACTACCTAGGTTTTCTTCTAGGGCTTTTATGGTATTAGGTCTAACATTTAAGTCTCTAATCCATCTTGAATTAATTTTCGTATAAGGAGTAAGGAAAGGATCCAGTTTCAGCTTTCTACTTATGGCTAGCCAATTTTCCCAGCACCATTTATTAAATAGGGAATCTTTTCCCCATTTCTTGTTTCTCTCAGGTTTGTCAAAGATCAGATGGCTGTAGATGTGTGGTATTATTTCTGAGGACTCTGTTCTGTTCCATTGGTCTATATCTCTGATTTGGTACCAGTACCATGCTGTTTTGGTTACTGTAGCCTTGTAGTATAGTTTGAAGTCAGGTAGTGTGATGCCTCCAGCTTTGTTCTTTTGACTTAGGATTGTCTTGGCAATGCGGGCTCTTTTTTGGTTCCGTATGAACTTTAAAGCTGTTTTTTCCAATTCTGTGAAGAAACTCATTAGTAGCTTGATGGGGATGGCATTGAATCTATAAATAACCTTGGGCAGTATGGCCATTTTCACGATATTGATTCTTCCTATCCATGAGCATGGTATGTTCTTCCATTTGTTTGTGTCCTCTTTGATTTCACTGAGCAGTGGTTTGTAGTTCTCCTTGAAGAGGTCCTTTACATCCCTTGTAAGCTGGATTCCTAGGTATTTTATTCTCTTTGAAGCAATTGTGAATGGAAGTTCATTCATGATTTGGCTCTCTGTTTGTCTGTTACTGGTGTATAAGAATGCTTGTGATTTTTGCACATTAATTTTGTATCCTGAGACTTTGCTGAAGTTGCTTATCAGCTTAAGGAGATTTTGGGCTGAGACAATGGGGTTTTCTAAATATACAATCATGTCATCTGCAAACAGGGACAATTTGACTTCTTCTTTTCCTAACTGAATACCCTTGATTTCTTTCTCTTGCCTGATTGCCCTAGCCAGAACTTCCAACACTATGTTGAATAGGAGTGGTGAGAGAGGGCATCCCTGTCTTGTGCCAGTTCTCAAAGGGAATTTTTCCAGTTTTTGCCCATTCAGTATGATATTGGCTCTGGGTTTGTCATAAATAGCTCTTAATATTTTGAGGTACGTTCCATCAATACCGAATTTATTGAGCGTTTTTAGCATGAAGGGCTGTTGAATTTTGTCAAAAGCCTTTTCTGCATCTATTGAGATAATCATGTGGTTCTTGTCTTTGGTTCTGTTTATATGCTGGATTACGTTTATTGATTTGTGAATGTTGAACCAGCCTTGCATGCCAGGGATGAAGCCCACTTGATCATGGTGGATAAGCTTTTTCATGTGCTGCTGAATCCGGTTTGCCAGTATTTTATTGAGGATTTTTGCATTGATGTTCATCAGGGATATTGGTCTAAAATTCTCTTTTTTTGTTGTGTCTCTGCCAGGCTTTGGTATCAGGATGATGTTGGCCTCATAAAATGAGTTAGGGAGGATTCCCTCTTTTTCTATTGATTGGAATAGTTTCAGAAGGAATGGTACCAGCTCCTCCTTGTACCTCTGGTAGAATTCAGCTGTGAATCCATCTGGTCCTGGACTTTTTTTGGTGGGTAGGCTATTAATTATTGCCTCAATTTCAGAGCCTGCTATTGGTCTATTCAGGGATTCAACTTCTTCCTGGTTTAGTCTTGGAAGAGTGTAAGTGTCCAGGAAATTATCCATTTCTTCTAGATTTTCTAGTTTACTTGCGTAGAGGTGTTTATAGTATTCTCTGATGGTACTTTGTATTTCTGTGGGGTCGGTGGTGATATCCCCTTTATCATTTTTTATTGCATCTATTTGATTCCTCTCTCTTTTCTTCTTTATTAGTCTTGCTAGCGGTCTGTCAATTTTGTTGATCTTTTCAAAAAACCAACTCCTGAATTCATTGATTTTTTGGAGGGTTTTTTGTGTCTCTATCTCCTTCAGTTCTGCTCTGATCTTAGTTATTTCTTGCCTTCTGCTAGCTTTTGAATGTGTTTGCTCTTGCTTCTCTAGTTCTTTTAATTGTGATGTTAGAGTGTCAATTTTAGATCTTTCCAGCTTTCTCTTGTGGGCATTCAGTGCTATAAATTTCCCTCTACACACTGCTTTAAATGTGTCCCAGAGATTCTGGTATGTTGTATCTTTGTTCTCATTGGTTTCAAAGAGCATCTTTATTTCTGCCTTCATTTTGTTATGTACCCAGTAATCATTCAGGAGCAGGTTGTTCAGTTTCCATGTAGTTGAGCGGTTTTGATTGAGTTTCTTAGTCCTGAGTTCTGGTTTGATTGCACTGTGGTCTGAGAGACAGTTTGTTATAATTTCTGTTCTTGTACATTTGCTGAGGAGTGCTTTACTTCCAATTATGTGGTCAATTTTGGAATAAGTGCTGATGTGGTGCTGAGAAGAATGTATATTCTGTTGATTTGGGGTGGAGAGTTCTATAGATGTCTATTAGGTTCACTTGGTGCAGAGATGAGTTCAATTCCTGGATATCCTTGTTAACTTTCTGTCTCGTTGATCTGTCTAATGTTGACAGTGGAGTGTTGAAGCCTCCCATTATTATTGTATGGGAGTCTAAGTCTCTTTGTAAGTCTCTAAGGACTTGCTTTATGAATCTGGGTGCTCCTGTATTGGGTGCATATATATTTAGGATAGTTAGCTCTTCCTGTTGAATTGATCCCTTTACCATTATGTAATGGCCTTCTTTGTCTCTTTTGATCTTTGATGGTTTAAAGCCTGTTTTATCAGAGACTAGTATTGCAACCCCTGCTTTTTTTTGTTCTCCATTTGCTTGGTAGATCTTCCCCCATCCCTTTATTTTGTGCCATGTATGTCTCTGCATGTGAGATGGGTCTCCTGAATACAGCAGACTGATGGATCTTGACTCTTTATCCAGTTTGGCAGTCTGTGTCTTTTAATTGGACCATTTAGTCCATTTACATTTAAAGTTAATATTGTTATGTGTGAACTTGATCCTGCCATTATGATATTAACTGGTTGTTTTGCTCGTTAGTTGATGCAGTTTCTTCCTAGCCTTGATGGTCTTTACATTTTGGCATGTTTTTGCAATGGCTGGTACCGGTTGTCCCTTTCCATGTTTAGGGCTTCCTTCAGGGTCTCTTGTAAGGCAGGCCTGGTGGTGACAAAATCTCTAAGCATTTGCTTATCTGTAAAGAATTTTATTTCGCCTTCACTTATGAAACTTAGTTTGGGTGGATATGAAATTCTGGGTTTAAAATTCTTTTCTTTAAGAATGTTGAATATTGGCCCCCACTCTCTTCTGGCTTGTAGAGCTTCTGCCGAGAGATCTGCTGTTAGTCTGATGGGCTTCCCTTTGTGGGTAAGCCGACCTTTCTCTCTGGCTGCCCTTAACATTTTTTCCTTCATTTCAACTTTGGTGAATCTGGCAATTATGTGTCTTGGAGTTGCTCTTCTGGAGGAGTATCTTTGTGGCGTTCTCTGTATTTCCTGAATTTGAATGTCGGCCTGCCCTACTAGGTTGGGGAAGTTCTCCTGGATGATATCCTGAAGAGTGTTTTCCAACTTGGTTCCATTTTCCCCCTCACTTTCAGGCACCCCAATCAGACGTAGATTTGGTCTTTTTACATAATCCCATACTTCTTGCAGGCTTTGTTCATTTCTTTTTCTTCTTTTTTCTTTTGGTTTCTCTTCTCACTTCATTTCATTCATTTGATCCTCAATTGCTGATACTCTTTCTTCCAGTTGATCGAGTCGGTTACTGAAGCTTGTGCATTTGTCACGTATTTCTCGTGTCATGGTTTTCATCTCTGTCATTTCGTTTATGACCTTCTCTGCATTAATTATTCTAGCTGTCAATTCTTCCACTCTTTTTTCAAGATTTTTAGTTTCTTTGCGCTGGGTATGTAATTCCTCCTTTAGCTCTGAGAAGTTTGATGGACTGAAGCCTTCTTCTCTCATCTCGTCAAAGTCATTCTCTGACCAGCTTTGATCCGTTGCTGGTGATGAGCTGCGCTCCTTTGCAGGGGGAGATGCACTCTTATTTTTTGAATTTCCAGCTTTTCTGCACTGCTTTTTCCCCATCTTTGTGGTTTTATCTGCCTCTGGTCTTTGATGATGGTGACGTACTGATGGGGTTTTGGTATAGGTGTCCTTCCTGTTTGATAGTTTTCCTTCTGACAGTCAGAACCCTCAGCTACAGGTCTGTTGGAGACTGCTTGAGGTCCACTTCAGACCCTGTTTGCCTGGGTATCAGCAGCAGAGGTTGCAGAAGATAGAATATTGCTGAACAGCGAGTGTACCTGTCTGATTCTTACTTTGGAAGCTTCCTCTCAGGGGTGTACTCCACCCTGTGAGTTGTGGGGTGTCAGACTGCCCCTAGTGGGGGATGTCTCCCAGTTAGGCTACTCAGGGGTCAGGGACCCACTTGAGCAGGCAGTCTGTCCCTTCTCAGATCTCAACCTCCGTGTTGGGAGATCCACTGCTCTCTTCAAAGCTGTCAGACAGAGTCGTTTGCATCTGCAAAGGTTTCTGCTGCTTTGTTTGTTGTTGTTGTTTAGCTGTGCCCTGTCCCCAGAGGTGGAGTCTACAGAGACAGGCAGGTTTACTTGAGCTGCTGTGAGCTCCACCCAGTTCGAGCTTCCCAGCGGCTTTGTTTACCTACTTAAGCCTCAGCAATGGCGGGCGCCCCTCCCCCAGCCTTGCTGCTGCCTTGCGGTTAGATCGCAGACTGCTGTGCTAGCAATGAGGGAGGCTCCGTGGCCTTGGGACCTTCCCGGCCAGGTGTGGGATATAGTCTCCTGGTGTGCCCATTTGCTTAAAGCGCAGTATTGGGGTGGGAGTTATCCAATTTTCCAGGTGTTGTGTGTCTCAGTTCCCCTGGCTAGGAAAAGGGATTCCCTTCCCCCTTGCGCTTCCCAGGTGAGGCGATGCTTCGCCCTGCTTCAGCTCTCGCTGGTCAGGCTGCAGCAGCTGACCAGCACCAATTGTCCGGCACTCCCTAGTGAGATGACCCCAGTACCTCAGTTGAAAATGCAGAAATCACCGGTCTTCTGTGTCGCTCACACTGGGAGTTGGAGACTGGAGCTGTTCCTATTCGGCCATCTTGCTCTGCCCTCTCGGATAATTCTTTGACATATTTTAAAATCGCCCTGCACAGTTATCTTTTGTGAGAGAAATTTACATTCTGCAGAGAATCTCCTTCCCTTTCCAGGTCTTTTGTTATCCTGAGAGGATTAGCTAAGAGTCCAGCAACTTTTAAAGGTCTTAATAGAAAATATTTGCCATCTATTGTCTCTAAGGGTGGCCACATAAGAGACTTCTTCAGTAATAAGAATCTTGTTCTCCAAAACCCATTATCTTAACCCAGACACTTTGTTATACTGATTTCAGGTCTTCAGATAA
Source organism: Rhinopithecus roxellana (assembly GCF_007565055.1). NCBI lineage: Eukaryota > Metazoa > Chordata > Mammalia > Primates > Cercopithecidae > Rhinopithecus > Rhinopithecus roxellana. Next base: position 752,575 of record NC_044553.1, on the reverse strand, counting down.
AAAACTTAAGTGTTTCAATCAATTGCCAATCAGAAAATCTTTGAATCCATCTGTAAGCTGTAATCCCCTCCCCACACTGCCTCACTTCTAGCGGTTTTGTCTTTATTGACAAAGTCAACATTTATCTCACATGTATCAATTGATGTTATTAAATTGAAGCTGCAATCAAGCCACTTTGGGCACATGTTCTCAAGATCTTGTGGGACTGTGTCACAGGGAATGGCCCTCACATTTGGCTCAGAATAAATCTCTCTAAATATTTTGCAAATTTGGCTTTTTATTAATATTTCTTCTTCTTTTTTTTTTTTTTTTTTTTTTTGAGGCGGAGTCTCACTCTGTCGCCCAGGCTGGAGTGCAGTGGCCGTATCTCAGCTCACTGCAAGCTCCACCTCCCGGGTTTACACCATTCTCCTGCCTCAGCCTCCCGAGGAGCTAGGACTACAGGCGCCCGCCACCTCGCCCGGCTAGTTTTAAGTATTTTTTTTAGTAGAGACGGGTTTCACCGTGTTAGCCAGGATGGTCTCGATCTCCTGACCTCGTGATCCACCCGTCTCAGCCTCCCAAAGTGCTGGGATTACAGGCTTGAGCTACCGCACCCGGCCTTTATTAATATTTCTAATAGAACCTACTCTGTGGTCTTTGTTACATCCACAAGCATATTAACAAACATTAGTTATTAAAATAAGCACATGTTGGCAATTTCTTATGAAGTTACACAAAGACCTTCTATGGTATAGAGTGTAAATGTTTCAAAGTATTTATGCAAGTTACTTCAAAATTTACGTTCCACAGATACTGCTATCGGATTCCTTATGTCAGCTAATTATTTGTTTTATGATTCTGCATTTTTGTAGATGACCACAATTTGTTTTATTTATTTTTTTTTTTTTTGTAGATGATCACGCCCTATCTTTTCTATGCCTTTATTGTAGAAAACTGTGTGAAACTACTCAGGGCTACATTTGAAAGTCCTTACTGCAGCGGCTGCTGGAATTGCAGTGGGTTTCCTCTGCAGCTAGCAGACACCCAGATTCCTTCAGTGAAAACTTAATTTTGTTCCCTGCTTGGTTTTGGGCCTTAGTCTTGTGTCATCTGGAAAGACTCTGTGTTTCAGATCCCCCAGGTCATCCCAGAGCCACAAGGACCTGACAACTGTCAATGTGGTGGGAGGGGTTGCACTGAACGGGCACTCTCTGTGCTTCTGAGGGAGCCATACTCCAGGCAGATATCACAGTCCGACTCAGTGTGTCCTTCCAAGTATCCCTGCCCCTCCTGCAGGTGTGATGCTGATCCATGCATCTTCCTCCCATTCCTGGGTAGAGGGTCTACTCTTTTTGTCCCATGTCTTCTTCCAGCAGCCACTATGTCTTCCCACTGATGTCTTCAGCTTCCTCTTTTCTGCCCTTCCCAGAAGGATGCGGCTGTATTTCCAGAGGGAAGAGAGAGGAGGTGGGAGATGAGGCTGTTATTCCTGAGAGAATGGACAGAGCTTTGGAACTTTTCTTCCTTCTATCCCAGTTTCTATGAGTTCCTCCAGTGCCTGTAACACAGAGGTGTTAGTGGCTTTGCCCCAGTATGCTAATTATTTGGTAAGGTCCTGGTGGCAGGGGAGGTGGGTCTGGATGCATTTCAGCCACAGCTGCTGTTCCGCTTTCCCACACAGAAACATCTTGGGAGGGAGAGGCTGGAGATTTTTGTGATGTGTCCTCAATCCTGGCAGAAAAGGTTTCAATAGCAATAGGAATCACTCAGTTGTATGTCCTCTGATAATTTAAACAATAATTTCTTTATTATACTCAACTCTAAACAATCTGAAGAATATGTCTAAGTTAACCCTGCATTCACTTACATGACATTTGCTGGCCTCTGCCCCAGATGAGGTCATATTCTCTTCCTGTTTTTCCTGTTTGTTCCTGCAGGTCACTGACTTTCACAAGATGTAAGGTCCCTTGTTTGTCCTATAACATCAATAATCTGATGTTTTAAAGAAAATGTGCTAATTTGCAGCTCAGTAAGATTAGTTGTAAAAATAATACTTTTGTTTTTTCTGGGATGCCGGCATCTCCAGGCTGAGTAGAAGCTTTATTTGTAACACTTAGGAACTGGAAATAACAAAAATGTTAAGGAGCTTTATCAATAGCAGGGGCACAGTCATTAACTGGAATTCTGTTCCTCATTACAATGAACACATTCTTCATACACAACTAAATTACTGACTCTCAAGTAATTATGCTGAGCAAGAAGCCACACAAATCAAATGGAAACTATAAGGTTTCTCTTTAGGCAAATCTTGAAAAATAGATCTGAAGTAACAAACATGAGAGACTGACTCAGTGTGATAAGAGAAAAATGACTGGGAGGCAGGAATTGGAGGAACCCAGGGAAACTTTTAAGTGTGGTTCATCGTCTTCTTGTTATTTGGGAAGCACAGGTGAGCACATGTAAAATTGCACTTTTTTCCTTTGGAGACATGATCTTGCTTTGTCATCCGAGCTGGATCTCAGTGGTGAGATCATAGCTCTCTGCAGCCTCAGACCCTGGGTCTCCAGCAATCCTCCTCCCGCTGCTGTACGTAGCTGGGAATACTGGCATGTAAGACCATGCTCGGCTTCAGAGTTTATTAAAATGCACACTTTAATTAAGCAATATTTATTACACAGCAATAATGCCTCAATACGAGTATTGCAAATAAGTGGATAATTTTTTCAATAAAGATTGATGGAAAGATAGACGCTAACAGGAGAAAATGCGTGACACCCAAGAAAATACAACTGTAGGAAATGTGCTTTTCTTTACAATTGTTAGGTAATCACAACAGTGCATACACGTTACAGCATGTTCTCATTACAGAGAAGAGGTTCTGCAAACCTCACTAGCTGCGACCCCTGTGTGCTGGGCTTGGTTCAGGGAGCAGTCAGGTCCGGCAGTGAGAAGCACAGGCCCAGATACCCAGGCTCACTCTGACCAAATGTGAGCTCTGGGGACATTGTACAACCCCTCTGTGCTTTTGCTGGGAATTTCTCATCTGTAACATGGAAATGACGTTGCTGCCACATACCATGTTTCCTCTACATATGTAAAAATAAAAGATGATTGGCGCTAACTTAATATACACAGTTTATGTAGATCGATTATATCTCAATACAACTGTTTTAAAATAGAAATTACAAAATTATAAGTTTCATAGGTTTTAATATTTTATCACAGAACAAACTTTCAATAAGAAACCACAGTTTCCAAATGCTACCAATATCACAAATCTCCCCCAGGACACTCCTCATGCTCTGAGCCCCACTGTCTCCTCAGGCTTCTCACCCCAGAGCTTGCTGTATAGTGGGAGACATGCAAATAGAGTCCTCTGTCTGCTGATGAAAACCAGCCCAGCCCCGACCCTGCAGCTCTGGGGAGGAGACCCAGCCCCGACCCTGCAGCTCTGGGGAGGAGCCCAGCCCCGACCCTGCAGCTCTGGGGAGGAGCCCAGCCCCGACCCTGCAGCTCTGGGGAGGAGGCCAGCCCCGACCCTGCAGCTCTGGGGAGGAGCCCAGCCCTGACCCTGCAGCTCTGGGGAGGAGCCCAGCCCTGGCATTTTCAGCTGTTTTCATTTGGTGATCAGGACGGAACACAGAGGACGCACCATGGAGTTTGGGCCGAGCTGGCTTTTTCTTGTTGCTATTTTAAAAGGTAATTCATTGAGAACTATTGAAATTGAGTGTGAGTGGATAAGAGTGAGATAAACAGTGGATACATGTGGAAGTTTCTGACCGGGGTTTCTTCTTGTTTGCAGGTGTCCAGTGTGAGGTGCAGCTGGTGGAGTCTCGGGGAGGCTTGGTCCAGCCTGAGGGGTCCCTGTAACTCTCCTGTGCAGTCTCTGGATTCACCTTCAGTGCCTACTACGTGGACTGGGTCCGCCAGGCTCCAGGAAAGGGGCTGGAGTGGGTCTCACGTATTAGTAGTGGCAGTGGTGGTAGTACATACTACCCAGACTCTGTCAAGGGCCGATTCACCATCTCCAGAGACAATTCCAAGAACACGCTGTATCTGCAAATGAACAGCCTGAGAGCTGAGGACACGGCTGTCTATTACTGTGCGAAACACACAGTGAGGGGAAGTCAGTGTGAGCCCAGACACAAACCTCCCTGCAGAAACGTTCAGGGGAAATCAGCGGCAGGGGGCGCTCAGGACGCACTGATCAGAGTCAACCCCAGAGGCAGGTGCTATAGAGGCTGATTTCCTGTCAGGATGTGGGACCTTATCTTCTCCTCACGGTTTCTCTAGTGAACCTCTTTACGTTTATAATTCTGTGCTTCCTAATGTCATCTCTACATATTTTTAAAAATATCATTTTAATATGAGGACCCATTCTCACATGCACCAAATGCAGATTGACGTTTACTGAGATGAAAAGGCCTCAACTACGGCCACCAAGTTCAGAGTCCTAAGGAAGCTCAGGGGTGCCTGGTGAGTTGTCTCCAATCAGACCCAGTACAGAAACCTCAGGGAGATTCCTGGACTGGAACAGTGTTTAGGGATTCTGATCGCAGCCAACAGAGAGGCTGGGCCAGGGTCAGTGTCATGTAGAAGCTCACAGGTTTCACACCTGACCCTTCTCCTGACACTATATCCAATCAGCCTCAGCACTGACCTGGTGCTCCTTTGGCTCCCTATCCATGTTATTTCTTTAGAGGGTTTGTTCTTCATTTTTATTTGCTTTCCCTGCTTCCTGAAAAAGAAACAGATGGTCTCTGTGGTCTACCTTCCAGGGCTCAAGGCATTTTCTTGGAGCTCAGGTGGGGCTCAGGCTGTGGCTCCTGCAGCCACATGGGAGAGGCTGATGGGACTTCCTTCCCTCCCCATCTGCTCAGGACCCTCCACTGTGTTGTGTGTAGATTCATCTGCGAATGCAGTTGGCCGATAATAGTGAAGGGGATAAACTTATTTTATCAAAATGGGATGAGGATGTGGAATTAACCCTGTTCAAGCCGTCAGAGTCATCTGCTTCAGAAGTAGTGTTAGAAAGAGCTTGGGAAATTCATCAGAATCAAGATGGAGCCACTTGTGTTAAAACCCTAACGAATGAAGCTGGGGAAGGCCATGAAGGAGGGTTCTAGCACACATGTTCCTGATAACAAGAACTATTATAGACTCTGCACCGCCACAACCTTGCACAAAAGCCATTGCAACCTTAAAAGAATTACTTCTCCAAGTATATCTGCCCAGCAACTGCTTGTTCAACCTTACACTGATGTTACCCGTTATTGATCCTTCTAGCCCAGGATAATTGTCTCAAAACAGCTGATGTAACCCTCCTCATTTTTTCTTAATTCTTTATCTTCCTTTACCAACCTGAATGCACCCATACATATTTCCATTGCAATACACATCCTAGAATAAATATTATTACATTTTAGAGTCTCTGTCTGTTTTTCAGGGTTGACAAGCTACAGGTGGACATGCCACATTTCTGTGAGACGTAGAGGATGACAGATTTTGGAGATGTCTAGGAATATCCAATGTCCATAAGATCATCTATAAATAAGTGCAGGCTGGAAGTCCCAGAGAGAGGTGAAGCTGCCGAATTACCATGGAATTTAATTTTATCCAGTTCTGCTCCGATGGAATCTGGCCCACTCATTTTATCACTGACAATCTACCTAACCTAGAGTCAACTGATGACAGTTTTAATAACATCTATTAAGTAAATTCAGAACCATATATATATATATTTGAGATGGAGTCTCACTCTGTCACCCACCCTGGACTTCAATTGCACGATCTCAGCTCATTGCAACCTCTACCTCCCGGGTTCAAGCAACTCTCTTGCCTCAGCCTCCAGAGTAGCTGGGACTACAGGCACCTGCCACCACATCTGGCTAATTTTTGTATTTTTAGTGGAGACGGGGTTTCACCATATTGGTCAGGCTTGTCTCAAACTCCTGACCTCAGATGATCCACCCAACTCAGCCTTTCAAAGTGCTGGGATTACAGGTGTCAGCAACTGCACCAGGATAACACCACATATATTAATTTGGGATTGAATAACCACAAAGTCTACCCTAATCGAGTGTACCATAAAACTTTCCATTACCCAGAGGGAAGAATCTTTGACATGAGATCTAAGTTCGTAATTTTTTAAGGTGTAAAACTGACCATTTTAAAATCAGACGATTATGATTTTGCTAATAAGTTGTAGAAGTTGCATGTATATTGTGGATATTAACACTTTTTCAGATGCATGACTTACAATTATATTCCCATTCTGTCGGTTGGAATTTTTTCCATGCTTTGCAGCATCTTTTTGTTGTGATGTAGTTCCACTTGTTCAATTCTGCTTTTGTTGTCTGTGACTTTAATTTGAAATACAGGAAATCATTCTTATTATTTTCTGGGTAGGGGAAATTTTACAATTGCAAGCCATACATTTAACAATCTATCCCATTTAGACTTGATTTTTGTGTTTATTCTAAACTAAAATTCTTAATTCTTTGCATGTGTAGATCCAGTTTTTCCAACATCCTCTTAGAGAGAGACTATGATTTATCCATTGTGTATTGTGGGTTGTCATGCTGAAAATCAGTTTGCCATCGATGTATCAGTTTATTTCTGATCTCTTTCTATATATTATTGCCAATACAGTCCTGTTTTTATTTATGTATCAAAATGTGCATATTTTGTCAATTTCAACGTGCTGTTCAGAACCTGTGCATGCCAACAACTGTGTTTCTCAGTGTACTCTTGGACTTGTGAAGCCCTCACAGACCCTCTCCCTCATCTGTGCAATCTCTGTATTCTCCATCACAACCAGTGCTTCCTGCTGGGTCTGGATCCATCAGCTGCCAGGGAAGAAACTGGACAGGATCTGGTGCACAGCTCATGAGGGAGTGCACAACCTAACCCACTCCTCAAGAGGAGTCCAGACACCATCTCCAGATCCACATGCAAAAAAACAGTTTTTCCTACAGCTGAGCAACCTGAACAACAAGTACACAGTCATGAATTCTTACTAAAAAAACACAGTGAGGGGAAATCATTGTGAGCCCAGACACAAACCTCCTGGCAGGGGAGCTCAGGAGCAACAGGAGATGCTCATGACACTAGGAGGCACTCAGGACACACATCAAGGAAGGTGCAATTGTAGGGAAAAGGTGCTGGAGATGGGATTTGGCATCACCATTATATTTCACCACTGGACACCTAGTTTATTCTCATGTATGTGATTCTTTGTATTATTAGAAAGTGACATTTATATAAATATATAACCATATGTAGGTGCATCAAGTCGTCCTCTCCATCTTATGTGGACCTTTTCCCTTAAGACTCTGAGTCCCTGTACTTATTTGAGCACCTCATAAATTACAGTCAGTTATGTACAATCTCTTTCTTTTCTTTCTCCCTTCTTCTCTCCTACTCTCTCAGTCACAATCTCACACACACACAGAATTCTACAACTTCGATTACCTGACATGCTGAAAACCATAGATTAAAGTGCAGGTTTCCCAGCTTACCAGCTGTTCGTACTGTTGTAAGAATAAGAACATTGTGTTTCTCAGCTATGTACTTTTCTAAGATAATACCACTTTAAAAAAAAAAAAATAGCCAGATAGTGAAAGCAATCCAAATATCAATCAGCAGCTTAATTAATAAACACACTGTGGTAAATTCATTCACCGGAAAAAACACCTATTGTTACAATAAGGTACTGCTGACCACACTCAAAAGTAAGGGTAAATTCACAAGTACATATGATGAGTAAAATAAGACAAACACATACAAGTCCATACATACTATTCAACTTTTATGAACTCTATTATATGAAAACCAATCTAATGTTACATAAAGAAAACCAGTAGTTGACTCTGGACGTAGTGTGAGAAGGGGAGGTTTGGAAGCAGGAAATATAGGAAAACAAAAGGAAATGTTGAGTACAGTTGAGTTTTTTTCTATGTTGAGAAAGGTAATGGTTATGTCACTATTACTCAAATTGTACACATTATGTGAGGGCCACTATTTGCTATTTTCACCTCATTAAACTATTACAAATTTAAACACCTAGAATATGGTAGAAAATGAGTTAGAGAAGAATGAAATATAGAAGATATTAAAAAAGAAAATCACAGAACAATGGCATAAGAACTTCACTCATCAAACTGAATAAATTTTAAATTTCTCAACACAGAATTAAAGATTTCATTAAATATATAAGAGAAATCAACAACTCCAGAATACACACATGAATAAACCCTAAGTCTACCTATATTCTTAGGGAAACACTAGAATACAACAAAATAATGTCACGATTCCATTACATAACAGGGGTAAACAAACCGTACCAGGCATGCCAGCTCTCTTCTGGAGCTGGGTCAGGGAACAGGTGTATCCTGTGGTTAGGAGCAGTGGCACCAAGCTCACAGCATCAGTTCTAGTTGACACCATAAATAGGCCAAGAGATCACAACTAAAATGCAGTATGGATGTCATATCTGTGGGTGCCGCACACTCTCCCATGTGAGTATGGAAAGGTTAATTACCTCTTGGAGTGTCTGCCAAGAGTAGTGCTGGTCTCTCAGGAATGTCCAAAATGGCTTGGTCGAGCAAGTAAGGAGACTAGCTCAGGGTTCCTATAGTGGCTTGGTGGTGGAGGCAGAGTGAGGGTTCTCACTCACAGAAAGGAGTTTGTGGGGTGTGAACCTCCAAATGGCTTCAAATAGGGAATTCCTGTGATTCATCACTAGATTTACCTCGTGTGGGAAAGAAAAGAGATGAGGGAAGAATGAGCGTTAAGTTATGAGCAGTCAGACATCAGAACAATAGTCTGATGACTTATTCTATGTAGAAACTATAAAAATCATGAATAAAAAAGATCAGTCCAATATGGGTGGACAACAACCAGGTCTACACAAAATGAGAAGACTGATTTTAAGAATAAGGAAATAATAATGAAAAGGAGGAGGAAAATGTGGACAAAGAGGTGAAAGGCACGGGGCAGGGGATTAGACAAGCGTTGTGTTCCAATGAATTTTATGGAGAATTTTCACTCTCTAAGATCATCCGCCTATTCTGAATGTCTTAGATGAGATGCCTGTTCCAAAACATCAGAAGCACCAGAGGATTTCTGAGGATTCTCAGTTTAATATCTTCTATTTGAGTAGCCTTACAATAGTGTACAATTCTTGCCTATTACTATTACAATTAGAAATAGGGTCTTACTCTTTCACACAGGTTGGAGTGCAGTTCACTGTTACCTTGAACTTCCGGCCCAAACAATCCTTCTGTTTCAGCCTCTTGACTATGTAGGACTAGAGGGGTGCATCACCAAACCCAGCTGATTTTTTAAAAAAGTTCTTTCATAGAAATGGGATCTCTCTATGTTGCCCAGGCTGGTCTCAAACTCCTAGTCTCATATGATTCTCCTTCTTCTGTTTGGCTTCTCAAAGTAGTGGAATTAAAGGCATGATCCACCACATCTGGTCTGAACTGATTATTTAGTTGCAAAATATCAACCCAAGAATACTCCCTGAATTTTTTTCTGCAGTATTTTGGTTAATAGTGCCTGATAATATTTATTCCAATATGATTCAACAGTAGATTTTTTTCCTGATGTTTCTTCTAATGGACATAATTTCATGGTTGAAGATCACAAAACACTGTTAAAAGATGACATGAAAGGCAACATTAAACTTTTGGTGATTAGAGTATAAAACAAAAATTACTTTCAATATTGTGTAACACATGCATGCAATAGGACAAAGGGGAGCAATGAGGGCAAAATTTCTAAACGTATGAATCTTCCAGCTCCCGGGTCATAGGACAGTAACTGATGTGTCCTGAGGGAGGGACCCTGATGCCATATGCTAGTGGGATAACTCTTGGCCAGGAGAGTTTACATATTTTATTAAGGTTTTATAATTTTTTATTTAAAGATGCCAATTTATCAACATATCCAGAATATTGTGATTGGGATTGATTCTGTATGATATGAACAATGGTGATGCCTTCCATGTTTAGATAATATTACACACCAGCTTAAGATTGAGTGTTTGATGTAATGATGCACCCGAACATTATTCCAGTTTTCATACCAGTGTTTCATTTTTCTCTTTATTTTCATTTGGTTTCAAATTCATATGTCAGGTCTCTAACGTATAGGAATTCATTTAAAAGTGTCTTTTCTTGTTGTCTATTTTGATGGGGCTTCCAGAAGATTCAAAAACTTCCTCTGCCTGCAGCACATTTTAGAATTCTGCGCTACTGTAGAACATCTGTATTTAATCCTGGTCTTTGGTTAATTTACAAGCTCTACTAAGTGCAATAACTTCTGCCTTCTGAGCTGATTTACATCAGGTAGGGGACTATATCCTAAATGAAAATTTGTATTAGTGATATAAATTATTATTTCATAACCACTACTTTTATTATTTAAGCGTTATTCATTAAGAAACAAGTTCATTCAAGTGTTTTATTTACTGACAATTTCTCAATTGGTGAAGGGCACTAGACTATAGGGTCCATATTCCTGGGTCCGTATTCCTAGGATGGCATCATGACCCTGAGTCTGGGCATGACCTTGCCAGTATTTCTCACCCTCCGCCAGATGAGATGCTGGTCTGTGTGTTCTTGCCCCTTCCCCTGGGGTAGTGTCCTCCTGCTTTCCCCAGGTGCTCCCTCTCACAGCTCCAGTGTTCTCCACTGACACCACCACCTTCCAGTTCTGCTTCCCTGCCCTACAGACTAAGGCTGTCATTCCATAATACAGAGAGAGGAGCTGCTTCTCAGTGGACCTTGGGTGGGGACCTCTGTTCCCATCTCAACTCCTGAGGGGCTGAAACAGTGTCCCTAGGATTCTGGTTTCAGTGGTTTGCCTTGGCAGAGCAAATTCTTAGTTCTGTAGTGGAAATAAAGGAATTGGATCTGAATACATTTTAGAATTGTGGGCTCTTCTTTTCTCCCAGACACTTCGAGAAAGGATTTTTATGACTGTCCCCTTCTCCAGGGAAAGGGTTTCCAGATGATAGGTTAGCTTTTAATACGTGGTTCCTTAAAATTTCACACTACAGAACACTTACCACACTCAATTTCAAGTAATCCAATATATATTTGTACTTTTTTATTGGAGTAGCCTATATTTCATATTCCAGACTCTTCCATACGTAATTTCAAACCCTGGCTTTGTTAATCACTACGAGAACTTACTTCTCCCTAAACTTGAGATTTATTGTTGGTTTTGAAACTGTAATTATCTAAAGTATTAAAGAAAATTTGCAAAGTTCCATCTTCCATGTTTATCTGTTATTGTTGATGCAGTCCTAAACATAAGACAAATATATTCATTTTCTATATACATTTCCAAACTTGGTAGTAGATTTTTTAAGACCCAGAATGATAAAAAAAATTCAAATATTGTTCAGCTGCTTAATAAAAAAAAGTTAGGGTAAATTTGTTTGCTAGAATACTACCCAGCATTTATAATAAGTAAATGTCTGATATAGATAACTACAAGGTAAAATATGTAATTATTTACGCTAACTAAAATAAGCCAAACAAGAATATATACTATGATATTTCATTTTTTAAAGTTCTGATGAATTAAATTGAATCTGCAGCAATGTAAAGATCAGTAGTTGTCAGGGAAATGGGTAGAAGAAAGAAAGGGAAAAGGAGGAAGAATATAGAAGAACAAAAGGAAATGTTGAGAATTTTCTTGTCCACCTTGATAACGATGATGGTTACATCATGTTTATCAACTACACATTTTAAACATGTGAAAGTTTATTATCTCTGAACTAAAACTTGTAAAATTCATTACAAGGAACAAATGGAAACAGACAAAGAAGGAGTGACAGAATGACAGAAAAAATGTATATTAAATTTCAGAAATACTTAAGAATTTATTTGCCTGAACCCTAGTTCTCACCATATTTTTAGGTGAATGCTAGAATGCAGCAAAATCACACATGTTCTCAATACAGGAAATGGGTTCCACAAACCACACTAGGCACGTCCACCTCTGTCCTGGAGCTGGTTCAGGGAGTAATTGGGGCCAGTGATGAGGAGCACAGGCCCAGATACCAGGGTTTACCCATCCCAGATATCAGCTCTTAAACACATACTGAGCATCTCTACATAGAGAAACCACTGGTTCTGATAAAACACAATTTACACAAGTATGTAAAAATAAAATAGGGTGATCATTTCAAAGTGTTTATCACAGCATAATTTTATAATGAGACAGCATATTTTCCAAATACCATCATTGTCACCAAACTTCTGCAAGGGACAGTCATCTCATCTGGGAACCATCTTCTCCTCAGGCATCCCACCCCAGTGCTTGCTTTATAGTAGGAGACATGCAAATACCACCCTCCCTCTGCTGATGAAAACCAGCCCAGCCCTGATTCTGCAGCTCTGGGAGAGAAGCCCCAGCCTGGGATTCCCAGGAGTTTCCACTTGGTGATCAGCACTCAACACAGACCACCAGCCATGGAATTTTGGCTGAGCTTGGTTTTCCCTGTAGCTGTTTTGAAAGGTAATTCATGGAGAACTAGAGATAGTGAGTGTGAGTGGACATGAGTGAGAGAAACAGTGGATATGTGTGGCAGTTTCTGACCTTGGTGTCTCTGTGTTTGCAGGTGTCCAGTGTGAGGTGCAGCTGGTGGAGTCTGGGGGAGGCTTGGTACAGCCTGGGGGGTCCCTAAGACTCTCCTGTGCAGCCTCTGGATTCACCTTCAGTGACCACTACCTGAGCTGGGTCCGCCAGGCTCCAGGAAAGGGGCTGGAATGGGTAAGTTTCATGAGAAACAATGCTAATGGTGGGAGAACAGAATATGCCGCGTCTGTGAAAGGCAGATGCACCATCTCAAGAGATGATTCCAAAAGCATCACCAGTCTGCAAATGAGCAGCCTGAAAACGGAGGACACGGCCGTGTATTACTGTGCCAGAGACACAGTGAGGGGAGGTCAGTGTGAGCCCAGACGCAAACCTCCCTGCAGGGACGCGCGGATCCCCCAAGGGGCGTTCGGGACCCACTGAGGACGGGACAGGTCCCAGGAGCCGGTGCAGGGAGAGGTTTCCTTTCTCATTAGCTGGAGAAGTCAGGTTTGTGTTTGCAGGACTCTGGAGAATTCTAGGCTGTGACATTTTATTACTTGTATTTATTATGAATTTATTATGGTTAGTATTTAAATGTTAGTAATTTTTAAAACAAAATATATATATTTAAGTATACACCTTCATGAAATAACCATTTCTAATTTTTTGCACCGATTCTTCCAGAGTTTTATTAACATCTGTTGACATCAGCAGCTACAAAGTTATAGGGACACAAATTTATAACCATAGAAAGATGTACAGGCCGGACACAGTGGCTCAGGGATATAATTTCAGCACCTTGGAAGGCCTAGGTGGGCAGATCACATGAGGCCAGGAGTTGGAGACCAGCCTGAGCAACACAGTGAAACTCTGTCTCTACTAAAAATACAAAAAGTAGCCGGGCGTGTTAGCACGTGGCTTTAATCCCAGCTACTTGGTAGGCTGAAGCAGGAGAATCACTTGAACCCGGAATGCATAGATTGCAGTGACCCAAGATGGCGCCACTGCACTCCAGCCTGAGCGACAGAGCAAGATTCCATCTCAAAAAATAAAAATAAACAAATAAAAACAAAGAAAAATGTATAAATGCACAGACCTACGCATAATGTGTAGGAATTAATAATAAACATTACAATAAAATAATTCTAAAAATATGTCCTAAAGAATCAAACTTAATGATGAGCTTAAATGTAAAATATTAGAGTATTTCATTATTGATTTTGTTTATTTTTAATTGTTTACATCAATTGATTTATATTTGTTCATTTAACTACTGTTAACGAATGGTCATTTCAAATGTGGTTGTCACAATAAATAAGAATTTCAGGTGACGAATGATAATTATCTTAATCATTTCTTAATAACTTTAGTTATTCCATATTGTATTCACAAATCATAACATTACTTCTTACCTTGTAAATATAAGGCGCTGCAGGAGTCGGCGGCCAGCGCGGAGCAGAGGAAGAGGCCGTGACATCCACAGAGAGAAGGAGAAGAACACGCAGCTGAGGAGGAGGATGGAGGAGCTGGAGGCCGAGCTCCGAGAAAAGGAGGCAGAGCTGGAAGATCTCCGAACACAAAGAGAACTCGCCCCTCAGCTCAGGTCAGAGCGCGACTGTGTCTCTGAGAAGATGGAGGCGGCAGAGAGAGGATCAAAACCTAGAAGACAAAGCGCGTTCCCTAAAAACGGACGCTGAGGAGAGCCAATCCCGACAGCGCCACCTGGAGGTGGAGGTGAAGAGCTTCCTGGAGGTGCTGGACCGGAAGATCCACGACCGGCCTGACTTCCGCCCAGGCCTCCTCAGCTGGGCACAGACAACCAGGGCTGGCCCAGGGCCGGGCCCTGCCTGTGAGTCCCAAGCGTGTGTGTGAGACCAGATGGCGCTAGGACGTTCCCTGTGTGCGTTGCTTCTGTAAATGCAGGCGCAGTTTGTCGTGTCTCCAAACCAGTTGTTCCGCCCACTCACTCCTTTCCGGAACAGGAATCTCCTCTCACTTCTCCGGCCTTGTGAGGGTGTGGACAACTGGAAGATTCTGACTCAGGAATCCAGAACCAGGTCTACCTTCAACATTTATGCAGTCAGGTCAGGGATGTTTATATCTTTCATAAGGGAGGTTGCAACCATATGAACTGAACAAAAATTTTTTCTAATCCAAATACTGATACTCTTTTCACCAAGCCACTGGGGTCCTTTTATCAAATACCATTCAGAATGTTTGAATGTCCACCAGGCGCCAACCCCGGAGGGAGCAGAGAGAGAACAACATTCCTCTCCGTCAACATCGAGAGGCTTTAAAACAACTGTTTAGTGAAGACTTACTGAGAAATGGAAAACAGGTTTCTGGTGGCTGCATTTTCTGGCCTGGGAATTGCCTCCATCCCCGATCCTGCCCCCTGCCCCCCAGTTTGTGTGGTTGCGACAATGTTCCTTTTTCGGTTTTAATTTCTGAGCAGATGATTGTGGTGTAGGAACAGCACACATGAGGGTGTCTAGCACATGCCTGGCACAAAGTAGGCACTTAATAAATATTTGTGCAGCTCATGCCTGTAATCCTAGTGCGTTGGGAGATTGAGGCAGGCAGATCACCTACCTGAAAATAATTATTTTTTTCAAGGCCCCACTCAAAACCAGGATATTATTAGAGGTGTAATAATTGGGCCAATATTGAAAATACATTCAATTTAGTTCATGTGATCTCAAATATCTTTTTAAAAAGTTGTTCTGTTGTAATAGAACACAAAATATTAGTAATTTACACTAATGACACAGGTTACAATATTGTGTATATAATTTAGTGTCATTTGATTGGAAAAAATACATGTTCCTCATGTTTTGACTATTTTTTCCTTCCCTTTGAAATGTATGCTTATAAATATATTAAGTTTCAGATGTTACCGTTATCTTTTTGATTTCTGGGATTTAATTTTAGTAGGTATACTCAAATGCATTTTATTAATTCACATAACAATGTTCATAATTTGGAGAGGTTTTAGTGTTAATTTTATTGTTTGCTGAATTTCAAACTATTCTACTTTTTCTGTTGTTTTTATGAGATAAATTTTATACATAAGAAAAAATGCATAGATCTGAAATATGTCGCAAGAGAGTTTCTGGCAAATGTGAATACCCTTGTCCCCAGCACCTAAGGCAGCCTGAAGAGGAAGTCCATCCCCACAACACACGTCTTTCTCTGTGCCTGCGGTCAAATCCTGCATGGGGAAATGTTTCAATTTCTGACTCTATAGATCTATTGTTCCCTGCTTTGAACTTTATATTAATGGAATCAAACATTATAGACATTTTATTGGTAAGGAACTTCTTTGCTATCTTTGAGGTTAATTCGTGATATTTAATGTATAAAATTACATCAACATATTGACGCTTATTCAATTAATGGACTGACTCTGATATGAAAACTCAAAATGTTCATGTACATATGGAGAGAGAGAGAGAGAGGAGAGAGATTTTTCATCTGAGTCAGCCCATTAAGTAAATAAATGACAATATTTTGATTGATATTTGTTTCCAGTTTATGAATATTATAAGCAGAGCTGTTACATATATCTTAGTGTAAGTTTTACTACGTTCTTTTCATTTTTATTGAGAAAATGTGAAGTATATGTTTCTTTATTCTCAGAGTAAGTTTATTTTTTTTCAGTTGTATTGAGGTGTAATTGAAATATTTTAATAATGTATATGTTTGGGGTACACCGCTTGATGTTTTGATATTATATTAGCCCATTCTCATGTTGCTATGAAGAAATGCCCGAGACTGAGTAATTTGAAAAAACAAAAATGTTTAATTGGCTCACAGTTCTACAGGCTGTACAGGAGATGCAGTGGCTTCTCCTTTTGGGGAGACTCAGGAAAGTTAGAATCATGGCAGAAGACAAAGGGTAGTAGGCACATCACATGGCCAGAGCAGAAGCCACAGGAAGTGATAGGGGGTGTCTACACACTGTTAGAAAACCAGATCTTGTGAGAACTCACGCACTGTTGTGAGAACAGTACCAGGAGTTGATTCTAAACCATTCATGAAAGACCCACACCGTGACCCAGTGATCACCCACCAGATCTCACCTTCACAATTGAGAATTATAATACAACATGAGATTTGGGACAGGACACAGATCCAAACCATATCCAATGTAATTGTAAAATGCTCATCATACTCAAGGTAATTTGTATATCCATCATGTCACAGAGGTACCGCTTTACTTTTTTAAAATGTACTATGGGTGTGAGTGTATGTGTCTGATGAGAATACCTAAGATCTACGCTTTTAGCAAAAATTATTTTACAGCACAGTATTAAATACAGGAACATTGCTGTATGTTAGATCTCCAGAACTCATTCACCCTGCACAACTGAAACTGTGTACCCTTTGACCAACATCACCCGATTTCCCTCTCCTCCCAGGTCTGGGACCCACTATTTTGCTCTCTGCTTTCAAGAGCTTGAATATTTTAGATCCCACACGTAAATGAGATCATGCAGTGTTTGTCTTTCTGCATCTGGCTTATTCCACTTAACATCATGTCCTCCAGGCCCATCCGTGTTGTTGCAAATGTCAGAATTTCCTTCTTTTCAAAGCCAAATAAAATTCAGTTTTATGTGTACACATTTTTGTATACATTCATCCATTTATAGTCATTAAATTATTTTACAAATCTACACTATCACTAATAATCTTGCAACAAACATGTCTTTGGCAAAATAATTTTATTCCCTTTGAATATATAACAAAAAGTGGGATCACCAGATTATATGACAGCTTTATTTTCAACTTATCGAGTAACCAATCCTACCACAGCATATTCCCTTTTCCCCACATTCTTGCCAACATGTGTCGTCTATTACATTTCTGATAATAGCCATATTAACTGGTGTGAGGTGATATCACATTGTGCTTTTTATTTGAATTCCTCTGATAATTAGGAATGTTGAGAACCTTTTTGTTTTCTATTTGCCATGCATGTATCTTCTGAAAAAAATTATCCAGGTTTTTGCCCTTTTTTATCAGGTCATTTGTTATTTCCTATTGAGTTGTATGTGTCATTTATACATTTGGGTAGAACTTCTTGTCAGATACATAATTGCACATAGTTTTTCCTGTGCTTTGTTATTAAATTCAAAGAAATCAGTTCCAAATTAATGGCAGGAAAAATTTTTTTTTCCTCCGTGTCATTTATAAGTTTATGGCTTCAGGTATTATGTCCATTGTTAGTTGATTTTTATATGGAGTTAGAGAAGGCCTAATTTTATTTCTTATGCATATGGATGCCCAGTTTTCACACCATTATTGAAAAGACCGTCCTTTCTCTACTGTGTGCTCTTGGCACACAAAATCAGGAAGAGACATAATGACTAAAGAAAATGGATGAATATTCTTGATGAACATAGACCTAAAAATCCTCAACAAAATACTATCAAATGGAATCCAGAAGCACTTTAAAATGTGATACATCATGGTCAAGTGAGCTTTACCCCTGGGATGCAAAGCTCATTCAATACCACAGTAACTGTGATTCACAATGTAATCAGAATAAAAGCAAAAACCATATTAGTATGTCAATGGTTGCTGAGAAAGCTTTTGATGGGATCCAACATCCACTCATGATAAAAACCCTCAACAGACTAGACATCAATGCATCATATGTCAGCATAATAATAGCCATCTATGACAAACCCACAGTCAACCTCATACTAAATGAGCCAATTCATACACTTGTCTTTATAAATTACCCAGTCTTAGGTGTTTCTTTATAGTGTGAGAATGGACTAATACAGCATCAAAATAGGAAAGGAAGTCAATCCATCCATCTTCACTGATGATATAATTCTATAACTAGAAAATCCTAAAAACTCTGCCAAAATAATTCTAGAATAAACTACTTTAGTAAAGTGTCAGGATACAAAATCGATGGACAAAAATTGCCAGCCTTTCTATATGCCAACCACATCCAAGCTGAGAGTATAATCAAGAACACAATCCTATCCAACTTACAATATCCATGAAGAAAAGGAAATGCCTGGGAATACAGATAACAAACAAGGTGAAAGATCCCTACAAGGAGAACTACAAAACACAGCAGAAATAAGTCATAAATGACACAAATAAATGGGAAAACATCTCATGCTCATGGACTGGAAGAATCAGTATTGTAAAAATTGTCATACTGCCCAAAGGAATTCACAGATTCAATGCTATTTACATAAAACTATCATCATTCTTCACAGAATTAGAACTAAATCTATTCTAAAATTTATATGGAACCACAAAAGACCTTAAATAGCCGAAGCAATCCTAAGCAAAAAGAACAATGCCAGAGGTGTCATAATACTGACCTTAAACTACACCATAACGTCTTGCTAACAAAAGCAGCTTGGTACTGGTACGAGAGCAGACACGCAGGAAAAGAAAATTGATCAACATACAAAACAGAAATAAAGTTGCACACCTACAACCATTTGATCTTTGACAATGCTGACAAAAAGAAGCAATGGGGGAAAATCTCTGTATTCAGTAAATGGTGCTGGGACAACTGGATTCTGACAAGTATGCAGAATGCAAGAGTGAAGGAGGCTGTGCAGCTTCTACCTAGATTTCAGATGTGTAGAGAGCCCTGCATACCCAGGAAGAAGCCTGCTGACAGGAGTGGATCCACCACAGAAAGCCTCTACTAGAGCAGTGCCAAAAATGGGGAAAGATGGAGTTGGAGCCCCCATTCAGAGTCCCCACTAGGGCACTTCATAGTAAAGTTGTGGGAATGTGGCCACAACCCTCAAGACCCCAGAATGGTAGAGCTGTGGGCAGCTTGCACCCTCAGCCTAGAAAAGCTTCCAGCACTTGATTCTCTCTCCTGAAGGCAGCCCCATGGTCTGTACCCAGCAAAGTTGTAGGGATGGGATGCCTGAGGTTTTGGGGGCCCACACCTTATTCCGGTGTGCCATGGTTGAAGTACATAAAGTCAAGAGAGATTATTTTGTAGCTTTAGGATTTAATATCTGCAGTGCTGGGTTTTATATGTGTGGGGCCTGTTGGTTGTTCCTTTGTCCAATTTATCCCTTTGGAATTGGAATTATTTACCCAATGCCTGCATCATCATTGCACCTTGGAAGTAAACAACTTTTATTTTTTAAATTTGATTACAGCTGGAGGGAAATTGCCTTAAGACTCAGATGAAGGGGAACATCACGCACTGGGGCCTATTATGGGGAGTGGGGAGGAGGGAGGGATTGCACTGGGGAGTTATACATGATATAAATGATGAATTGATGGGTGCTGATGAGTCGATGGGTGCAGCACACCAACATGGCATAAGTATACATATGTAACAAACCTGCACGTTATGCACATGTACCCTAGAACTTAAAGTATAATTAAAAAAAAAAAAAAGACTCAGATGAGACTTTGGACATTTGAGTTGGAGGTTGATCCAGTTAAGATTTTGGGAACTATTGATAAAAGGTGATTATATTTTGCAATGTAAGAAGAATATGAGAACTTTGGGTCCGAGAGTGAGATTATATCATTTAGAGGTTTTCCCCTCCCCATATCATGGTGAAATGTGACCCACAATGTTGGAGGTAGGGCCAACTGGGAGGTTTTGGGTCATGGGGAGATTTTTCAGGACTGGCTTGGCATCCATCCCACAGTAATTAGTGAATTCTTGCTGTATTACCTACTGTGAGATCTGGTTGTTCAAAAGAGTCTGGCAACCCTCCTACACTCTCATATCCCCCCTCCTCACCATATGACATAGCCCTCTTCCCCTTTGCTTCCAGCATGACTGTAAGCTTCCTGAGGCCCTCACAAAAAGCAGATGCTGGTGCCATGCTTCTCACACAGCCTGCAGATCTGTAAGTCAAATAAGGCTCTTGTCTTTGTAAAGCACTTGGCCTCAGATATTAATTTATAGCAATGTAAAGTAGATTAATGCACTGCCCAAAGCAATATACAGAGTCCATGCAATTTCTATCAAGTAACTAATATAATTGATTACTTATTTTTAAACATCCTAAAATTCATATTGAACCAAAAAAAAAAAAGGAGTCTGAATAGCAAAAGCAATCCTAACCAAAAAGAACAAAGCTGGAAGTATCACATTCCTTGACTTTGAACTACACAACACAAATATAATAAGAAAGGCAGCATGGTAGTGGTAGAAAAAAATCAAGAGCCCAAACATATAGCCAAATATCTACAACCAACAGTTCTTTGACAAAACTGACAAAATATACACTGGAGAAACAACCCTCTATTCAATAAGTGGTGCTGGGAGAATTAGGTAACCTTATGTAGAAGAATAACATGAGACTTCTATATCATCATAGACACCAATTAACTAAATATGTTAATTGTTGAAATTTATAAACTCAAAATATAAAAATACTTGAAGAAAATCTAAAAAAATTCCTCTGGACATTGGCCTAAGCAAATAAAATATGACTAACACTTCAAAAGCAAATGCAATGAAAACAAAATTAGAGAAACAGGATTAATTGAACCAAAGATCATCTGCACATCAAAAGAAATAACCAACATGGTGAACAGACAACCTGTGAATGGTAAAAAAAAGTTTGCAATTTATTCATCAAAGGGCTAGTATATAGAATCTACAAGTAACTCAAATAAGTCAACTAGAAATAACAACTTCATTAAAGAGTGAGCAAAAAACAGATGTTTCTCAAAAGAAGACACAGAAGTGGCCAACACAAATAAGAAAACATACTCAGCATCATCAATCATCTGATAAATGTAAACTACAAACAAAATTATATAGCATCTTCTACCAGTCAGAATGGCTGTTATTATAAATAATAAACAGCAGGCGTTTGCAGAGAATCATAGAAAAATAATGCTTTTTATGTGCTTGATGAGAATACAAATTTGTACAACCTCTATGAAAACCAATACAGAAGTTTCTCAAAGAACTAAAATTAGAATTACCATTCAACCCTGTAATCCCTCCCAGTGGGTACATTCCTCCCAAAAGGAAATTTTTATATCAGAAAAAGTCACCTACATTCCTATTTTTATTGCAACACTATTTTCAATAGAAAAGTCACGTAATCTCTCTAAGTGTCAATCAGTGGAAGATTAGATAGATAAAACATGATAGATGTAAATCATGGAATGCTATGCAGCCATAAAAAATGAAATTGTGTCTTTCACAGCAACATGGATAGAACTGAAGGACATTATCCTAAATAAAATAACTCCAAAAAATTATCTCTTATAATTGGAAGGTAAACAATGGGTACACATGTATGTAGATAAAAACAGTAGACACTGGGGACTGCAAAAGAGGGCAAGGTGAGAGGAAACTGAGGATTAAAAAGTTACCTACTGGCTCCAGTGTTCACTATTGGGTGATATTTGCACCAGAAGCACAAATCTCATCTCTATGAAATATATTCATGTTAAAAAAATGCACATGTCCACCTTGATTCTATAAAAATAAAAACAGAACTAAAACACAAACAGAATTGTTAGACTGATAGCTAGATTTATTAGCAAACAAGAAAAATGCAAAGGAGCAGTTCTTTGTTTTGGAACCTTTTCTCACTGTCTGTTCCTATAAGAAATTGTAGACTATTATCCTATATTCATTTCTGAAGCACTAGCATTAGCCATTTCTCAAAGAAATTCTGGTTCCTTTTTCTTTCTTTTATTATTTATTTATTTATTTATTTTTGAGACAGAGTCCAGGCTTACTGCAATGTCCACCTCCCAGGTTCTAGCGATTATCCTGTCTCAGCCTCCCAGGTAGCTGGGATTACATTGGAATTACAGACATGCAACACCACACCTGGTTAATTTTTGTATTTTTAGTAGAGGCGAGGTTTTACTATGTCGGCCAGCCTGGTCTCGAACTCCTGGCCTCAAATGATCTGCCTGCTTCAGCCCGCGAAAGTGTTGGAATTATGGGAATTACTAATTTGAAAATGAATCCAACTTCCAGGAGAAATGAAAATTCCTTTGCGGTGAAGGGGGTGAAGATTGGAGATATGGTTGAACACTGAGGTTGTCATATACATATCTACACTCAATAGGAAATGATGAAATCAAGTGAGGGTCTAGAATGAATTCGCTTGAAACAACAGCATATTCTCAAAGGCACCTAGTGCTCCATCACAAGGGTGATGAACTTTTGAAACCAGTAAAATGTGAGAGCACAGGAAGTGATAAAGTTATCACGTTTACATGAAGTTTGTTTAATGTGCCAAGGGCTTGTACAGATTAGTCACACACAAATATACACAATGTATTTCTGCATACATAGATGTCTAGAGAATAATCCTCTTAGGGAAAATTCTTCAGTTTACAGAAATCTGTGTAAGTTGTGGATCTCATGGGGAAGTGTCTCTTTATGAGTACTGGTCTGTTTTTCAAGTATGGAAAGATTATCTCTGTTGGAGTAGGCTTCTGTGTGGATTTCTTTCTCTCTCTCTCTCTCTCTCTCTCTCTCTCTCTCTCTCTCTCTCTCTCTTTCTTTCTTTCTTTCTTTTTTTGAGACGGAGTCTCGCTCTGTCACCCAGGCTGGAGTGCAGTGGCCGGATCTCAGCTCGCTGCAAGCTCCGCCTCCTGGGTTCCCGCCATTCTCCTGCCTCAGCCTCCTGAGTAGCTGGACTACAGGCGCCCGCCCCCACGCCGGGCTAATTTTTTGTATTTTTTAGTAGAGACGGGGTTTCACCTGGGTTAGCCAGGATGGTCTCGATCTCCTGACCTCGTGATCCGCCCGTCTCGGCCTCCCAAAGTGCTGGGATTACAGGCTTGAGCCACCGCGCATTGTGTGGATTTCTTAATTGCTTCTTGAGTTGTAACAAATGAACCCCAAAAAATGACTAACCGGATTTTCATGGCTGTGTTGATAAAAATTTCTTATAAGCTTTCTGTCAATTATTTGAGACTAGTTTTCCTGATTTTTTGCTTCAATAGATTACATGTTCACAAGATCTCAGGAAACCACCTCTCAGGTGCTTTATTTTAAAAGACTAGCTTCCTAGGAAGAGAAGCTTCTGACTAACCATGATGAGCTCATTTCATCTGCAAACCATCAAGTTTGAGACCTCATTGTCAAGAATCATGAAAATTTTAACTCCAATGTACTAAAAATCATGAATCTTGAAATCTTGAATTTAATATTGATTGGCATTGACAAAAATGGTTCATTCTTGAGTGCGTCCTATGTTGCTGGCTCAGCATATCAGTGAACTGAGAATCCTCCCTTAGCTCCCTCTGTCTGTAGCACTGAGTGGATTGACAATCTTCAGAGTCATCCATGAAGGAGAGTTCTGAGGTTCGTGGGATTCTTGTAGACATTCAGGGGAGCAAAAGAAAGAAACAGAATTGAGGGCTGCCCAGCCATTTCCACATCACTAGGAATAATTACCATCTAAGTATAAAGGTCTACATATTCAGAAAACCCTGCATGACAGGCTGATGTAAAAAATTTCAATCCCACAGAGGCTCCACAGCAACCCTTACAGTTCCTTCAGGGAAGAAATAATCTCCAAGTTGTGAGTCAGTAAAGATGCTCTGAGCTACAGTAAAAAATTGGATTGGGCCCAGATTTGTCTGAGTTCAATGTGATTATTATACTCAGCTGCTGGTCCCATATGGCCTGAATATGGATAATTTAAATGAGCCTGGCTGTGTGATTTGTTATATGAAAATCTGAACTAAATAAACATAAAGAGCATGTGTGGACTAGCATGAGGGTGAGAGATCCTGGGGGCCCCACCCCCCGTACTCTTATCTCCCTTTCCTCCAGGAACCTTCAGGTTCTCAGGGTGAGAATCCACCTAGATCCCTGCATGGCTCTATTACCATAATCATGGAGACCATCATAATCAGAGACCAAAATCTCTGATAAATACACCCGGACCTTGTTCCGACATACAAATAAGGGAAGGACATTTTTAGATCCTTATGTACGGGCGAAAGGCAAATCTATCCCCATTACAAGCCCATACCAGCAACCTACATTTATCATGAAAATGGGTAAAAGTAGCCAATAGGGGTATATTTAAGAAAATTTTCCTGTGATGTTCCAGCCAGAAAAGAGCAAAAATCAGCTTCCCACCTGGAGACTTCTTGTATAGGGCACAGGCCAGAGAAAGAAGAGACCACAGCATTAAAATTCAACTGTAAAAACATGTAATACTTCTGAGTTCCACACATTACGTCTCACCAGTTTAGTCTTTATGGATTAAATATGAGAGTGTGGCAATGCACAAACTCTATCTGAGGAGGAATATAGGAGAAAAAAGGTTAAGGAAAATAGAGCAATTTGAAGCTTCTGACAACAGCAACTTGAGCACCAAGGAAATGATTTCACCCTCATTGGCTCAAATTTACTTCTCATGGGGCATCTGCAGGGGTTCCCAAGTGAGACCAGGTGAATCCAATGTGCACGCACTTCCCGGCTGTCCACTTGTATTCTGCTTTCTTTACTTCTCTTTGCAGAAAGTAGACACATACTCAGCCTTAGTGAGAGTGTGGGAAGTGATTTGGATACCAGAAAAAAAGGGCAAACATGGGATCCGTTCATGTAAAATGTAAAAATTAGCCACAGTGTGTGTGTGTGTGTGTGTGTGTGTGTGTGTGTGTGTGTGTCTTGAATAGAGTTGGAGTGGGCTTCTATCCACATGCACCTGCAACCTGCAAGTATCCTCAGGTGCAATAATCAACTGTAGGACCCTAAAGGAAATAAGATTCTCCCCCAAACCTCTGAAGAGTTTTTGGATCCACCATGTGTCCAATGATTCAGTGCCTTTTGAGCTCCAGGAAAGGGCTCCCTGGTGATGCATGGGATCTTTTCCTGGAGTCTCTGTAGAGTTCACTGGGTTTCCTAAGGACAATTCACTATTTCAAAAGATGGTGAGAGAAGCATGTGGTGTCCCTAAAGGAGAATTCTGAGCCAGGGCACAACCACTTTATACTGAGTTGGATACGCTGGTAGAAATATACTCTGTCAGCTCAGATAGAAACCTCCTTGCATGGTGGGGGCTGGGCTGCAGGGGGCGCTAAGGATACACCCAGAGCAGGCTCCCGCCCTAGAGCAGGTGCGCAGGAGACTGGGGAGAGGTTCCTCCCAGGGCCTGGGACTTCCTTTAAAAATATCTAAAATAAGTATTTCGCACAGACTGCTGAAGTTTGTATAAATATATTTTCAATTGTGAGCATTTATCAAACCGGATGTTTGAGAACCACTTTTACAATGTGGATTTCAAACTCTGCTGGATATCTTAGCAGTAAGCAGCTGGAGGTCAGGAAGAGATCCTTTTTTATGAATAAGTGCAAGTTTTGGAGCAACACACGTTCCCAAATAACTCGTTCACACAGTAAGGTCTACAAATGGTTCAAGTTGCCCTGAGATATTCAAATGTGGGTTCAAAGTGAAGTGCGTGTCGTCGGGGAGCTTGTTCCCCTGTGGGGGAAGCTCTGTCGACACAGGGTTCAGGGATGTGTAGGGAATGCATGGCCTCTAACAGGATTACGGCTTGAACCCTCACCTTCTACAATTGTGTCGTCCATGTCTCATGTATTTGCTCTTTCTCACACTGGATCAGGAATTGGGCTATTAAATAGCATCCTTCATGAATATGCAAATAACTGAGGTGAATATAGTATCTCTGTGCCCTGAGAGCATCACCCAACAACCACACCCCTCCTTGGGAGAATCTTCTAGTGCACAGTTCCTCCCCATGGACTGGACCTGGAGGCTCCTCTTCTTGGTGGCAGCAGCAACAGGTAAGGGGCTCCCCAGTCCCCGGGCTGAGGAGGAAACCAGGCCAGTCGTGTGAGACTCACCCACTCATGTCTCCTCTCCACAGGTGCCCACTCCCGGTGCAGCTGGTGCAATCTGGGCCTGAGGTGAAGCAACCTGGGGCCACAGTGAAGGTCTCCCGCAAGGCTTCTGGTTATACCTTCACCTCCTATGGTATGAATTGGGTATGACAGGCCCCTGGACAGGGCCTTGAGTGGATGGGATGGATCATCACCTACACTGGGAGCCCAACGTATGCCCAGGGCTTCACAGGATGGTTTGTCTTCTCCATGGACACCTCTGTCAGCACGGCGTATCTTCAGATCAGCAGCCTAAAGGCTGAGGACACTGGCCGAGTATTACGGTGCGAATTACACAGTGTGAAAACTCACATCCCGAGAGTTTCAGAAACCCTAAGGAAGGAGGCAGCTGTGCTGAGCTGAGGCAGTGGTACAGCAGTTTTCTTAACTTCCATATTATCTCATTTTGCATTGAGTTCCACTTTTATATCAGCCAAGAATATGGGATAGAGGGGCGCTCCTAAGACATCGTTAACTTGCCCATTTTGATGGGTTTTCCAGAAGACGTGAGAAGCCACTTTGTTTGCAAAGCATCCCAAAGCCATGCCCTGCTCTAGAAACACGTGCACCCGTTTCCTGGCCTTTGGTTAACTGACAAGCTCTCATCAGTGCACCTGGACTAATTTCACATCAGGTAGAAAAATGTGCTGTAAAGCAAGGTTAACGTTGTAATAGCAATTCCTACTTAATAACCTACTTAACAACATCGTAGTCGTGTGATCCATCAAATAATTACGTTAATTGAAGGTTCTCAATGGGAGTTTCTAATAAATATAAGGGATATATAGAAGTTCCCCTAATTAAAATTAAACAATTGTGAAGACAACCTCAATGTTCAGCCATATTTCCACCCTTCACACCCTTTACCACAAAGGAAGTTTCATCTCTCCTGGAAGCTGGGCTCATTTTCAAATTAGTTATTTTTTATTTTAATATCTCAAGATTATTGTATGTGATATTTTAGCAGAAAGTGAATTATGGGAACTTGAACTAACCAACTGAAAATACATTCACAATTAATTAATCAAGATGCCAGAATGTGATGGGCTCCAGGCATTTTAAATTCAACAGGCTTTGTAACTAGGCTTTAAATTTTACACATCTTCCTGTTATCTTCACGGCACAGTCAACTCCCATTATGTAAGAAATCATGAGTGCATTCCCAAGGGTCATGCACAGTTATAAAAATAGACATGATGAGGTGAGAAGTTGATTGTTTAAATTCCCCTCTGAAGAAGCAGCATCAACCCAATGAACCACTCTCTTCCCTCTGCGACTAGAGCTATGTCACAGACCACATGGACCTAAATCCTTGATGGAGATAACATGACTACATAAATTGGACTGATCGCTTTTATGCTATAAAATTAATAGGTGACTCTGCACTCCATCCTGGGCAACAGAACAAGTCTTGTCTGTAAAATACAAAAGAAAGATAAATTAATAGATACTGACTGACATTTCAGATATTATTTTCATAAACCTAATTTAATCATACCCACATTGTTACCTACATCTTCATTGAAAAGTTCCTAGTTATGTTGAGTTCCATCAACACTCCACGTGTTCAAATCGGGACATCCAAGAGAGTCTGGAGGATAAAACAATGAGGACAGTGAAACTGGTGTATATTCAGCACCTCTTAACTCAGGAGGACTCCGTACACCCTGGAACAGTCTGCTTTTCTGAATGGCTCACAATGACTCCGGCTCACTCTCCATTGTCCTCAAACATCTGGCCCCTTTTTGCCCTAAGTTCACTCTCTGCTCCTAGTCTATGCTCTGACGTATTTGCAGAGGTGAAAATGAGCTGTCAGACAGAACTTACTTCTCAACTCAACATGAAATTTACTGTTTCATTTAATGACCACTCTTTCCATAATAGTTGATTTCTTTTGGCCTGTTTATTACTGGTGATTTTCAAGGGAATCTCACTTGAATCTTTACTCTTTTGCATTTTGTCTCCATGACAATGTTGGGAAGTTTTTCCTCTAGCATTATAACATGATCCAGCCACCTGACACATATGTGGCAAAAAATACCTACAAATTCAGAAGTTCTTTGGTTTCTCAGCGGAAGAGAAAGTCTTTCAGAGACAGATGGATCTGAATTGGTAAATATGTGGGTACAAATTCTGGACTTGAGTGTCATTGTCCAGCCATGTTTCACAGGTATGACCTGTCAGGGAAGAACCAGAGTTCCTTGTTCTCTCAGAGAGAAGGGCTTACAGAGCTCCTCTCTGATTCCTAGGAAAGGTAATTTCACTAATCTTGGTGATGAGACTGTCCTTCAGTGCTGATGTACTATAGCGTTTTTATCTGAAGTTGTCACTGCTATCCCCAGTGTACATCTTTTCACACAGAAGTGTTTAGAGGTCAGGGCACATTCTCAGGGTCACACATTGAGAAGGATGGAGATATATCCCACTACCTTCTCCTGAGATCTCACACAGAATCTCAAATTTCAAAAGTTCTCAGAAGGGCAGTTCTCAGGTGCTGTTTAAAAATAACGCACTTCCTGGGACAGGTAGCGTCCCTCTAACCATGATGGATGTTCTGAACTACAGTACACATTGCGTGGATCCAGGTTTGTCTCAATTCACTGTGATTATTACACTCAGCTGTTGTTTCAATGTGTCTGAAGAAGTAAATGACAATTTAGATGACCTGGGTGTGTGGTTGGTTTTATATGAATCTTTAAGGGTAGAACAGTTGACCCTATTCCAAAATCTGTCCCTGATCCATGATCACACTCGTCTCCCAGGCCAGCTCCTTCAGCACATTTCCTACCTGGAAGAAGAGGAATCTGGGTTTGGTGAGGGGAGGCCCCAGGAAGAGAACTGAGTTCTCAGAGGGCACAGCCAACATCCTCCTCCAAGGGTGAACCCAAAAGACTGGGGCCTCCCTCATCCCTTTTCACCTCTCCATACAAAGGCACCACCCACATGCAAATCCTAACTTAGGCACCTACAGGAAACGACTACACATTTCCTTAAATTCCGGGTCCTGCTCACATGGGAAATGCTTTCTGAGAGTCATGGACCTCCTGTGCAAGAACATGAAGCACCTGTGGTTCTTCCTCCTCCTGGTGGCAGCTCCCAGATGTGAGTATCTTGGGGATGCAGATATGACGATATGGGAGGCTGTCTCTGATCCCAGGGCTCACTGTGGGTCTCTCTGTTCACAGGGGTCCTGTCCCAGGTGCAGCTACAACAGTGGGGCGAAGGACTGGTGAAGCCTTCGGAGACCCTGTCCCTCACCTGCGCTGTCTCTGGTGGCTCCATCAGCAGTTACTGGTGGAGCTGGATCCGCCAGCCCCCAGGGAAGGGACTGGAGTGGATTGGGGAGATCAATGGTAATGGTGGGAGCACCAACTACAACCCGTCCCTCAAGAGTCGAGTCACCATTTCAATAGACACGTCCAAGAACCAGTTCTCCCTGAAGCTGAGCTCTGTGACCGCCGCGGACACGGCCGTGTATTACTGTACGAGAGACACAGTGAGGGGAGGTGAGTGTGAGCCCAGACACAAACCTCCCTGCAGGGAGGCGGAGGGGGCGGGCGCAGGTGCCGCTCAGGACCAGCAGGGGGCGCGCGGGGCCCACAGAGCAGGAGGCCGGGTCAGGAGCAGGTGCAGGGAGGCCGGGGCTTCCTCATCTGCTCAGTGCTCTCCCTCCTCACCAGCACCTCAGCTATCCCCAGGGCTCCTCTTTCTTTATTATCTGTGGTTCTGCTTCCAAACATCGTTGTGCCAGGCAAGAAAGGAGGAAGACAATTTTTCTGCTTACTGCTTCGGTTTCACCAATTACTAGGAACTTTCCTACAAGTTCATGCATGACTCATAAATCCTGCATGACTCATAATGGTAAAAATATATATATATATGGATTCTCACCATCTCTTGATTTGTGTCATCAATCAAATGGTGCCCTATTTGAAATTCATTTACTGAAACCTTAAATCCAATGGATCTATACTGGGATTTTAATGATGTAACCTCTCACTTTTCACGTGCACCCAGAGAAGAGGCCATGTGGAGACATAGTGCATTAGAAGGTGGCCCTCCACAAGCCAGGAAGAAGCCACACTAAGAACCAATTTTGCCAGCTCCTTGATCTTCGACATTCAGACTGCAGAATTGTAAGAACATCAGTATTTGTTGTTTAAGCCACCCACTCCTGTTATCTTTTATGAAGACCCAAACTGACTAATACCACGTAACTCTGTTAGCTCCGTCTCCTGGAGGGAGAAGCAGCCCCCGAGGCTGGGCACATCTCTCAGATTTCCACAAGAAGTAGGCAAAAAAGTAGCTCTCATATAAAAATGTGTCATGGCCCTGCTGGCCATTTTGAGCAAGGTCTCTGAAACCAGCCCTGGTGTGTGTGTGTTACAAATGTTGTCTTTTATCTCTTATTTGGACAGAACAAATACACAAGAGGTACCAGCTGGATGGAGATTGGCCACGGACCATCTTCTGTTGTCTCCTTAGTATGTCACAGAAAACCACACCAACATCACCAACGTCACTGGTTTTATTTTCTACTACCTCAAATGGACTATAGAAATGATCCCTGCAGTGTGGTCTATTTCTTCAAGTTTCTAAATTTGCACTGAATATCTTCCTAAATGGGGAGCTACATGGGGTCTGAGTTTTGTTTCTTTCTTCTCAGTCTTCCCAGTACCAAGGACAGAATAGACTTAAAATAAAATTTGGCCGTCAATGCCCCCAACACCATCACTTTCTAAAATCCACATCCTGCATCCATCCTCTGGACACCCCTCATCGGGCTACCCAGGAATGGCCAGAAGCTGGTATCAGCTTATAGGCTGAGGCCACGAACTATACACACATGTGATTTCAGTCACACACACTCTACTGCAGGACCACAACTGTGTGCTGAGGAGCTCAGGCACCTGCTGATCTCAGTCGTTCTCTAATCAATCACACACCTCTTATTAATGAAGGCCCAGATGACCCCATCAGCGGCAGAGCAGTGGAGTAAGGCTCATGGGTGAGTCCATCAGGCAGAAGTCAGACAATGGGATGGAATGGCTGGTCACTTCCATTTTCACTGATGTTCCCAATGAATTTTAATGGAATAAAACAATATTAACTACCAAGGGACAGAAAAGAAGCCTGGCTCTTCAAGGTAATTAAGGACCAGGAACTTCATTTGGGGGGATAGTGAAAGACACTTTTAAGTGGAAAACCCTAAATCACATACAATAGCTGACAGAGTGGCCACTGTGCAAATGAAGGGTGAGGAGCCGATGGTAGGGTCCGTTCCTCCAAGATGTCCCTGGGTATGTGATGGTTGGACTTCTCATGCATATGAATGTAAGAGCTGGACTCGGGGAGAAAAAAGGGCCATATCCCATAGGAAAGGAAGGAAAGCAAGCAGATGGGCATCCCTGGAGAGAGCTCATTAGATTTGGTGTGTTTAAGATGAAAATTTCTTCCAAAAATTGTCATGTTCTAACCTAAATGTGAATCTCTTCAATAAATTGAGAATTAACAGGAAAATGGAGCTAGGACTTGAGAGAGGAAACAAATCATGAGAGAGCAGAAAGCAAATCCACAAAAACTGCCGCATGACAAAGGCCAGAATGGAGCTGATGCAGCTACTTCATTATTCTGCAGACTTGCAGACCATGTGGAGAAGGGGCTTGAACAAATGGGGACGTTCTCCACCCTTCCGAATCAGCCTCCTTCTTATGCATGAGTAGAAATCATAGTTTGGGGATGAGCTTCCAAATTTTCCTGTCTTTACCTCTTCCCCCAGGGGTAGAATGTCTTTTCCCAACCACAATGGTTTCTCACCAGTGTCCTCAGCTTCTGATCTTTGTACTTACCCTGCAGATTAAGAATTTCTTCTGGATGGAGTTTTCTGGGAATTTTCTGTTTTCTTTAATTTCTGTTGACTCAACCACACCCCACAGGACACAGGTTTTATTGGATTTCCCCTGGAGATAGTGGAGGTGGATCCAGGCATTCAGTAGTCCTCGCTGTTCTTCTCTTCCTGTCAGCACCACTGGACAGCAGATAAGGGTGTTGACTGTGGATTTTTCAAATTCCTGGGAAAATCCTGCAAGGACTAGTAGATTCACACTCTACCACCATTAGCACATGCATCCAAACAAAACCTCACTAGATATTTCCGGGTCAGCCTGTTCCTCTCTCAATGCCATCCCGTGGCACCTGCCCTGGGTCCACTAACATGTGGGCCCCAGTCCTCTTGGCTAGTGTCTGTTTCCTCAGATTTCACTCTTCTTGTTTGCTCTGTGAAAGCAACTTAGATATGTTAAAAGGTTTTCCTCTTCATTTATTCACAGTTTTTCAGGTTTGTTGTTAATGAGGTCAGAATGAGATAGTTTTCTCATTTTTCACATTTGCACACTGAGTAGCCGCTTTCTATATAAAAGCCAGAAACTAAGAGAACAAATCAAATATCCATATCCACTACAGGTGAAGAACGATAAACAATTTGACATATGATTATGGACCAAAGTACAATGCAGAATTAGAATCAAGGCATCCTCATTCTCATAAAAGCCTGTCTACATTCTCAAATAACTCTGCTGAGTGAAAGTAGCTGAGGAATTAAGAGTGCACTTCATAAACTTCTAATTGTATAAACTGCAGAAGGTCCAACTATTCTAAAGCAACACAGCAGCTTTGAAATTTGTGAGAAATGGGCGCTGAAAGTAATTGAGTGGTGAGAGGAAATTACAGAGAATTGACAGAAAGATTTAGGGGTTGACTTAATTGTACACAACCTGATTAAAGTTTGCACACATACATTACCATTTTCCAAATTGTGCAGTGTATATTTGAATTGATTATTAATTGTACTTAAATAAAACAGTAACAAAGAAACAAATGAATAAGTTGATTGAAGAGGAACAAAAAATAGATGAGTATGAGCACTTGAAACATCCCAGACTCTTGAAAGTACATGTGCTTTAACACTGGTTCTCTCTATATATTTCAGGCCAACAGCAGAATACAATAAAACAGAGATGTCCTGGCAGGGGTAGAATCCTGCAAACCTCACTAGGCATGTCCCACACTGCCCTGGAGTTGTCTCAGGAGAGGAGTCTCCTCTAGTGGTCAGAGGCGCAGGCAGAGATAATGGGGCTAACTCTGTCCAGCTGTGTGACCTTGAACGCATTGTACAAACACTCTATTCTGTATGTAATTTATCTTTCTTAAAATGTAACATTGTCTCTTGCATTAAATGTATTCTACAAATATGTAAAAATGAAGATGATGACTGCTAAATGATAATCAAGGCACAATCATATAAAATTATGTTTTCCTGAGCGATAAGATTACTACCAATCTCCCCCAGGGCACTTTGTCTGCTCTGAGCCCTGTCCCTCCTCAGGATTCCCATCCCAGAGCTTGCTATACAGTAGGAGACATGCAAATACGTTTCTCCCCCTGTTGATGAAAACCAGCCCAGTCCGGACCCTGCAGCTCTGGGAGAGAAGCCCCAGCCCTGGGATTCTCAGGGGTTTCCATTTGGTGATCAGGACTAAAGACAGAGTACTCACCGTGGAGTTTGGGCTGAGCAGGGTTTTCACTGTTGCTGTTTTTTATGATTATTATTATTATGCTGTAAGTTCTAGGGTACATGTGCACAATATGCAGGTTTGTTACATATGTGTACATGTGCCATGTTGGTGTGCTGCACCCATTAACTCTTCATTTACATTAGGTATATCTCCTAATGCTATCCTGTCCCCTCCCCCTCCCCACAATAGGACCTGGTGTGTGATGTTCCCCTTCCTGTGTCCAAGTGATTTCATTGTTCAGTTCCCACCTATGAGTGAGAACATGCAGGTGTTTGGTTTTCTGTTCTTGTGACAGTTTGCTAAGAATGATGGTTTCCAGCTGCATCCATGTCCCTACAAAGGACATGAACTCATCCTTTTTTATGGCTGCATAGTATTCCATGGTGTATATGTGCCACATTTTCTTAATCCAGTCTGTCACAGATGGACATTTGGGTTGATTCCAAGTCTTTGCTATTGTGAATAGTGCCACAATAAACATACGTGTGCATGTGTCTTTATAGCAGCATGACTTATAATCCTTTGGGTATATCCCCAGTAATGGGATGGCTGCGTCAAATGGTATTTCTAGTTCTAGATCCTTGAGGAATTGCCACACTGTTTTCCACAATGGATGAACTAGTTTACAATTCCACCAATAGTGTAAAAGTGTTCCTATTTCTCCACATCCTCTCCAGCACCTGTTGTTTCCTGATTTTTTTAATGATTGTCATTCTAACTGGTGTGAGATGGTATCTCATTGTGGTTTTGATTTGCATTTCTCTGATGGTGAGTGATGATGAGCATTTTTTCATGTGTCTGTTGGCTGCATTAATGTCTTCTTTTGAGAAGTGTCTGTTCATATCCTTTGCCCACTTTTTGATGGGGTAGTTTGTTTTTCTCTTGTAAATTTGATTGAGTTCTTTATAGGTTCTGCATATTAGCCCTTTGTCAGATAAGTAGATTGCAAAAACTTTCTTCCTTTCTGTAGGTTGCCTGTTCACTCTGATGGTAGTTTATTTTGCTGTGCAGAAGCTCTTTAGTTTAATTAGATCTCATTTGTCAATTTTGGCGTTTGTTGCCATTGCTTTTGGTGTTTAGACATGAAGTCCTTGCTCATGCCTATGTCCTGAATGGTATTCCCTAGGTTTTCTTCTAGGGTTTTTATGGTTTTAGGTCTAACATCTAAGTCTCTAATCCATCTTGAATTAATTTTCGTATAAGGAGTAAGGAAAGGATCCAGTTTCAGCTTTCTACTTATGGCTAGCCAATTTTCCCAGCACCATTTATTAAATAGGGAATCTTTTCCCCATTTCTTGTTTTTCTCAGGTTTGTCAAAGATCAGATGGCTGTAGATGTGTGATATTATTTCTGAGGGCTCTGTTCTGTTCCATTGGTCTATATCTCTGTTTTGATACCAGTACCCTGCTGTTTTGTTTACTGTAGCCTTGTAGTATAGTTTGAAGTCAGGTAGTGTGATGCCTCCAGCTTTGTTCTTTTGACTTAGGATTGTCTTGGCAATGCGGGGTCTTTTTGGTTCCATATGAACTTTAAAGTAGTCTTTTCCAATTCTGTGAAGAAAGCCAGTGGTAGCTTAATGGGGATGGCATTGAATCTATAAATAACCTTGGGCAGTATGGCAATTTTCAAGATATTGATTCTTCCTATCCATGAGCATGGAATGTTCTTCCATTTGTTTGTATTATCTTTTATTTCACTGAGCAGTGGTTTGTAGTTCTCCTTGAAGAGGTCCTTTATATCCCTTGTAAGTTGGATTCCTAGGTATTTTGTTCTCTTTGAAGCTCTTGTGAATGGGAGTTCATTCATGATTTGGCTCTCTGTTTGTCTGTTACTGGTGTATAAGAATGCTTCTGATTTTTGAACATGGATTTTGTATCCTGAGACTTTGCTGAAGTTGCTTACCAGCTTAAGGAGATTTTGGGCAGAGACAATGGGGTTTTCTAAATATACAATCATGTCATCTGCAAACAGGGACAATTTGACTTCTTCTTTTCCTAACTGAATGCCCTTGATTTCTTTCTCTTGCCTGATTGCCCTAGCCAGAACTTCCAACACTATGTTGAATAGGAGTGGTGAGAGAGGCCATCCCTGGTTGTGCCAGTTTTCAAAGGGAATGCTTCCAGTTTTTGCCCATTCAGTATGATATTGGCTGTGGGTTTGTCATAAATAGCTCTTATTATTTTGAGATACGTTTCATCAATACCGAATTTATTGAGAGTTTTTTGCATGAAGGGCTGTTGAATTTTGTCGAAGGCCTTTTCTGCATCTATTGAGATAATCATGTGGTTTTTGTCTTTGATTCAGTTTATATACTGGATTACATTTATTGATTTGCGAATGTTGAACCAGCCTTGCATCCCAGGGATGAAGCCCACTTGATCATGGTAGATAAGCTTTTTGATGTGCTGCTGGATTTGGTTCGCCAGTATTTTATTGAGGATTTTTGCATCGATGTTCATCAGGGATATTGGTCTAAAATTATCTTATTTTGTTGTATCTCTGTCAGGCTTTGGTATCAGGATGATGTTGGCCTCATAAAATGAGTTAGGGATGATTTCCTCTTTTTCTATTAATTGGAATAGTTTCAGAAGAGTAAAAAGAAATGAACAAAGCCTCCAAGAAGTATGGGATTTCCACTCACGGAAAGGGGTTTATAGGGTTTGAAACTCCCACTGGCATTGAATGAAGATGATCCTGTGATTCCAAACTAAATTCACCTTGTGTGGCAAAAAAGGAGATGATGGAGAAGTAAGACTTAATTCATCAGCAGTCATGCACCAAAAAATAGTGTGACAACTTATTCTATGTAGCAGGAATAAAAATAATAAGAAAGAAGATAAGTGTTCAATATGGGTGGACAACACCCGGGTCTACAGAAATGAGATGACTTTAGAAATATAAGCAAAGAATA
Organism: Rhinopithecus roxellana; assembly: GCF_007565055.1. NCBI lineage: Eukaryota > Metazoa > Chordata > Mammalia > Primates > Cercopithecidae > Rhinopithecus > Rhinopithecus roxellana. The sequence goes on along the minus strand of NC_044553.1, from coordinate 715,648 downwards.
ATGAGAAAAAGAAGGAGGGGATGGGGAATTAGACAGGGTCCTGGTCTAATGTCTTGGGTAGAAGTTTCTCACAATCAAGGACTATCAGCTTAGTCTGCAGGTCTTAGGTCAGCCATCTGCTTAAAAACATCAGAAATGCCAGAGGATCTATGAAGGTGCTCAGTTTAACATCTCCTATTTGAGTAGCTTTACAGTTGTGTGGAATTCTTAATTGCTTCTTTTTGTTTGTTTGTTTTAGAGACAGGCTCTCACTCTGTCGTACAGTTTAAAGTGTAGCGGTGTGATCATAGCTCGCTGTAATTTTGAACTCCTGACTCACATATTCCTCCCATCTTAACCTCCTGAATATCTAGAACTAGAGGGGCAGGCCACGCTCCCCTCTTTATTTTTTATTTTATTTTTTCAAAGAAAAAGGAACTCTTTATGTTGCCCAGGCTGGTTTTGATTGCCTGGTCTCATGGGATTTCCCTCACTTTGCTCCTGAAAGTGGTGTGATTATACGGATGATCCACTGAATCAGGCCTGAATCGATTGTTTAGTTGCAAATGAACCCAGTAATTAACTGCCTGAATGTTTTCTGCAGTGAGTTAGTTAAAAGGATCTGACAAGATTCCTTCCAATATGATTCAAGAGCAGTATTTTCCGCTGATGTTCCTTCCAGTTTTCTTGTTGAAGATCACAAGAGTCTGTGGAAAAGGTGTAATAAAAAGGCTGCCTCAAACTCTTCATGGTTGGAGTTTACATCACACATGCATGCAGTACAACAAGGATGATCTCTGGGGGTAAAGTCTATAAACGCATAGGCCTTTTAGCTACCAAGGCATAGGGTAATAATTGATGCACCCTGAGGAGTGGACCATGATTCCATAGTGCTAGTGGGAGAACGCTTGGCCAAGGGAGTTTTACATTTTATTGCAGATTTGATAATTTTAATATAGAGATGCCATTTTTTAAACATTCCCACAAGATTGTGAGTGGGATTGATTCTATCTTATATGAACAATGACAGTGCCCTCCACGGTTAGATTACGTTATAAGTTATGTTATAAGCTAGGTTGAGCTAGAATGTTTGGTGTATTAAATCACAATTTTTTTAGCTTCCATGTTAGTTTTTTGTTTGTGTGTTAGCATTTGCTTTAAATTTCTATTAATCAGATCTCTAGTAGGTAGAAATTCATCTGAAAGTTTTTTCCATTGTTGTCCATTTTGATAGGATTTCCAGAAGATGTAAGAACCCTCTCTCTTTGCAAAAATATTCCAAAGTTGTGCACCATCTAGAAACATATGTACTTAATTCTAATTTTTAATTTATTAAAAAGTTGTGATAAGTGCAAAGTTTTCTGCCTTCTGAGTTGATTTCACAACACCCAGAATAATATATCCTAAATGGAAGTTTGTACTAGTAATACAAATTACTGGTTAATAACCTCTACTTTTATTATTGAGGTATTATCCATCAATATATAATCTTAAATCAATGATCTGAGTGGGACTCTTACCTAAATAATATACAAAATATTTTCCTGATCTTGACATAAAATAGATGTGAACACATTCTTCGTATTCAGCCGTGTCTCCTGTCTATCACATTATGAACCACATGCTAACTTTGACCTTACTTGGGAATTGTTCTAATTTCAAAGTAGTTATTTATCTTCATGCGTCGAGATAGTTATGTGTGGCCATTTTATCAGAGAGTGATGAGATACAACATTAACTATTTTCCCTGCAGGCATGTTTAGGCAAGCCCCCTGTGCACAATGACCTTGGTGGGTTGGACATTCTTTGGGGCCTCTCCCCTGTCTGCCTAGGAGAGTTATCTGCCATCTACCTCTATCATTTTCCTCTTTGAAGAAGTGCATCTAACTGCCGTTAGAATAGAGACAAAGGCCAACTTTAACTGCTTCCAGCTGATGCGGGATGCTGCTTCGGGAAGATCTCCCTTGGAGGCCTGCCTATGGGACCCCAGTAAAAGGGAGCCATTATCTCAGGCTTCACTTGGATGACCATTTGGAGTTGGATGGCCTGAAGATGAGAAGAGACAAACCGGGTTATTAGAAGACATGTATCAAAACCAGCCAAGGTGATGAGACAGTTTGAATACAGCTTCCAAGGCTGTGACACGCCCAGATAACTGGTGGCTGTAGTTGCGCCTGCTGAGATTTGGGCATGGGGCTTGGCTTTTGTTAGCTCCCTTGGTCTTATTTTCCCAGACAAAGAAACCTCCGGGGTAGGGGGACCCTGTTTCATCCCATCACCTGGAGTGATTTGCAGGATAATTGCTCAGAATTAAAATATTGATCCAGATTTTTATATTACCCATATGCCTTTGTTTCTTCTGAGCTGCAGCCAGAGATCATTGGTTGGTTCACAGCAATAAGCAGAGTTAGTCTAAAATGGAAGCACATACTTAAAACAACTGAAGAGATTAGAGTTTAAAAATGAGTGTATGATACATTTTGAGACGTATTTTTTTCTCTCTCCTATTCTGATTTTTGTCAGAAACTGGTTGTAGGACTGACTTGTTTGCAAAATAAACTTTAGTCTTATACATGGTCTGATTATTTGCATAAAGTACTGCAAGAATAATTAATAATAATTGTGTAGGAAAAACCTGCAAGCACTAGGAGCTTCACAGTCTAACACAATGAGCATATGCATTCTCAACAACTCTCTGAATATTTTCAAGTCAGCCTGTTCCTATCTTAAATACCATCCCGTGGTTACTGCCCTAGGTACACTAATATATGCGTCCTGGTTCTCTCTGCAGGCTCCTCTCTCCTCAGATTTCAGGTTGGTTGGTTTGTTTTTCTCTGTGATATCAACTCAGATATGTTGGGCGCTTTTTCTTTACTTGTAGTTGCTCAGCCCGGTTGTTAAAGAGGTAGGAATAAGATCATGCCATGCTGAGTAGCTGCTTTTCTCTATGAAACCCGTTAACTGAAAGAACAAATCACATTTGTCACTGGTGACAATTAAATAGTTTGACATATATTGAGGCACTGGAATATGATGCAGCGTGAAATCAAGTCATGCCTCACTCATATAAAACCACAGCTAAATTATCAAAGAATTGTGCTAAGTAAAAAACACTAAGGAATTAAGAGTAAATTTTATATGACACATTTGTAGAAATTTTAGAAGGTGCCACTATTATAAATTAACATGGAGAAGATTTAAATTTTTCTGAGAATGTGGTGCAGGCTGGGCGCGGTGGCTCAAGCCTGTAATCCCAGCACTTTGGGAGGCCGAGACGGGCGGATCACGAGGTCAGGAGATCGAGACCATCCTGGCTAACACGGTGAAACCCCGTCTCTACTAAAAAAGAAAAATACAAAAACTAGCAGGGCGAGGTGGCGGGCGCCTGTAGTCCCAGCTACTCCGGAGGCTGAGGCAGGAGAATGGCGTAAACCCCGGACGCGGAGCCTGCAGTGAGCTGAGATCCGGCCACTGCACTCCAGTCCGGGCAACAGAGTGAGACTCCGCCTCAAAAAAAAAAAAAAAGAGAGAGAATGTGGTGCTGGGAGTAATGGGGATGTGAGTTAAATTTCAGAGGAATAAGAGAAGATTTAGGGATTAATTCAATTATTCAAAACTTGATTGAAGTGCTGATTGAATGGTTGCAAACATAGGTCTACATTTTTCAAATAATTCACTATAAATTTGAATTAATTATTTATCACTTACACTTGAATAAAGCAATAACAAATAAATGAATGAACATTTTGCTGAAATGGAGTCATAAACAGATTGATATTGACACAAGAAACATGACTGACTTCGGAAAATACACACACAAACGATGATTCTCTCTAAATATTTAGGTAAATTACAGAAAGTTGTCATAACAGATGGAGAATCCTGCAGCCTTCACCAGGCCTGGTCCACGCTGTCCGGTAGTTGTCTTAGGGGAGCTGCCTCCTCTGGTGAATAGAGCACAGGCCCAGAAAATAGGACTAAATATTTTTAGTTGTATAATCTTAGACACACTGCACAACTGCTATGTTCTCTATGTAAATTATCTTCTGTAAAATATAACATTAAAACCTGCCTTAAATATATAGTGTAAATATGTAAGAATAAAATCAGACTGTGAGAGCTAAATGTTAGTCAAGGCACAATGACATAGTATAAAATTATATTTTCCTCATTGATGGAATTACTACCAATCTCCGCCAGGACACTTCATCTGCACTGAGCCCGGCCTCTCCTCAGATGTCCCACCCCAGAGCTTGCTATATAGTGGGGGACATGCAAATAGGGCCCTCCCCCTGCTGATGAAAAGCAGCCCAGCCCTGACCCTGTAGCTCTGGGAGAGGAGCCCTAGGCCTGGATTCCAAGACTTTCCATTCAGTGATCAGCGCTGAACACAGAGGACTAACCATGGAGTTTGTCCTGAGCTGGGTTTTCCTTGTTGCTATTTTAAGAGGTGATTCATGGAGAACTAGAGAGATTGAGTGGGAGTGGACATGAGTGAGAGAAACAGTGGGTATGTGTGGCAGTTTCTGACCAGGGTGTCTCTGTGTTTGCAGGTGTCCAGTGTGAGGTGCAGCTGGTGGAGTCTGGAGGAGGCTTGGTTCAGCCTGGGGGGTTCCTGAGACTCTCCTGTGCAGGCTCTGGATTCGCCTTCAGTAGCTATGGCATGGACTGGGTCCGCCAGGCTCCGGGGAAGGGACTGGAGTGGGTGGCAGTTATATCGTATGATGGAAGTCAGAAATACTACGCAGACTCTGTGAAGGACCGATTCACCATCTCCAGAGACAATTCCAAGAACATGCTGTATCTTCAAATGAACAACCTGAGAGCCGAAGACACGGCCGTGTATTACTGTGCGAAAGACACAGTGAGGGGAAGTCAGTGTGAGCCCAGACACAAACCTCCCTGCAGGGACGCGGGGGGAAATCAGCTGCAGGGGGCGCTCAGGACCCACTGATCAGAGTCAACCCAGAGGCCGGTGCACACGGAGGCTGATTTCCTGTCAGGATGTGGGACTTCCTCTACTTCTTACAGTTTCCCCGGGGAACCTCTCTAAGTTTAGGATTCTGTGCCTAACAATGTCTTCTCTAAGTATTTGAGAGAGATTAGTTTAATATGAAGAGCTATTCTCACTTGCACAAATGTGGGTTGATGCTTACAGGGATGAAAAGTCCTCAACCATGGTCACCAGGATCAGAGTCCTGAGCAAGCTCAGGGCTTCCTGGTGAGTCTTCTCCAATCAGACCCAGGACAGGGACCTCAGTGAGGTTCCCTGACTAGAATAGTCTTTACGGATGCTGGTCACAGACAATAGAGAGGCTTGGGCAGGGTCAGTGTCACGTAGAACCTCACAGGTTTCACGTCTGGCCCTTCTCCTGACACTGAAGTATGCAAATCAGCATCACACTGATCTGGTGCTTCTTTTGTTCCTAATTCAATTATTTTCTTTTTTAGTTGTTGTTCTCATTTTTCCATTTGCTTTTCCTGCTTTCTGGAAAAGGAAGATATTTACCCTGTGGTCAAAATTCCAGGCCTCAAGCCCTTTCCTGGAGCTCAGGTGGGTCTCAGGCTGTGGCTGCTGCAGTCATGCAGGAGAGGCTGGTGAGACTTTCTTCGCGCCTCGTCACTCAGGACCCTCCACTGTGTTGCCTGGAGATTCATCTGGAAATGTAAGTTGCCGGTGGGGACTGAAGGGGACAAGCTTGTTTGGTTAACGTGGGATGTGGATGTGTTTCTAATCCTGTTCTGAAAAATCTTCAGACAGTAACTTTCTTCACTAGTGGTGTGAGGAAGAGGGTGTGAAAGTTGTGAGAATTGAAATGGAGATACTCGTGTTATAATTGTTTGGATGAACGGAGGCAAGATGGCGCACTTCCGGGTTCTTCATCCCCCCCCAACTTTTCCCGCACGCACGAAAATCCAGCCGGTGACCCGGGAAGGTGCAGACCAACTAGGCATGCGCCAGGTGATGTCAATCTGAAGACACCAAGATTTACCTGGTCGCACCTGTGGAACGCCCCCTGACACGCCCGTGCCCCGCCTATTGCCCTCCCACTCCTAGAAAAGCCGCTCCGGAGGCACGCCACGCACGGCCTTCCTCAGTCCTCCACGCCTGTCGGGATGTCAGGACTGTGGGAACTCCATCCGAGAGCTGTACAGGTGACTCTGGGGGCCCCTTTTGTCGGGGGGCCAACAGACCTCTCCCTACCCACCTTCTTCCCTTGAAGCTAGGTGACCAAAATAAACTTGGAGTTTTGCTCCTACCCTTGCCTAGTCGCTGGTTCTTTTGTACCCGCTCTGGTGGTCTTAGAAAAACAAAACAGTTGGTGCCGAAGACCCGGGAGGAGACCCCTCCTCAGGCCTCTAAGGGTTGAGGAACCTCCTCCTGCTCCCACGCAGCAGACGGACCAGGACCTGAGACCCGCTTCCCTCACTCCCACGGCCTCTCTGGGGTAAGTGCCCTTGTCTCCTCTTTACCTCCCTGGGCCAGAAATCCTGCGCAGATCCGGGGTCCATTTGGAGCCACCAAGTGGCTCGGGAGACCCGTTCAGGACGGAGACGTCCGCCTGAAGGTAATCTCCACTTAGGCTTCAAGAGCCTCTCGTCTGTCTCTGCTGGTTCCAAAGGACGCTTTGAAGCCAGGCAGGGATCCATTCCCATGTCCATTGGGTCCATTGCGTCAGTAAAGAGGAAACAAATGGGAAACCCCCAGTCCAAATTTCCAAAGAGCACCCCCTTAGGGTGCCTCCTAGCCAATTTAAAAACCTTACAGCTTGAACAAGACCTTAGGAGGAAGCGGTTAATTTTCCTTTCCACTGTGGCGTGATCGACCTCAGCAATTTCTGCCAGCGGTTAGGCAAGGGGTCTGAAATTAATTACGTACAAGGCTTTTGGGCCTTACGCTCTCGTCCCGACCTGTGTAGCCGATGCTCTTTGGCCCAAGTTATGCTAGCCAAGGACACCGGCTCACAGGAACCTGAAAAAGAGGAGTCCTCATTCCTTTCTGTTCAGCCGGAGGATCTAGGGTTTCCCTCACTTCCGCCCTATACTTCTCCTCCCTCCGCTTGGACTCCTCCTTCCTTTTCCTTACCTACTGGTAATCCACTCAGTCCCGTGCTTCCTTCGGGGCCCCCAACTGGCTGTCTTGAGTCTCCTGTCTCTGCACACACCCGCTCTAAGTGCCCTGCTGATGCCTCCACTCCTGCCCCACACCCTCCTACAGTGTTAGCGCCTTTGCGAGAGGTGGCTGGGGCGGAGGGGGTAGTCAGAGTGCATGTCCCTTTTTCATTGGCCGATCTTTCCAAAATTGAAAAGCGTTTAGGGGATTTCTCAGCTAATCCCACCGTCTACATAAAGGAATTTAGATACCTTTGTCAGGCCTATGACTTAACTTGGCATGACCTCCAGGTTATCCTAACCTCCACCCTAAACCCTGAGGAGCAAGAGCGCATCCTAGCGGCCACCAGGCAGCACGCCAACTAACTACATTTAACTGATGCCACCATCCCACTAGGGGAGCAAGCAGTCCCCTCGGCAGACCCGGACTGGAACTACCAAGCAAACCAGCCTGGGCGCCGTAGGCGAGACATAATGGTTCAGTGTTTGTTGGCTGGTATGCAAACAGCCTCAAACAAAACTGTAAATTTTAACAAATTAAAAGAAATTATTCAAAATCCAGAAGAAAATCCAGCCGCATTCTTAAATAGGCTGACTGAGGTTCTAACCCAATATACCCGGTTAGATCCGGCCTCCCCCACAGGGGCCACCATTTTGGCGTCTTATTTCATTTCTCAATCAGCTCCTGACATTCGTAAGAAACTTCAGAAGGTAGAGGATGGTCCTCAGGCACCAATACAAGACCTGGTTAAATTAGCCTTTAAGGTCTATAACTCCAGAGAGGAGACGGCTGAGGCAGTGCGACAGGCACACCTCAAACAGAAGGCCCAGCTCCTAGCAGCGGCTTTACGGCCCAGTTGTAACCCCAGACCAGAGAGCACATACTCCGCAGACTCCAAGGCTACGAAAGGAGCCTGCTATAAGTGCAGCAAGGCGGGACACTATGCCAACAGGTGTCCGCAAGGTCCCCGAGCCCCAACGCAGCCTTGCCATAAGTGCAAGGCGTCAGGACATTGGGCCAATGAATGTCCTAAGCCTCGTCCACCAGCAACCCCCTGCCCTGCTTGCCAGCAGGGAGGACACTGGAAGTCTGATTGCCCCACCCTGAGAACAGGTGCTGCGTCTCCACGTGACCCCCTTTCCCAGGATCCTGGGAGCTCCTTCCAGCTCCTACATCTGGACGATGACGACAACTGAAGGTGCCGAGACTCGGGGACCCCCATCACCCTCGCCGAGCCGCGGGTAACTCTCCTGGTAGCGGGTAAGACAATTAATTTTTTAATAGATAGCGGGGCTACCTATTCTGTTTTGCCGTCCTTCTCTGGACCTAGCCTTCCATCCGATATCTCTGTAGTAGGAGTAGACGGAAAGCCATCCACCCCACGAAAAACTCCACTCCTTAATTGCTGCCTGGCCAACAACTACTTTGTGCACTCGTTCCTCATTATACCCTCATGCCCTACCCCCTTACTAGGCCGAGACATCCTGAGCACCTTAAAGGCCTCCATATACATTCCCACCAACTCATCCACTCCCCTTCAGCCCCCTCATGACCTGTTGCTCATGCTTTGTGCAAGTGCACAGGCTCCTCCTATGTCGCCCCCACCCCCCATCTTCCCTATTTCTGTACACCCTCAAGTGTGGGACACTTCCACCCCGGTCATAGCTGCTCACCACCCACCAGTTCTCGTCAAGCTCAAAGATCCCACTCGTTTCCCAAACCGCCCCCAATTCTCTCTCTCTCCGACACATCTACAAGGTTTAAAGCCAATTATCACGCGACTACTTAGCCAACATATTCTTGTCCGCACACATTCCCCCTGTAACACTCCAATACTTCCAGTTAAAAAGGCAGATGGAACGTATAGGTTAGTACAGGATCTTCGGCTAGTCAATGAAGCCACCCATCCCACGCACCCTGTAGTTCCCAACCCTTACACCCTTCTGTCCCATATCCCCACCAATTCTACTTATTTTACTGTGCTAGACCTTAAGGATGCTTTCTTTACCATACCCCTACACACAGACTGCCAGTTCCTTTTTGCTTTCACATGGGAGGACCCAGACACATCTCCAGTGGCAAGGGACACTCCGTGACTACACTGAAAATGAAGTCTCATTTTATACTTATATTGCTGTTTCACTCATACACTCAGACCTTTGCTAGTCCGCCTACTGTATGGCAATTTTTTTCTCATCACTGAAACTTGGCCATAAGACAGCCGAACACACTCAGTAGTACATAGTTCTGCCAGTTGTCTTCCTTAAGGCTATTTCTCGTGCTACTGCCCAATCCTTCCTTTCCGTTATTCAGCTCCAAATTCATCCTGAGGTAATCATACTCAGGCACCCAATGGAGGCCAAAACAGTCCCCATTGAAGGCTATTTCTCGTGCAACTGATCTCTCTCTAAAACTCTTAACCATACAGCCACTAACTGATCCCTCTATGTCCCCGTGTCCTTGGTCCCCAGTCTAACTCTATACAGCCAGGCAGAAGTAGCAGAGCTTTTCCAGCAACTTTCCATGCCACTACGCCACTCCCGTCAAAACGGGCTGTTTTTCCTCCCTCTAGTTATTGGAATCAGCTGAAAGCCTGGCCTCCCTGCAGCGCCGAACTACCTCAATAACCTAAGTAGCTGCCCAAAACAGGCAAGCCCTAGGCTTGTCTACAGCTGAAAAAGGAGGCACTTGTCTCTTCCTTAGAGAAGAGTGCTGCTATTATGTTAGCAAGTCAGGCCTAGCAGACACTAACATTCAAACCCTCAAATGCTTCCATACCTCGTTCCTATACTAATACTGTGCTTTATTTTATTCTTCATCCGTATGTCCAAATGCCAACCATGGGCCCCGACCTTAACAGCGCCCCTTAACAGCAGGAAGTAGCCAGACAGACCACGGCGCCCCTTATCACTATTATCAATAAAAGGTTGGACTGTTTGGATGAACGGAGGCAAGATGGCGCACTTCCGGGTTCTTCATCCCCCCAACTTTTCCTGCGCGCGCGAAAATCCAGCCGGTGACCCGGGAAGGTGCAGACCAACTAGGCATGCGCCAGGTGATGTCAATCTGAAGAGACCAAGATTTACCTGGTCGCACCTGTGGAACGCCCCCTGACACGCCCATGCCCCGCCTATTGCCCTCCCACTCCTAGAAAAGCCGCTCCGGAGGCACGCCACGCACGGCCTTCCTCAGTCCTCCACTCCTGTCGGGATGTCAGGACTGTGGGAACTCCGTCCGAGAGCTGTACGGGTGACTCTGGGGGCCCCTTTTGTCGGGGGGCCAACAGACCTCTCCCTACCCACCTTCTTCCCTTGAAGCTAGGTGACCAAAATAAACTTGGCAGTTTTGCTCCTACCCTTGCCTAGTCGCTGGTTCTTTTGTACCCGCTCTGGTGGTCTTAGAAAAACAAAACAATAATCTTTACAGGTGAAGCTGGAGAAGGTCATGAATAGAGGGTTCTCATGCGCACATCCCTGATAACAAGAACTATCATAAAAATACTCTGCACAGCCACAACCTTGAACAAAGGCTACCACCACAATAAGAGAATTAACATTGTGGGGATATCTGCCCTGCAACTCCCTGTCCAAACTTAAACTGATTCTGCCCTTGTTATTGATTATTCTATCCCATGATAATTGTCTAAAAACAGCTCAGGTAAGCCTCCTCAGTTATCTTTTAAAACACTTGTCTTCTTTTACCAACTTAAATGTGCCCATGGATAATACCCTTGCGATGCTCATTTTCATTTAAATATGATTTGATTTGAGAGTCTCTTTCTGTCTGAAATTTAGGTGTGACAAGCTGCAGTGGGACACGCCACTTTCCTGTGAGATGTAGGGGATGACGATTTTGGAGGATGACTGGAAACATCCAATATCCTCAGGGCCGGCCAGCAGTAAGTGCAGGCTGGAAGTCTCAGAAACAGCTGAAGCTGCTTAATCACTGTGGAGTTTGACCTTCTCCAGCTCTGCTCTGATGGAATCAGGGCCACGTTGGTTATCGATGATAATCTACCTGACGTAGGGTCAGCTTATTACACTTTTAATAATGTCTATTAAAAATTCACACCCCCACCTGGATAAGTGTTTGATCAAATAACTACAAAGTATTGTCCAGCCAAGTACACCACAAGATAGACCGTTACTCATGGAGAAAAACATTTAACATGAGTTCTAGTTTCTAATACTGTTAAAGGTGTAAAACTGATTATTTACTCATTAGGCTATTTTTATTTTAGATATTGAGTTGTAGAAGTTGCTTTAACATGTACAAGTTTCTTTTTTCTTGTTTTTGTATTTTGTTCAGAGCTTTTATCATGAAACCCTGAATTTTTTCAAATGTTTTCTTCTTTGATGAAATGTTACTGAGATATTTTCTTTAGTTTTTTAATGGTGTATCAAATTGATTCATTTGAGGATGTTGAATCATCTGTGTGTCTCAGGAATAAATTTCAGTTGATCATGGTGTATGGTCTTCTAAAAAACTTTAGAACTTATTTTACTATCGTTGGTGGGTTAATTTATGTCCACTTTGATATTAGTCTGTATTTTTCTTTCATCGTGGTGCCTTTGTCTATCACTGGTAATGCTCTAATGGTAGCCTCGGAGAAAAAGTTTGGAAGGTAGACTCCTCACCAATTTTTGAAAGAGTTAGCGAAGCATTGGCATTACTTTTTATTTATTTAGTATTTATTTATGTATTTATTTATTTAGAGAGGGAGTCTCGCTCCGTCTCCCAGGCTGGAGTGCAGTGGCGCAATCTCGGCTCACTGATACCTCTGCCTCTAAGCTTCAAGCGATCCTCCTGCCTCAGTCTCCCAAGCAGCTAGGAACACACGTGTGCACCACCATGCCCAGCTAATTTTTGTATTTTTTTTAGTACAGATGGGGTTTTACCATATTGGCCAGGCTGGAGGCTGGTCTGGAACTCCTGATCTTGTGATCTACCCTCCTCGGACTCTTTAAATGTTAAGACTCAATTTATTATGTAACATATAACCTATCATGGAGAATGTTAAATGTGTACTTGAGAAGAATGTGTATTACATGGGCCTTGGTTGCAAATTTCTATCAATGTCTTTTAGGTAAATTTGTTCAATGGTGTTGTTCAAGTTCAGAGGCTCATTAAAATTTTTCTTTCTGAATTTGCTATACATTATTGTAAGTGAGGTATTAAGGTCTTCTCTTATTTTTGTATTGTTTTCTGTTTCTCTTTTTACTTCTCTTAACGTTTGCTTAATGCAGCTATATTTGTATTCATACACGTGTGAAAATATACGATAAAATAATGATTGCTAAGTGAGTTTCTTGGCACAGTCGCATTATGAGTCATCATATTTTCCCAAATGCTGCCATTGCCACCAAACTCCTCCAGGAGTCTCACATCCGCTCTGGGCTCTGCCCTCTCTTCAGTCATCCCACAGGAGAGCTTGCTATGGAGGAGGAGGCATGAAAACAGGGCCAACCCTCTTCTGGTGAGAACAAGCCCAGACCTGAACCTGCAGCTCTGGGAGAAGAGCCACAGCCCTGGGATTCCCAGGGGTTTCCATTTGGTAATCAGGACTGAACACAGAGGACTCACTATGGGGTTTGAGCTAAGCTGATTTTTTCTTGTTGCTGTTTTAAAAGGTGACTCATAGAGAAATTGAGTGAGTGAGAGTGAGTGGATATGAGTGAGAGAAACAGTGGATATGTTTGGTAGTTTCTGACCAGGACGTGTGCGTATTTTCAGGTGTTCAGTGTGAAGTGCAGCTGATTGAGTCCATAGAGAACCTGAGACAACCTGGGAAGTTCCTGAGACTCTCCTGTGTAGCCTCCAGATTCGCCTGCAGTAGCTTCTGAATTAGCCGAGTTCACCAGTCTCCAGGGAAGGTGCTGGAGTAAGTAATAGGTATAAAATATGATGGAATTCAGACACACCATGCAGACTCTCTGAAGGGCAGATTCACCATCTCCAAAGACAATGCTAAGAACTTGCTGTATCTGCAAATGAACAGTGAGAGAGCTGAGGACATGGCCATGTATGGCTGTACGTAAGGTTTGAAGTGAGGACACATCACTGTGAGTTCAGACACAAAATTTCCTGCAGAAAGAAGAAAGGAGTCTGGGCTGAAGGGGACACTCAGTACTCACAAAACAGGTGCAGCCCCAGGGCAGGTGCACATGGAGGTCAAGGGCTGCTTTCCTTCAGGGTCTGTGGCTTCCTCCGCATCTAACAGTTCCCTTCGGAACCTCTGCACATTTATGTTTTGGGCCCACCATAAGGGCCTTGGATTAGAAAACTTTAATTAAAAAGAGGAAACATACTCATGTATCCCCAGAACAGATGTAAGTATTGGAGGCATAAGAATGTGCAGGAGCAGGGCGAAGCTGTAGACACTGCCACCCCACAATGCCAGTCTCACAACTAGGGCTGGAGAAGACTGGGAATTTGACGGAGCTTCCCTGACAACCCTGCACTACAAGCTAAGTCCAGCAAGACCTTTAGTGCCTCCCTGAGCACAGGTGTCCATCAGGGATCTCGCATGTGTTCCAGCAGCAGCCATGTTGTCCGGGAGGGGCCCCCTGCATGGGAGTCTTTGACACACACCAGGTGACGGGTGTTAGAGTGCAGGGCAGCAGCTGGCGGCCTGGTCTATCGGGCTCCCTGATGCTGGACGGATAAGAGGTGCATTCTCAGGGCCAGCACACTGTTTATGGATTTGTATATAAAAACTGATTTTGGCCGCGGCGCGGTGGCTCACGCCTATAATCCCAACACTTTGGGAGGCCGAGGCGGGCGGATCACGAGGTCAGGAGATCGAGACCATCCTGGCTAACACGGTGAAACCCCGTCTCTACTAAAAATACAAAAAACTAGCCGGGCGTGGTGGCGGGCATCTGTAGTCCCAGCAACTCGGGAGGCTGAGGCAGGAGAATGGCGGGAACCCGGGAGGCGGAGCTTGCAGTGAGCTGAGATCCGGCCACTGCACTCCAGCCTGGGCGACAGAGCGAGACTCCGCCTCAAAAAAAAAAAAAAAAAAACCTGTGATTTTACGTCTTTTTCTCAGATAACATAGTAAATTAAGAACGTAGTGTGCAAAAATTGTAATATTCAACACTACCCCAAATTCATTGTTTCTTAATTTTGTGCCAGATTCCAACATATTATTGCCTTTCTAATGAGAAATTGTTCAATTAAAACTGAAACTACTTTTTTTCCTATCGTGTGGTTTATTTTAGTTCTTTTCGCACGCTAACCCGCCCTCCCCCAGAGAAAGGGCAGTTTGTCCTCCCCCTTAGCCTGAGAAAGGAGCTGTTCCTGTACAACTTAAGGCCTGCAGAGACCCCAGGTGCAGCTTCCCTGAGTCAGGTATTTCTCCTTGTGGGCGACCCCTACTGCCAGTGATTGCTGCTCAGGTATAATTGTGGGTTCAGAATTAGGACACCCTTTAGGTGATCACATCCCAATCCTATTCAGAAAATTATCCTTATCATAGACAGAGATATTTCAATACCCATTCTCCTAACATAAGGTTCTCTCTTTTACTTGGTTGCAAGATTTCGGGGAAAAGGCGACTATATATTTGTGGGAATATAACCTCAGAATCTACTGCATTGCTCCAGCAGAATCAAAAATTGAAAGCCAGTGAGCTCTTTATTCTCATTAAAATGTATCTTCGGAAATGTTAACATTTTGTCCAGAATCTGTGCTCACAAGCAACGATGTTTCCTAGTGCACTGTTGGCCTGGTGGAGGCCTCGCAGACCCTCTCCCTCACCTGTGCTGTCTCTGGATTTTCCATCATAACCAGTGCTTCCTGCTGGAGCTGGATCTATGAGTCCACATGGGAGGGACTGGAGTGAATCAGGTGCACAAGTCATGAAGGGAGAAAAAATTCCCACCCACTCCTTATGAATCCAGTCACCATCTCCAAATTTGGGTCCAAAAAGCACTTGCTTTTACAGCTGAGCTATGTGAGCAACAAGCACACAACCATGTATTTTTAAAGAAAAGACAGGGTGAGGGGACCGCAGTGTGAGCTCACAGCCAAACCTTCCTGGAGGGGTGCACAGGACAGCAGGGGGTGCTGATGATGGAAGGAGTTGCTCTGGATTCCAGGGCAAACGCACGACCATTGTAGAGGCACTCAGGTCAGCCGGGGGCTCTCAGGAACCGTGAGGAGAATCAGGACACCAGAGGGGACTGGGTACAGCAGGGGGCGCAGGACCATTGTGGGAATTCAGAAAGAGCAGGTTCTAGGCTCAGCCTCAGGGCAGGTGCAGCTGGGGTGAAAAGGGGCTGGATGAGGGGTTTTGTGTCACCATCATATTTCCCCACTAGACACCCTCCACTGCATCTGTTCTAATGCATGTGTTTGTATGATTAAAAAATCATATTTCTATAAATATATAACCATATGTGGGTATGTCAAGTTTTCCTCTTCAACTTATATCGGCCTTGTCCATAGGGACTAACTCCCCGTAATTACTTGAGGACCTCATAAGTTGTGGTCAGTTTTGTAGGTTTCCTCTCTTTCTCTGTCTCCCTTTCTCCCTTGTTCTCTCTCACACAAATGGACATACCCCCCACTCCACACACAAAGAAATCTATGACTTTCATTACCTGATGTATTGAATAAAATTGATGAAGGTGCAGCTTTCTCAGCTTTGTTGTTGTTCATGCTGTTGTAAGTATAAGAACCATGGCTTTCTCAGCTGTGTACTTCTCCAAGCTGAGTAGCAGCTTTGTGATAATACTGAGAGGGCCAACAATCCAAATGTCAATCATCAGTTTAACTAGTAAACAAATTGTGGAAAAGTCATTCATTGGCAGACTACCGACAGTGACGATAATATACTAATGTTGGATATGCTAACAGCATGGTTAAATTCATATATGGTGAGTAAAATGAGCCAAACAAATAAAAGTGCATACATATGATACACTTTTATCAATTCTATAGAATTAAAACTAAAGTTACATAAAGAATCAGCAGTTCACTGTGAATATTGTAGGAGAAGGGAAAGTCTAGACAGGAGGAATTACAGAACAAGAGAAAATTTTGAGCATAATTGACTAGTTATCTATGCTAATAATAATGATCTCTGTGATAATATTTGTACAATTGAACACTTCATGTGAAGATTTTTTTTTTAGCTTAACGTCATTAAAGATAGTACTAACTGTAACTTGTGTAATTTGGTAGAAACGGAGTCAGACAGAGATAAAATACATAAAAAGTCAGAGACTCTTGAATATTCACAGGAATGAGCCTGCCCTTCTCTATATTTTTATGGAAACACTACAATACAGCAAAATAATGACATAATTTTATGAAGTGAAGGGGGTTTATTAAACCACTCCAGGCATGTTATATTAGTTTGTTTTCCCACTGCTACAAAGAACTACCTGAATTTGGGTAATTTATAAGGAAAATAGGTTATTGACTCATAGTTCTGCATGGCTGGAGAGGCCTCAAGAAACTTGCAATGAAGGCAGACTGTGAAGGGGAAACAAAGAGGTGGCTCACATGGCAGCAGGAGAAGTGGGGAGAGCTACCACACACTTCAAGTTTCAGATCTCCTGAGACCTCAATCGCTATCATGAAAACAGCATGGAGGAGCCACCCCCATGATCCAGTCACCTCTCACCAGGTCCTCCCTGGACTTGTGGAGATTCCAATTCAAGATCAGATTTGGGTGGGAACACAGAGCCAAACCATATCTCATGTCCAGCTCTGTCCTGGAGTTGGCTCAGGGATCAGGTGTGTCCTGTTAATAGGAGCTGGGACACCAAGCTCCCAGCCCCAGTTGTAGCTGACATCATGCAAAGGCCAAGATATGTCAACTGAGATTTAGTGTGGATGTGATACCTGATGGTGACACACCCTCAGACCAAGTGGATATGGAAGAGAGAATTATCTCCACACTAGAAGTGTCTTTTGAGAGCAGGGCAGTTCTCTCAGGAAAGTCCACAATGACTTGATAGAGCAGGGAAGGAGATGGGCTCAGGGTTTTTACCATGGTTTGGTGGTGGGGGGAGACTGAGTGTTTCCACTCATGGAAAGGGGTTTGTAGAGTAGGAAACTCCCACTCGCATCAAATAAGGCAGCTCCTGTGATTCTGACTGATATTCACCTTGTGTGTAAAAAAGGAGGTAATGGAGGAATGAGCCTTAAGCTTTCAGCAGTCACACACCAATATACAGTGTGACAAGTTATTCTACGTAGCAACTATAAAAATAGCGAATAAGAAAAGAGATAAGGGCTCAATATGATGGACAATACCAAGGTCTACAGAAAATGAGATGAGTGTTTATAAGTCAAAGCAAATAGTAATGAGAAGCAGGAGGAAGGTGTGGGGAATTAGACAGGGGTCCCGGTCCAATGACTTGGGTGGAAACGTTTTACTATTAAGAGTTATCAGCTTAGTCTGAAGGTCTTAGGTCAGCTATCTGTTTAAAAACATCAGAAACACCAGAGGATCTTTGAAGATGCTCAGTTTAACGTCTCCTATTTTATTAGCCTTGCAATCCTGCGATTTTTTTTTTTTTTTTTTTTTTTTTTTTTGAGATGGACTTTCGCTCTTGTTGCCTAGGCTGGAGTGAAATGGCACTATCTTGGCTCACCACAACTTCCAACTCCCAGGTTCAAGTGATTCTCCTGCCTCAGCCTCCCAATAGCTGATATTACAGGCATGCACAACCACACCCAGCTAATTTTGTATTTTCAGTAGAGACGGGGTTTCTCCCAGTTGGTCAGGCTGGTCTCAAACTCTGGACCTCAGGTGCCCACCCTGCCTTGGCCTCCTAAAGTGCTGGGATTGCAGGTGTGAGCCACTGCGCCAGGCCAAAAATATTATTGATTCTTTTTTGTTTGTTTTTAGAGATGGAATCTCTCTCTGTTGCATGTTTAAAGTGCAGTTGTGTGATAACAGCTCACTGTAGTCTTGAAATCTTGGCTCACAGAGTATGTTCGTATGTATGGTGCAGGTATGTGTCTGTGTGTGCTTACCCGGCATGGGGTTCTCTGATTTTTGGGTCTGTGGTTAGGTGTTTCACATTCTTAACATATTTTTCTTAAGAAATGTATCTTAAGATATAAGTATATCTTAAGGTATCATTATTTCTTAAGATATTTTTCTCTGTGTTTCTAACTTCTATTTCTGAAATTGGAAATATATCTACACTATATTTTTTGATATTAGTTCTTATATTTCTTCACTCATTTTCCCTTTGAAATTCATTTTGTGTAATTTCCAGTAACGGAGTTTAAATTCCTGATTTCATTTATAAGCTGAGCAAATTCTAAGCTGAGCGTACCCAAGGTATATTCAGTTTTATACTGAATCACTTTTGATGATTTTATGAATTTCCGTTTGATTCTTTCCTAGTATTTCTGTCTGTCAGTTACCTATCTAAGCTTGCATTGTGTCCACATTTTCTTTCAGACACTTTTAACAAATTAATTTTAATTACTTTAAATATCCTACTTAATAAGATGGTTCTAGTATTGTGTCATTTACAAATATCGATTCTGATGATTTTTCCATTGTGACTTGGTGTTTTTCATTGATGTATGTCAATGTTCTTGTTGATAGCCAGCCACGTTTGAATACTTGATGTTGACTTGTTATTTTATTTCGTGCATTTCTGCCTGTATTTTACCACACCCTGTCTTTGCTGGGCCTTGGTTGTGAAGATGTCTGTGTATTTGACATTTCCTTTTGCAATGGCTGCAGCAGTTGAAGTGTGTTCTTCTGTGTCCACCAGAGATTTCATATCCTCTAGTGAGACCTTGTTTTTCATGCCTGCTTGGCTTTGAATATTCACCTCATTCTGTTCTACAGAGAATCTCTTTCACGTTCCTACGGTGAATTAAAGTGTTATATGTAGCTGCCAATTGTGAAATTAGTGGAAGGCATTAGACTAAAGGAAGAGTCTCTGACCTCTCATGGGGCCATATTTCTAGAAAATCATTGTGATCCTGAGTCTGAGTGTGACCTTCCAAGTTTTCCAACCCTCCTCCAAATGGAGTGCTGGTCTGTGTGTTCTTGCCTCTTCCCCTGGGGTAGAGTCCTCCTGTTTTCCCCAGTTGTTCCCTCCCACTGCTCTAATGCTCTCTGTTGGTGTCCCCATCTTCCAGATCTGCTGCCATGACCTGCAGATTAAGGCTCTGATTCTGTAAGAAAGTGAGGGGAGCTGCTTCTCAATAGATCTTTGATGGGGACCTCTGTTCCCATATCAACTCACGAGGGGTTGCTTCAGTGCCCTAGGATACTGATTTTCATGGCTTGCTCCTGCAGGGTAATATCTTAGTTTTGTAGTGGGAATCAGAGAGCTGGGTCTGGATGAGTTTCAGAAGTGTGGGCTCTCATTCTCTCTCAGACAGTCACTTTGGGAAAGACAGATTTTTGTGGCTGTAAAGGATTTAAGAGAATCAGACAACTCTTCAGTATGTTGTCCCTTAGAATTTCTCACTACAACACGCTTCACATACTCGACTTCAAGCAATCCAATGTATATTTGTGCTCCGTTTTGTAATGGCCCCTACACTGAATACGACAGACTCTGCCTCAGGTAATTTCATATCTTGGCTTTATTACTCGACACAAGAACTTGCCTCTCCCTAGATTTCATTTTGTTTTTGTTGTTTTAAACCTTCAATTATCTGAAGCATTAAATAAAACTTGCAAACTTCCATATTTTCTATTTATCTGTTATTGCCGATGTTATTGTTTCAAAAATAAATACATATATATATATTTCTCATTTATGTACATTTTAAAGCTGAGCAGCATACTTTTTAAGTAAAACCTAGAATAATAAAAGAATCCAAACATTTTTCAGCTGCCCTCCAAAAAAACCAAATTATGGTAAATGTGTTCACTGGAATACTACTCAACACTTATAAGAAATATATTTCTGGCACACAGAACAACAAAGAAAAATATCTAAATGTTTATGATGAGCAAAATAAGCCAGACAAATAAGAATATACACCATGTTACTCCATTTATGTAATTTATTTTAAATGAAAAATAATCTAAGGTAATATCCAGAAGATCAGTAGTTACCTGGGAAAAGGGTAGACAAAAGGAAGAGGAAAGGAGGAGACATACAGAAGAACAAGAGAAAATGTTGAGGGAAACTCACTTGTCCACTTTGGTAATGATGACACTTCATGTTTATCAATTGCACACTTTAAATATGTGAAGCTATTATCTGCCAAATAACACTCACAAAATTTATTGTAAACAGACAAATGAAAAATTAGACAAAGAAAGGGTGGTATAAAGACAGAAAATACATATTAAATGTCAGAAATGTCTGAGAATTTAACTCCTGAATCCTAGTTCCCTCCTTATTTTTAGGTGAATGGTAGAGTGCAACAAAATCACAAGCATTCTCAGTACAGGAAATGGGTTCCACAAAGCATACTAGGTATGCCCAATTCTTACCAAGATTTGGTTCAGGGAGTAACAATGATGAGGAATAACAGGCTCAGATACCGGGGCTCACCCATCCCAGACATGGGCTCCTAGACACACACTTAGCCCCTCCTCCATGTGTGAGTTTACATCCACATATGTAAATGGAGAAACCATTGACTCCTACAGAACATAATTTACACAAATATATAAAAAATAAAATAGTGCAAAATATTGATCACAACAAAATTTCCTAATAAGACAGCGTGTTTTCCAAATACCATCATTGTCACCCAACTCCTGCGGGGCCCTGTCATTTTATCTGGAGTCTGCCGTCTCCTCATGGCTCCCACCCCAGAGCTCTCTGTGTAGTAGGAGATATGCAAATAGGGCCCTCCCTCTGCTGTTAAAAACCAGTCAAATCCTGACCCTGCAGCTCTGGGAGAGGAGCCACAGCCCCGGGATTCCCAGCTGTTTCCACTTAGTCATGAACACTGAACACAGAAGACGCACCATGGAGTTTGTGCTGAGTTTGATTTTCCTTGTTGCTATTTTAAAAGGTGATTTATGGAGAATGAGAGATATTGAGTGTGATTGGACATAAGTGAGAGAAACAGGGCCTATGTGTGGTGGTCTCTGACCAGTATGTCTCTGTTTTTGCAGGTGTCCAGTGTGAGGTGCAGCTGGTAGAGTCTGGGGGAGACTTGGTAAAGCCTGGGGGTTCTCTGAGACTCTCTTGTGTAGCCTCTGGATTCACCTTCAGTAGCTATGCTATGCACTGGGTCCGCCAGGCTCCAGGGAAGGGGCTGGAGTGGGTCTCAGTTATTAGTACAAGTGGTGGTAGCACATACTACGCAGACTCTGTGAAGGGCCGATTCACCATCTCCAGAGACAACGCCAAGAACTCACTGTCTCTGCAAATGAACAGCCTGAGAGCCGAGGACACGGCCGTGTATTACTGTGCGAGAGACACAGTGAGGAGAAGTCAGTGTGAGCCCAGACACAAACCTCCCTGCAGGGTACCTGGGACAACCGGGGAACGCCTGGGACCCTGTGCACGGGGCTGTCTCCAGGGGCAAGTGCAGGTGGTGCAAGGGCTGGTTTCCCGTCATGGTCTGGAGCTGCCTTGCTACCAAATTACCCCAGGGAATTTCTCTAGATTTACAATTCTGTACTAACATTTGGTGTTGTCTCTGACTACAAAACGTCCCCCCAACCTTGTATCTTTTTTTTTTTTTCTTTTTGTATCAGGAGGACACATCCACACCCTGCAGAAGCCTGAGTGTCACTTTGGGGGCAGAGATGACCCTGCCTTGATCACACTGGTCAGTGTCCTGAGGAGCATACCCCACAGGGGACCCCGATGACTCCAGTAATGGCTCTGCCTCAAAACCATTGAAGAGTCCTTCCTTTCATTAGAGTAGACCACAGCGCCTGGGCTTCAGCACAAGCCGTATCATAGACGTCACAAAGCAGCAGCTTGACACCTGATCCACATGCATTTTCCTGCCTTTAGAGACTGGGAGAGGGGTGTATTCTCAAGGTCAACACACTCTTTGTGGATTTTGAAACAGAACGCCTGCTTTTACTTTATTTCATTTGAAGATAAATGAACAAATATGCATCTGCAAATGATTGTAATTTTCACATTTATTCCAGTTCCATTATGTCTTAGTTCTGCGTGATGTCCTGCTACAGGGTTGTGTTTTCTATAGGTATTTTTCAACAGACCAAGAAAATGCATTTTCCACTTTCACTGGTTTTTCTCCATGTGCAGAGACCTTGAGTAGAGCATGTCTGACTGCATTTGTCTGTTTTCACACTGCTGATAAAGACTTACCAGAGAATGGGCAATTTACAAACAGAAAGAGTTTTTTTGGACTTACAGTTTCACGTGGCTGGAAAGGCCTCACAATCACAGTGAAAGGTGAAAGGCACATCTGACATGGCAGCAGACGAGAGAAGAGAGCTCGTGCTGGGGTCTCCCCTTTTTAGAACTGTCAGATCTCATGAGACTCATTCACTATTATGAGAACAGTGCAGGAGAGACCCACCCCCATAATTCAGTCACCTCCCACTGGGCCCCTCCCACAACATTGGGAATCATGGGAGTTTCACTTCCATATGAGACTTGAGTGGAGACACAGCCAAACCATATCATTCCACCCCATGTCCCCTCCCAAATCTCATGTCCTCACATTTCAAAACCAATCATGCCTTCCCAACAGCTCCCCAAAGTCTAAACTCATTTCATCATTAACTCAGAAGTCCACAGTACAACCTTTCATCTGAGACAAGGCAAGTCCCTTCCACTTGTGAGCCTGTAAATTCAAAAGCAAGTTACAGGCATTGGGAAAACATACCCATTCCAAGTGACAGACATTGGCCATAACAAAGAGGCCCCATGCAAGTCCAAAATCCAGCAGGGCAGTCAAATCATAAAGCTCCGTAATGATCACCTACAACTCCACTTCTCACATCTGGGACATGTTGATTCAACAGGTGGGTCCCGATGGTCTTGGGCAGCTCCACCCCTGTGGATTTACAGGGTATGGCATCCCTCCCGGCTGCTTTCACAGGCTGGTGTTGAGTGTCTGTGGCTTTTCCAGGCACACAGTGCAAGCTGTCAGTGGATCTACCATTCTGGGATCTGGAGGATGGCAGCGCTTTTCTCACAGCTCCACTAGACAGTGCCCCAGTAGAGACTCTGTGTGGGAGCTCTGGCCCTATATTTCCCTTCCTCACTGCCCTAGCAGAGGTTCTCCATGAGTACTCCACCGCTGCAGCAAACTTATGACTGGACATCCAGGTGTTTTCATACGTCTTCTGAAATCTAGGCAGAGGTTCTCAAACCCCAATTCTTACCACTCTTTCCATAATGGTTCACTTCTTTTGGCCTGTTCATTACTGGTATTTTTCAAAGGAATCTCACTTGAATCTTTCCTCTTTTGCTTTTTGTCTCCATGACAATGTTGAGAAGCTTTACCTCTAGCAACATAAGATGATCTAGTGACCTGACCAATTTGTGGCAAACAATATCTACAAATTCAGAAGCTCTTTGCTTTTCTTTCCACAAATCATAATTCTTTCTGTTCTGTGTATGAGCATATCCTAGCAACCCTGTACACATCCACATAGAGGTCTACAAGCTTATGAATTATTCTCTGTAAATAAAAATTTATCTCAATTTCCCTCAATGTTCATAATTCTCCTGAGGGTGAGGAAGGTCCTTCTCGATCTGTTCAAACTAAATGCCCAGGGACCACCTGGTAGGTAAGGAGTTCGCCTGGCTCTGGTGTGGGGTCTATCTCTTTCCCTCTGTTGTCCCACAGGTAAGCCCAGTTGTTCAGTGAAGGGGTGGCCTGCCCCTCCACACCTGTGGGTGTTTCTCGTTAGGTGGAATGAGAGACTTGAGAAAAGAAATAAGACACAGAGACAAAGTATAGAGAAAGAAAAGCTGGGCCCAGGGGACCGGCGCTCAGCTTACAGAGGACCCACGCCGCACCAGTCTCTGAGTTCCCTTAGTATTTATTGATAATTATCTTTACCATCTTAAACATAAGGGAGTGGCTGGACAATAGGATCATTGTAGGGAGGCAATCAGCAGTAAGAGGTATGAACAAAAATCCCTGTGACATGAATAAGTTTAAAGGAAAATGCTGTGCCTTGAGATGCATATGCAAACATCTCTATAAACCTTCTAGCAGCATTGCTCCAGCAAGTCCCACCTTATTCCTAAAGGCGGTTTTCTCCTTGCTCAGTAAACAAAGCACACAATGGGTTTTACACCGAGATGTTCCATTGCCCAGGGACGGGCAGGATTTTTTTTTTTTTTTTTTTTTGAGACGGAGTCTCGCTCTGTCGCCCAGGCTGGAGTGCAGTGGCCGGATCTCAGCTCACTGCAAGCTCCGCCTCCCGGGTTTACGCCATTCTCCTGCCTCAGCCTCCGGAGTAGCTGGACTACAGGCGCCCGCCACCTCGCCCGGCTAGTTTTCTGTATTTTTTAGTAGAGACGGGGTTTCACCGTGTTAGCCAGGATGGTCTCGATCTCCTGAGCTCGTGATCCGCCCGTCTCGGCCTCCCAAAGTGCTGGGATTACAGGCTTGAGCCACCGCGCCCGGCCGAGACGGGCAGGATTTTTAACCAGCAAGATGCCTTCAGGCACTTGTTTAACAAAGACACATCCTGCACAGCCGAAAATCCGTTAAGCCTTGAGTCACCACAGCACATGTCTCTTGCAAGGACAAGGTTGGGGGTAGGGTCACAGATTAACAGCATCTCAAATACAGAACCAAATGGAGTCTCTTATGTCTACTTCTTTCTATATAGACACAGTAACAGGCTGGTCTCTCTTTCTTTTCCCCACAGTTCAGGTCCTAATAAGACAGCCCAGGTATGTCCTGATTTCAAAACACATCAAACTTTTGAAGACTCTCCTGTTATCCACATCCAAGGAGATAGATTGTTTATTACATAATTCACCAAACTAATGTCAAATGCACAAGTTGCAATACAGCACATCCTAGAGTGTGTTCATGCAAATCAATGGAGGATAAAGTCTTTCAGAGGCAGATGGACCTGAAATGATAAATATGTGGGTAAGGACTCTGGGCTTGATAAATATGTGGCTGTTTCACAAGTGCGACCTGTCAGGGAAGGGCCAGAGTTTCTTGTGCTCTAGAGGAGAGGGGTCACAGAGTTCCTCTCTGGTTCCCAGGAAAGGTAATAGCACTAATCTTCATGATCTTCATGAGACTATCCTCCAGTGCTGACCTGTTGTAGAGTTTTTGTCTGAAGTTGTCACTGCAATCTAGAATCTACATATTTTTAATCAGAATTGCTTAGAGACCAGGCCACATCTTCAAGGTCACACACTGAGAAGAATGGACGCATGTCCCACTACCTTCTCCTAAGATCTCAGACTGAATCCCAAACACCAAAAGGTCACAGAAGGACAGCTCTCAGGTGCTTTTATAAATGACCCACTTCCAGGGACAGTGAGCTTCCCTCTAACCATGACGGATGTTCTGAACTACAATAAACATTGGATGGATCCAGGATTGTTTGAAGTCACTGTCATTATTACATTCAGCAGTTGTTTCAATGTGTCTGAAGTAGTAAATGACAATTTAAATGATCTGGATATGTGGTTGGTTTTATATGAATCTTTAAGGGTAGAATAGTTGACCCTATTCCAAAATCTGTCCCTGATCCATGATCACACTCATCTCCCAGACCAGCTCCTTCAGCACTTTTCCTACCTGGAAGAAGAGGACTCTGGGCATGGAGAGGGGAAGCCCCAGGAAGAGAACTGAGTTCTCAGAGGGCACAGCCAGCATCTTCCTCTCAGGGTGAGCCCAAAAGACAGGGTCCCTCCATCCTCTTTTTACACCTCTCCATACAAAGGCACCAC
Organism: Rhinopithecus roxellana; assembly: GCF_007565055.1. Lineage (NCBI taxonomy): Eukaryota > Metazoa > Chordata > Mammalia > Primates > Cercopithecidae > Rhinopithecus > Rhinopithecus roxellana. The sequence continues at coordinate 689,731 of NC_044553.1, read as the reverse complement.
CCACATGCAAATCCTCACTTAGGCACCCAAAGGAAACCACCACACATTTCCTTAAATTCAGGGTCCTGCTCACATGGGAAATGCTCTCTGAGAGTCACGGACATCCTGTGCAAGAACATGAAGCACCTGTGGTTCTTCCTCCTCCTGGTGGCAGCTCCCAGATGTGAGTGTCTCAAGGATCCAGACATGAAGGTATGGGAGGCTGCCTCTGATCCCAGGACTCACTGTGGCTCTCTCTGTTCACAGGGGTCCTGTCCCAGGTGCAGCTGCAGGAGTCGGGCCCAGGACTGGTGAAGCCTTTGGAGACCCTGTCCCTCACCTGCGCTGTCTCTGGTTACTCCATCAGCAGTGGTTACTACTGGAGCTGGATCCGCCAGCCCCCAGGGAAGGGGCTGGAGTGGATTGGGCGTATCTATGGTAGTAGTGGGAGCACCGACTACAACCCCTCCCTCAAGAGTCGAGTCACCATTTCAAAAGACACGTCCAAGAACCAGTTCTCCCTGAAGCTGAGCTCTGTGACCGCCGAGGACACGGCCGTGTATTACTGTGCGAGAGACACAGTGAGGGGAGGTGAGTGTGAGCCCAGACACAAACCTCCCTGCAGGGAGGCGGAGGGGGCGGGCGCAGGTGCCGCTCAGGACCAGCAGGGGGCGCGCGGGGACCACAGAGCAGGAGGCCGGGTCAGGAGCAGGTGCAGGGAGGGCGGGGCTTCCTCATCTGCTCAGTGCTCTCCCTCCTCGCCAGCACCTCAGCTGTCCCCAGGACTCCTCTTAGTTTATTATCAGTGGTTCTTTTTCCTCACACTCTTGTGCCAGGAAAGAAACGAGGAAGACAAATTTTCCTCTTACAATTGAAGTTTCACCAATTACTAGGAACTTACCTGCAAGTTCCTGCACGGTCCATTATAACTTATTGTTTAAAAAATATATATATACTAATGGTTCTCACCATCTCTTGATTTGTGTCATCAATTGAATTGTTCCCTCTTTGAAACTCATATGCTGAAACCTTAAATTCAATGGATCTCTATTGGAATTTTAATGATGCAATTAAGGTTAAATGTGGTCATAAGTGTAAGACCCTAATGCAACAGACGTGTTGTATTTATAAGAAAAGGAAGGCACACCAGAGACCTCTCACTTTTCACGTGCACGCAGAGAAGAGGCCATGTGGAGACGCAGTGCACTAGAAGGTAGCCAAGTGCAAGCCAGGAAGAAGCCGCACCAAGAACCAAACCTGCCAGCACCTTGATCTTCAACATTCAGACATCAAAATTTTAAGCAAATCAATATTTGTTGTTTAAGCCACCCACTCCGTGTTGGCTTCTTATGAAGACCCAGACCGACTAATACCACATAGCTCTGTTAGCGCTGTCCCCTGGATGGAGAATCAGACCCCTGAGACTGGGCACATCTCTCAGATTTCTACACAAAGTAGGCAAAAAATAGTAGCTCTGATATAAAAACTTGTCATGTCCCTGTTGGCCAATTTCTGGGCAAAGTGTTTTAAAGAAGACCTTGGGGCTTTGTCACAAAAGTTGTCTTTTATCTTTCATTAGGACCTATCTAATGGACAATGGGTACCAGCTGGATGGAGACTGACCACTGACCATCTTCTGCTGTCTCCTTAGTATGCCACAGAAAACCACACCAACATTACTCTATGTCTTCAACTTTCTAAATTTACACTGAATCTAGTGCTAAATGAGGAGCTACATGAGGTCTGAGTTTTGTTCCCTTCCTCCCAGTCTTCCTCAATTACCAAGGGCAGAAGAGACTTTCAGTGAAATTTGGCTGTCAATGCCCCCAACGCCACATCACTTTTTAAGGTCCAGGAACTTTATTTGGGGGATAGTGAAATACACTTTTAAATGAAAAGCCATAAAGCACATACAACAACTGAAGGAATGGCCACTGTGCACCTGAAGCCCAATGAGGCAGATGGTAGGGTCCCTTCCTCCAGGATGTTCCTAGATGTGTGATGGTTGGATGCGTCATGCATATGGAAATAAGGATTGGACTGAGGTAGAAACAAGGGCCATATCCCACAGGAAAACGAAACAAGAAAAAACAGATGGGCATCCGTGAAGACCGTTAATTAAATTTGTTGAGCTTAAGATGAAATTTTTGTCCAAAGTTTTTAATGTTCTTAGCTAAATATGAATCTTTTCAATAAACTGAGAATTAAAAGGAGAATGGAGTTAGAAGTTGAGCGAGAAAAGTCATGAGAGAGCAGAAAGAAAATTCACACAAAACTGTCACACGGCAGAGGCCAGAATGGAGCTGATGCAGCTACGTCATTATTCTGCACACCTAGTTGAGACACTTTGGTGTTTAAGGCAGGCCCAGCGGTGAAGAACTCCTTTAGTTTTTGCTTCTCTGGGAAAGATCTTATCTATCCTTTGTTTTACAAAAAGATTTACATGGTAAAGTTTCTTGGTTGGCAGAGTTTTGTTTGTTTTTCAGTCTTCCCCCTCCCCCCAGCAATTTGAATACAGTCATGGGCCACCTAACAATGTTTCAGTCAACAATAGACCACATACATGTTTGTGGCCACATAACATTGTAATACCATATTTTCACTAAGGATGTTCCATATTTATTTGTGTTTAGATAGAGAGATACTTACCACGGTGTTTCAGTTCCCTACAGTGTTCAGTGCAGTAACACCCTGTACAGGTTAGTTGTCTGGGAACACTGTGCTATTCCACATAGTCTATGTGTAGTTGCGCATTCCCTGTAGGTTTGTGTAAGTTCACCCTATGATGCTCACACAATGATGACACTGACTAGAAACACATTTCTCAGAAATAATCTCTATCACTAAACCACAGATTATTGAATATAATTCCTCTCCATTCTGGACTGAAAACCTTACACTGAGAAATCTGCTAAATCTGCTCTTTTTCTTTCTGTTTTCAAAAACTTTTTCTTTTAACAATGTGGTTTCAAACTATCTCAGATTTTTCTCATTTGGTTTACCTTACTTAAAATTTATAGAGCTTCTTGGATGTGGGTGAATATTTGCTTTTCCAGATTTAGAAAGTTTCTATGCCATTACTTCTTTGAAAAATATTTTCACACATCTCTCTCTCTCTCTCTCTCTCTCCAATAAACACACACACACACCCTCTTCCTTCACTACCCCTTTTGTATGCAAAAATAAGACTATTTTTGCATAACTCCTCAATGCATAATTTAGTTTTCAATGTGCTTCCTGACTCATAAGTCTTTAACTCTATTTTATTTTTTTCATTGAAATTTTTCTTCTCTGTCTCTACTATTTCAAACGATCTTTCTTTGAGTTTACTGTTTCTTCTATTACATGATCTAGTCTGGTCTAAAATCTTCTATTAAAATTTTTGGCTGACTTATTGTATTCTTCAGCGTCAATAGGTTTGTTTAGTCATCTTCTAAATGTTTTATCTCTATTAAAATTCTCGCATTGTTCTTGCATGGTGCCACTAGCTCATTGAACATGTTTCTAACATTTACTTAAGGTTTTCTGCCAGGTAAACCATATGCTTCCTTTTCATTGATGTTGGTTTCTGGACCTTTGTGTTGTTCTTCTGTTTGGACCATGTTCCCCTGCTTCTTCATTTTCCTTGACTGTCTTTGTTGCTACCTGTTCATTTTAACAAAAGCCACCATACACTCTTCCAAGACAAGGCTCACAGAGATCACCCTCACCAGTCAGCCCAGAGAGTAATTTTGGGTCGCTCAAAATTTCAAAGTATTCAAACTTCTGTCTGTTCTTAGTGACCCCCAGGATTTAGAAGATGATTGATTCTGCCAGGTAGGGGAAGTAGAAACTATTTACTCAGGCAGCCCCTAGAAAAGTTGGGCCACTGGACAAAGTTTTATTATTGAGGTATGATTGATCAAAATAATGTTAGTTCAAGCTTCCCTCAACCAGTCATTAAACATTGAAATTTTATAATTTCTTATTTGGATCTGGGGTTTATTAGTGGGATATTTAGCTAAAATCACAAACTAGTTTAAATCTGCCTATTGGGCAAAATGATCTGCTGCAGAATTTCCATTTTCTGTGTTATCTCTTTTTGCATTTAAATCTAAGTCTGTATTAGACATGCATCCAGAATGTGGAAAAATGTCTTAAAGTTCCCTAATTTATTTAATTTAATGGGGTTTCCAGAAGATGTGAAAACCTCCTTTGTTTATCAAACACCTGACTATTGGTCCATAGTTTCCTCTTAAATTTTTCTCTCTCCTCTCACATTATCTATAATAAGCAGGGAGAAATGAAGACACACCATCGACAGTTTGCTTAGATATCCCATCAGCCAAATTTCTAACTCTCACTAATTCTAACTTCATCCAATGTAACATAACTAAGATAAACTCTATAACAAGGTACACATACTTTCCAGTTCTAATACCACGTTTGTGACAGAAACAAAGCAGGTGTGCTCTCTGCGAGGTGGTCATCTGAGGTCTGAGATGAGGGGTCACACAGGTAGTTTTATGATATTTAAGGGGTCGGGCAACAACAGTGATAACAATTCTGATCATCACTGGCTCTTACCGGAAAGTTTACAGGTAAAGTTACTGCTGTTGTTTGATTTTAACACCTAGTTAGAATGAAGCTCAGAGAAGAGGTCACATCCTAGGTCACACAGTAAGGAGGAATGGAGATGTGCTCTGCTCTCCACACTATGCACAAGACCCCTGGTACGGGCCCAGGTTCCACTGACACGTGGCATCTGGAGGGCAGTTTTCAGGGGATGGTCTTAACGCACCTGCTTCCTGAGGCAGGGCGCTTCCTTCTCTCAGTTATGCACTTGCTCCTTCTGCCAGCTCTGAAGTGACCACTTGCATTGCCATGAATTATTCATATTCTCTCCCTTATTATGGCAAAAAGTATATTTATTAAATTTTCAATTCATTTTCTCTGAAGCGCACTGCGTTAGCAGAAAGGAATAAATCACATTGCTTCACCTCCTACACAGCCAAAGATTCCTGAAATCAGAGTTGATATGATGTACTCATAGGTAGATCTCTGATCCATGCAGATGGCCTTGGTCTTCAAGTTTCAGCAATTCTGGGAAGCCAAAGACACCTCCGTCTCCTCCTCCCTGCTCTGCAGCTCACCTGAGAACAGCTTTCTCATTGGAATATCATCTGTTTAAGGAATTCAAGTCTCTGCTTTAGGTTTGGGGGCCTGAGTGCACCTACTGGATCCAGCCCAGGACTGGAGACACTTTCCAGAACACAACATCACCTGAGACATGACCAGTCACACTGTTTTACTTTCACAATTTCAGCTTCCTCAGAAGAAAATTAAAATTGCTGAGACTTTTTCATAAGCGTTGTGCTATGTCCTTTTTCTGTTTCCTTGCCTGTTCATTCATGTCAGACCAGGTGCCACATCTATGTAATCAGATTAGAATCCTGCCTCCAGTAACACATGAAGAGGACCTTTGGTTGTACTTTTGGTCTTTGCTCCAAAATGTAAAGATTACAAAAGTCATCACCTCATTCTTATGTCAAGAGGCATCTGCACAATCTGATCTTCAATACCTTTGGGAATTCATCAAAGAAATGAAATTCCAATAAAAAATTGCCCACTCCCAAAACTGGAGAGACAGGTATGTCCAAAATGGCAGTTGACACTTGCTTTACTGGAACAGAAGCCGCAGAAGAATATTCACACACACAGACACACACACACACACACACAAACACACACATATGTGTACATATGTACATACATATACACACTTATATACATGCAAACATATATATGTACATAAATACATATATACACATACATATATACATATATATAAAAAACAAGCTGTTGAGGGCACTTACATGGTAAGCACTATAGATGTCTGCAAGACAGATGTGGACTATGGTGAAGTGACAGTTCCAGAGGGCCGAACACTCCTCAGTCTTCTGGACTTTCCCTCCAGAAACCTCCAGATTAGAAAAAAAAACAATCCAAATATGTTTCCTATGGGTCAGAAGTGGGGAAGTTACAATTACTGAAAACTGTACCAAGAGCCTTCTCCAAAAGATCCCATAGGGAAGAACTTTTCCAGTACCTTGTCCTATGTGAAGAAAGACAAATCTGCCATTCCAGATCCCTCCCCCATTCTTCCATGATTGTATGAAGATGTAAGCAAATAGTCCATAGACAGGTAAGATGTAAGCAAATAGTCCAAGTAAGATATAAGCAAATAGTCCAGGTAAGATGTAAGCAAATAATCCAGGTAAGATGTAAGCAAATAGCCTAGGTAAGATGTAAACAAATAGTTAATCCAGGTAAGATGTAAGCAAATCCAGGTCAATAGTCCAGGTAAGATATAAGATAATCCAGGGAAGATGTAAGCAAATAGTCCAGGGACACTGAAACCACAAAAGGCAGTAAAGACGAAAGTTGAGCTTCTCCCCTGGAGACGCCTGGTCAAGGTCACAGCCACTGCAGAAACCTCATTGCAAGGAAAGGCTGGGCTGAAGGGGGCACTCAGGAGCCACCAAGCACAGGTTCCAACCCCAGAGCAGGTGTACAGAAGGATGGGGAGGAAGTTTCCTCTCAGGTATCTTCCTTTGTCAACAACAACAACAACAACGAAAACTATGTGTTCAACAAGTTGTTGATGTGCCTTTAAATATCCTGTTACACCAGAACTATTCGTATAATTTAAGGCAACAAGAACTATTTTCTAAAGTGGGTTTCCAGGACTATAAATATCTTAATAGTGATGATATAAAGGATAGGAATAGTTTTACTAATTGAATGGATACAGAATTGTGGGAGCCACTGTATTCCTACGAATAAAAATGCCAGATTTCAGTGTTAGGTAATTTTAGGCCAATTATTTTTGGAGTAGTGAATTCACAAAGAACTCCAAAGTTCTCTTCCATCTTTTGATTCCTATTGTCCGTGAGATGAGAAAATCAACTCTAATTATGAATCACAGGGCAAATTTGTAAACCAAGGGTGGTTCTACTGAAAATCCTGGTGGATCAAGATGCCAGGCAGGTGCTGGAGACACTGTCTCAGGAGCGCCCAGCAGATATCAGAGGGACGTGCTGGATGCTCACGTGGGACATCAGCAGTCACTTTCTCAGAGTCACCAATGTGCTGTGGCTGGTGCCTGATGGGACCAGGATGGGGTCACGGCACCCGGTCAGTGTCATGAAGAGTGGTGGTTCCAGAAATCATCCATGTGGTCTCCATGTTAATCAAATGTGGGTTCACAGTGAGGAGTATGTCCTCTGGCTGCTTGCTTTTGAAAGCAAGGATGTCTGGCCACAAAAATTTGTAAACGGAGCAGGGCATCCATTTCTTCAAGCAGGATTAGGGCTTGGACCATCAGCATCCCACTCATGTAAGGCTGATGTGTCGTTCATCTCCAGTTTCTTATCCTAGATCAGGTTTTGAGCTATGAAATGCTCTGTCTCCTGAATATACAAATAACCTGAGATCCACGGAGGTAAATATGGACATGTCTGGGCCCTGAGAGCATCACCCAGAAACCACATCCCTCCCCCAGAGAAGCCCCTGAGATCACAGCTCCTCATTATGGACCAGACCTGGAGGATCCTCTTCTTGGTGGCAGCAGCTACAGGTAAGGGGTTCCCAAGTCCCAGTGATGAGAAGGGGATTGAGTTCAGTCAAGTGGGCTTTCATCCACTCCTGTGTCCTCCCCACAGGTGCCCACTCCCAGGTGCAGCTGGTGCAGTCTGGGGCTGAGGTGAAGAAGCCTGGGTCCTCAGTGAAGGTCTCCTGGAAGGCTTCCAGACACACCTTTACCAGCTATGTTATGCGCTGGATGTGACAGAACCTTGGACAAGGGCTTGAGTGGAGGGGATTTTAGTAATTTGAGAGATGTTTCATATAACATTTATTCTGTAAGCAAATTTCAGGGATTGTAGAATGAATCAAATTAAGAAATCTGATACAGAACTTTCTCTGAATCGATCTTTGTAAACATCAATTTCTGAATCAATGTTGTAAATATTTTGGAACCCAAACACAAGTTCACATTTTAACTCTGTTTTTATCTCTATTTTAAAAATGCCAAAAAATCTCATTTTGTGCATGCGACAATTGGAATTCCTACCATCAATGCATGATATTTCTTGTTTTTCCACATTCATATTGCCGTTTATCATCATGAGAATTGAGAGTTTCAACCATGCTAATAGGCGAGTAATGGTATCTAATTTTTATTTAAATGCACATGTTCTTAATAAAAAATCCATATTTAACAATGTTTATATAATTTTTGATGAGATGCCTCTCCTGATATTTGGTTCATTTTTAACCATTGCATTGTTGTCTTTTGATTAGTTGTAAGTTTACTCGCATATTGATTATAAAAGTCATTTAACAAATTAAAAGAATTGGCCGGGGTCGATGGCTCACAGCTGTAGTCCCAGCACTTGGGGAGGCCGAGACGGGTGGATCACGAGGTCAGGAGATGGAAACCATCCTGGCTAACACCGTGAAACCCCATCTCTACTAAAAATACAAAAAAAAAAAAAAAAAAAAAAAATAGCCAGGTGTAGTGGCGGCGCCTGTAGTCCCAGCTACTCCGGAGGCTGAGGCAGGTGAATCGCGTGAACCCGGGAGACGGAGCTTGCAGTGAACCGAGATTGTGCCACTGCTACTCCAGCCTGGGGGACTGAGGGAGACTCCATCTCCACACAAACATACAAAAAAGAAAAACAAGCAAAATAAATGAAAAGAATTGATTTAACAAATATGTGACTTGGAAGTATCTTCTCCTAGTCTGTGGTTGCCTTTTTCTCCCTTCTCAGTGCGTATTGCAGAAAAATTGTGTGTGTGTGTGTGTGTGTGTGTGTGTGTGTGTGTGTTTGTCTGCACAAATTTAGACCAAAAAAATAAAAAAATTTCATTCATAGAGCATGTATTTGGCATTATATGTGAATTTCACTATAAAATACACTAGTAGTGATTTTTTTTTCCATGTCTCTAATCTCAGGCCACAATCAACTCGTGAGTGTTTAGCCTTCACCTATTGATTGGAGGACTCTCCTCCTGAGATATTTGGAAGACTTCTGTAAGGAGATGTGTTCTTCTTCCCGTTGTTTATTTATTTAATCATCTATTAATATCCGTATTGGTTTATGGATGTCTATTCCATAGTCTGAAAAAGATCCATGCTACATTATTCATTTTATTATTCAAATTGCCACAGCTTTATTAGGTGCTGGGCGCTGATTTAGTTTGGTTCCTGCATCTTTACAGCACAGCTCATCCTTTTGTTTTCGAACACTTCCCTGTTTCCTGGATATTATAATAAATTCTAAGTTCATTTTCCGTATTACCTTTTTCATACATAGAATTAGCCATTTTTATAAAGAGTGCTTGTTTCTAATTTTAAAGAGTAATATTAAAATAAAATATTGTGATACTGGGTATTTTTGTTTTTTAATGTGGTATAAGTACTTCTAGGACCTCTCAACCAAATGCCCTAGTAAATGTGCATGTTTATATGAACCATGTTTGTGGACACTTCAAAACTGTTTATGTATCTAATCTTCTGTAAGTTGATTACATTAAACATGAGAAGACACTGGACTCTCCACCCAACTATGCTACCACATGGACCTTTCTAGTCTTCCTTCCTTGACTGTCTATAACCACCCACTGCAAAGTGAGGAACCCCATCCCACCATATGCCATTTTATTACTTAGCTGCACAATTTCAGGACACATGCTGGAGCAGCATCAGAAATGTAAAGTTGTACCCTTGTAAGAAACATGTTTATCTACTACAATGCAGTGCTTATGTGTGGTTTGTTTACAATTAAAACTTACAGAATCTCCTCACTTTCAAAGTTTCTTATGTCAGTAACTTCATTTTCCACTTTCTTCTGTGAAGTCATTTCAATTATACGGTATCGTTTCATTTGTTTGAAATTCTGTAAAAGCCAAGACTAGAGTCAAGTAAACAGGATGTTCCAGGAATTTAGAGGGCGGGTGTAAAATAAGTAAAACAGGCTCAGTTTAAGAAGAGTAAGAATATTCTAGTGATATGCAATGGTTGAGACGTGACACAATTAATTTGTCTAAGCTCATAATTTTGTGATGGAAAATATAAACCTAAATATATGCAACTAAAATATATTTAGCAGTTCATTAACCCCTGGATTAAGTGCATACTCTATAAAATTATCTAATAACGTATTTGGGAGTGTGGGAATGTTATGAGATACACGCAACAAAGATTGAAGTAGTTTTCCTGACTTGCATATATGATGTTTCCATTCAATGAAGACCTTTAAATAAGACAAAACCAATTTTCTACGTGACCCAGGTTTTTCCTTCCTGACAAGCAAACAACCCAGAACATTCTTTTCTTTCCTTGGTTGAGAAAGGTTTTCCCCAAACTTCAGCTCAGTTCAAGCATGCACTGTCCCTGAGTGGGCATTTACCCTCAGATGGGTACACACACCTGTCAACGTGTGGGCTCTTCTGTCAGAAAAACACACCTGTATTCATGTGGATTCTTTCCTCAGACAAACACACATGTACCCCACATGAACTCTTTCCTCAGATCACCACATATGTCCTTACATTTACTCTTTCCTCAGAAAACAGACATTTCCTCATGTGGACTCTCGTCTCAGACAAACAACCATGTCTCCTTGTGAACTCTTCACTCAGATAAGTGCACACATTTCCACATTGACTGTTTCCTGACACAAGCACGTGTATTAAATCTTCAATAATTTTGTGGCAAAATGATCTCAAGATAATGATAATTATAAAACTCCTTCCTGACAAGGTGGAGATATGCATTCTTTTTTTCTTTTTAACTTTACTTTGCCTGATTGTCAGGAACAGTGGTTTGCAGCTCTAAATGTACTGATTACAGACAGATGTCTGTTGTCTCTGGAAATGTATTTCTTATGTTCTTACTGGTCTTATTTGTCGATAACGTTTGCTGCAATGAAGATACCTGGACGGTGTCCACATTAGAGACTGAGAAAGAGTGATGGGCAGATTAACCCTGTGCATCCAGACCTAGGAATCCTTTGACCCTGCCCTCTCTGAAATGTAGACACAGAGGATGGATAAGCAATGCTGAGCGGTGCACCCTATGACCACAAAAAGAAAGACATGGAAATGTGTCCCTTCCCCTCCTCAGTGAAAGACAACTCATCCCCTGTTCCTTCGGGCCCTGGTGAGGAGCCACCCCATGTCTGTGCCCTTCCTCAGTGTCCTCACCGTGGGGTCTGCACTGATCTGGGCTTCCCTCCTCATCACCCTCAGTATCAGGGCCCCTTGTGAATCAGGTCCAGCTATGGCTGCTCCACATGGGGCTGTTCTCAGTCTGTTCCTTCTGTGTTTGCAGAAGACCTGTGTGAAGTTCACCTGGTGGAGTCTGAGGTGGAAAAATTGTACAGCCCAGCAGTTCTCTGAGTCTCTCCTGCACAGCCTCTGGATTCACCTTCACTGACCTGCAGCTATCAGCTTGGTCCAGCAGGCTCCAGGACCGGGGCTGGTGTGGGTGGCAACAGGGAGAAATTCAAGAGGAAGTTCTTACGTGCACTCTTACGTGCATGCTCTCACTGACATCTTTGCTTCTTTTACCATGTTTGTTCTGTAAATCACAACGAATGGTGCGTTCTTCATCTATTATGCGTTTGTTAAGTCTTTTTTGGTGTCTTTTAAAAAACTGGTAACTTTATCCTATGTAATACCTGTTAAGTCCTAAAAGCGTTTTTTGATGTCTACATTTTCTGAAATTTACACAGCTACTATAGCTTTCTTTTGGTTCATATTTTCATAATTCATGTTTTCCCATCTTTATCTTTTCTATTTGTGAATATGTAGGATAACTTTCTTGTACAAAGCTAACAGTTGGGTCTTGCTTTTTTTAAAGCAACTATAATAAATTCTATTTTTAAACTAATATTATTTTTTGTTATTTTTTGTTTAAATTAGCATTTTATAATGATGTTTATTTCTCTATTAGCAGATTATATAATTCACTTCTTATAAATATGGTATTGATTACCATAAGGTTTACAATAAGAATTATATAAATTAGATTCTAATGCAAATACTGTGATGGCCTCGATATGAAGTACAGAGATAATGTAACTGTGTACTTTGAATTCCTCCTTCTTACCAGTCTTTCTTATTGTCAGTTTGCACTTATATATGCTATAAAATATAATATGTAATTTCACATCACTTTATACACATACGTTATAACGATTACAAAGATTACAACTACAATTCATCTTGATGTTCCTTTTTTTTACAATCTTAATTTCTTTATATAGATCTATGTTTTTAGTGCACATCACGTGGCTACTAGCAGAGAAACTGTAAAATGTGCCCTGAAACATGAATGTGCTGACAAATTGTCTCAAGATCTTTTTTTTTTTTTTTTTTGAGACGGAGTCTCGCTCTGTCGCCCAGGCTGGAGTGCAGTGGCCGGATCTCAGCTCACTGCAAGCTCCGCCTCCCGGGTTTACGCCATTCTCCTGCCTCAGCCTCCCGAGTAGCTGGGACTACAGGCGCCCGCCACCTCGCCCGGCTAGTTTTTTGTATTTTTTTAGTAGAGACGGGGTTTCACAGTGTTAGCCGGGATAGTCTCGATCTCCTGACCTCGTGATCCGCCCGTCTCGGCCTCCCAAAGTGCTGGGATTACAGGCTTGAGCCACCGCGCCCGGCCAAGATCTTTTTTTAATGACATAATTTTACTTGCCTTTCACTTTTAATGAAGTTGTAATGCATGTATAATTCCAGTTTGCTTTTCCTTTGTTACTTATTTTCTTGTATTTATTTTCTTCCTGGAGACAATCACATATTACATTCTGCTGGGCCTTCATTAACCACATTTCTGCGAATGTAGTCAGGGTTGGGTTTCAAGTGTATGGTTGCCCAGCTATTGGAGTTGAAGTCAGCTTCTACTGTTCACAAAAACTTCAGATTCCTCTGGCGATACCTGCTTTTGTTTCCCTGTTTGCTTTTGGGTTTTCACATGTCATTCTTCCCAGAGAGAGCCTATCTTTTTCAGCTGTGGCAGGTACATCCTGCTGACACATTTACTTGGTGATTGTTGTGTGGTGAAGGGGCTTGGACACAGGGGCACGTTCTCCAACCTTCTGACCTAGTCTCCTTCTTAGCTGTGGGTGATGAGACTGGCTCTGAAGCATGGCCTTCCAAGCGTTCCTGTTCCTTCCCTTCGCCAAGTGTCAGAGTGTCTCTTCCCAGCCACAGTGGTTTTTTGTCAGTGTCCTCAGCTTCTGACCCACTGTCCTTACCCCACAGATTCAGGATTTCATTCTGCAGGAAAGAGATGGGAGGTGTTTCTGGGTAGAGTTTCCTTGGTGTCCTCTGTTTCCTTGTGTTCTAGTTGATTCTACCAGTGCCTGAAGGACACAAGATTTAATAAATGTCTCCTTCATACAGTGAAGGGGGACTCAGCATTGAATGGAGCTGCTGTTCTTCCTCCCCAGTCCACACCACAGGACAGCAGGTGGGTGAGTTGTCTGGGGATTTCCTCAATTCTGTAGGAAAAGCCTTGAAGTGCCCAGAGTTTCACTCTCACACCCTTAGCACGCACGTCCTCAACAACTCATTCCACTTTTCCAGGTTCGATTTTTCCATCTTAAATACCAGGCCATGAGTGGCACCTGACTCAGGTACTATAATAGATGGACTCAATGTCCCTAAATGGGCAATTACTTTTAGATATGTGCCCACATCTGTCCCTGTGTGTACTCCTCCCTCAGACAAGCACACGCATTGCTTTGTGGACTCTTCCCTCAGAAAACCACAAATGTCCCCACAATGACTCCTTCACATGAGCATGTCTGTCTGATGCTGAACTGCTGTGTGGCAAAATTAGCTCAGAATACAAGCAGTTATGGACTCAAGCCCTAACAACGGGTAGGTCTGCATTTTATTTTTAATTCTAACTGAAGCCTTTGCCTTCTTATTAAGAGCAGTGGTTTATAGTTCTACATGCAGAGACTACAGGCAGATATATGACTCCTCTGGAAAAGTTTATTTTCATGTATTTACTGGGTCATTTTGTTAATAAACATTCATTACATAAAGACACCTGAAAAGGGCCCTCATCAGGGAACAAGAAAGTGTAGTTTGCAGATTAACTCTCAGCATCCAGTCCCAGGAATCCCTTGACCTGCCCTCCCTGAAATCCATAGGCGGAGGAGGATGACAACTGCTGAGTAGCAAACTTATGTCCACAGGGAGGAGACACGGAAATGTGGTCATTCCCACGCTCATGAGGAGCAGCTCATCCCCTGTCTCTAGTGGCCTGGATCTAGGGATTCACAAATGTTGTCACAGGGATTCTGTCTCTTTCTTCTCACTTTAACACTTTCTCTTCAGTGGTGATCATGAATGATGATTGACAGCTGCACGCTCACATCTTTACATAATTATTTACAAATGTTTATTATTTATTCTCTTCAGCTTTTTTTTTTTAAATCATCACTTTCCCCCTAATCAAAGAGGATTTTGATCAGAATGCTTGTGGGGAGCCCCCTGCTCTCCCAGATGCCCACCGTCATTTCTCTTGAAGGGAGGAAGAACGGCAGCTCTCTTGATTTCTACTCTAATCCTCTAGGACTGAAACCAGAAGGCTGCATGACCCCTGCGTGAGCATCCAAGAAGATCCTGTCTGTAGAAGCAGGAGTGTCACAGCCTTGACTGAGAGCTACGGTCCTGAAATGAGACGGTGTCCCCAGTGGAGAGCGCATGTGGACGCCCACACCAGAGGGCTCACTGCTCCTCACTACTCCTCACCACAGATGCACTCCCCTACTGAGTTCTGAGACCTGAGTGCACCCCATAGAGTAGGGCTCAGATGAGGGATGCAAATCTCCACCAGCTCCACCCTCCTGTGGGTTGAAAAGCAGAGCACGGGGCCTGGCTCAGTGACTGCTGTGCCCCACCATGGACACGCTTTGCTACACACTCTTGCTACTGACCGTCCCGTCGTGTGAGTGCTGTGGTCAGAGACGACTTCAGAAGGGAAACATCAGCTCTTTTCTTTGTGGGCTTCATCTTCTTTTGCTTTCTCCACAGGGGTCTGGTCCCAGGTGACCTTGAAGGAGTCTGGTCCTGCGCTGGTGAAACCCACACAGACCCTCACGCTGACCTGCACATTCTCTGGGTTCTCAATCAGCACTTCTGGAACAGGCGTGGGCTGGATCCGTCAGCCCTCAGGGAAGGCCCTCGAGTGGCTTGCAAGCATTTATTGGAATGATAGTAAATACTACAGCACATCTCTGAAGAGCAGGCTCACCATCTCCAAGGACACCTCCAAAAACCAGGTGGTTCTAACAATGACCAACATGGACCCTGTGGACACAGCCACATATTACTGTGCACACATACCACAGAGACACAGCCCAGGGCACCTCCTGTACAAGAACCCAGGCTGCTTCTTATTGGTACTCCCTCCCCACCAATGCAGAACAGGAAAGTGCGGCTGAGATGCCATTTCCTGCCAGGGTCTGGGTTTCTTATCTCCACCTAACTCAGACCCTTGTCTTCCTCCCTCTTCTTTACTAATGAATGGCATGTCCCCTGCTAGTGGTTCCTGCAAGCAGAAGCTGTTCCCTGTTTGGCAAAGATTCAACACGAAAGGTTCCTGTTACCTAAAAAAATATATAGACAGATGAGACTTAATTAACATAAAAAATTCTTTTTCGAAACAACAGAGTGAATAGTCAGTTTGCAGAATGGCAGAAAACTTTTGCACACTTTGCCTGTGACAGGGAACGAATATGAAGAATTTGTTTTTTTTTTTTTTTTGTTTTTTTTATTATATTTTAAGTTCTAGGGTACTTGTGCATAACGTGCAGGTTTGTTACATATGTATACTTATGCCATGTTGGTGTGCTGCACCCATCAACTTGTCAGCACCCATCAATTCATCATTTATATCATGTATAACTCCCCAAGGCAATCCCTCCCTCCTCCCCCCTCCCCATGATAGGCCCCAGTGTGTGATGTTCCCCTTCCCGAGTCCAAGTGATCTCATTGTTCAGTTCCCACCTATGAGTGAGAACATGTGGTGTTTGGTTTTCTCTTCTTGTGATAGTTTGCTAAGAATGATGGTTTCCAGCTGCATCCATGTCCCTACAAAGGATGCAAACTCATCCTTTTTTACGGCTGCATAGTATTCCATGGTGTATATGTGCCACATTTTCTTAATCCAGTCTGTCACGGAGGGACATTTGGGTTGATTCCAAGTCTTTGCTATTGTGAATAGTGCCGCAATAAACATACGTGTGCATGTGTCTTTGTAGTAGACTAATTTATAATCCTTTGGGTATATACCCAGTAGTGGGATGGCTGGGTCATATGGTATATCTAGTTCTAGATCCTTGAGGAATTGCCATACTGTTTTCCATAATGGTTGAACTAGTTTACAATCCCACCAACAGTGTAAAAGTGTTCCTATTTCTCCACATCCTCTCCAACAACTGTTGTTTCCTGACTTCTTAATGATTGCCATTCTAACTGGTGTGAGATGGTATCTCATTGTGGTTTTGATTTGCATTTCTCTGATGGTGAGTGATGATGAGCATTTTTTCATGTGTCTGTTGGCTGTATGAATGTCTTCTTTTGAGAAATGTCTGTTCATATCCTTTGCCCACTTTTTCATGGGGTTGTTTGTTTTTTTCTTGTATATTTGTTTGAGTTCTTTGTAGATTCTGGATATTAGCCCTTTGTCAGATGAGTAGGTTGCAAACATTTTCTCCCATTCTGTAGGTTGCCTGTTCACTCTGATGGTAGTTTCTTTTGCTGTGCAAAAGCTCTTTAGTTTAATTAGATCCCATTTGTCAATTTTGGCTTTTGCTGCCGTTGCTTTTGGTGTTTTAGACATGAAGTCCTTGCCCATGCCTATGTCCTGAATGGTACTACCTAGATTTTCTTCTAGGGTTTTTATGGTTTTAGGTCTAACATTTAAGTCTCTAATCCATCTTGAATTAATCTTCGTATAAGGGGTAAGGAAAGGATCCAGTTTCAGCTTTCTACTTATGGCTAGCCAATTTTCCCAGCACCATTTATTAAATAGGGAATCCTTTCCCCATTTCTTGTTTCTCTCAGGTTTGTCAAAGATCAGATGGCTGTAGATGTGTGGTATTATTTCTGAGGACTCTGTTCTGTTCCATTGGTCTATATCTCTGTTTTGGTACCAGGACCATGCTGTTTTGGTTACTGTAGCCTTGTAGTATAGTTTGAAGTCAGGTAGCATGACGCCTCCAGCTTTGTCCTTTTGACTTAGGAGTGTCTTGGCAATGCGGGCTCTTTTTTGGTTCCATATGAACTTTAAAGCAGTTTTTTCCAATTCTGTGAAGAACGTCATTGGTAGCTTGATGGGGATGGCATTGAATCTATAAATAACCTTGGGCAGTATGGCCATTTTCACGATATTGATTCTTCCTATCCATGAGCATGGTATGTTCTTCCATTTGTTTGTGTCCTCTTTGATTTCACTGAGCAGTGGTTTGTAGTTCTCCTTGAAGAGGTCCTTGACATCCCTTGTAAGCTGGATTCCTAGGTATTTTATTCTCTTTGAAGCAATCGTGAATGGAAGTTCATTCCTGATTTGGCTCTCTGCTTGTCTGTTACTGGTGTATAAGAATGCTTGTGATTTTTGCACATTAATTTTGTATCCTGAGACGTTGCTGAAGTTGCTTATCAGCTTAAGGAGATTTTGGGCTGAGACGATGGGGTTTTCTAAATATACAATCATGTCATCTGCAAACAGGGACAATTTGACTTCTTCTTTTCCTAACTGGATACCCTTGATTTCTTTCTCTTGCCTGATTGCCCTAGCCAGAACTTCCAACACTATGTTGAATAGGAATGGTGAGAGAGGGCATCCCTGTCTTGTGCCAGTTTTCAAAGGGAATTTTTCCAGTTTTTGCCCATTCAGTATGATATTAGCTGTGGGTTTGTCATAAATAGCTCTTATTATTTTGAGGTACGTTCCATCAATACCGAATTTATTGAGCGTTTTTAGCATGAAGGGCTGTTGAATTTTGTCAAAAGCCTTTTCTGCATCTATTGAGATAATCATGTGGTTCTTGTCTTTGGTTCTGTTTATATGCTGGATTACGTTTATTGATTTGCGAATGTTGAACCAGCCTTGCATCCCAGGGATGAAGCCCACTTGATCATGGTGGATAAGCTTTTTGATGTGCTTCTGAATCCAGTTTGCCAGTATTTTATTGAGAATTTTTGCATCGATGTTCATCAGGGATATTGGTCTAAAATTCTCTTTTTTTGTTGTGTCTCTGCCAGGCTTTGGTATCAGGATGATGTTGGCCTCATAAAATGAGTTAGGGAGGATTCCCTCTTTTTCTATTGATTGGAATAGTTTCAGAAGGAATGGTACCAGCTCCTCCTTGTACCTCTGGTAGAATTCAGCTGTGAATCCATCTGGTCCTGGACTTTTTTTGGTGGGTAGGCTATTAATTGTTGCCTCAATTTCAGAGCCTGCTATTGGTCTATTCAGGGATTCAACTTCTTCCTGGTTTAGTCTTGGGAGAGTGTAAGTGTCCAGGAAATTATCCATTTCTTCTAGATTTTCTAGTTGATTTGCGTAGAGGCGTTTATAGTATTCTCTGATGGTTGTTTGTATTTCTGTGGGGTCAGTGGTGATATCCCCTTTATCATTTTTTATTGCGTCTATTTGATTCCTCTCTCTTTTCTTCTTTATTAGCCTTGCTAGCGGTCTGTCAATTTTGTTGATCTTTTCAAAAAACCAACTCCTGGATTCATTGATTTCTTGGAGGGTTTTTTGTGTCTCTATCTCCTTCAGTTCTGCTCTGATCTTAGTTATTTCTTGCCTTCTGCTAGCTTTTGAATGTGTTTGCTCTTGCCTCTCTAGTTCTTTTAATTGTGATGTTAGAGTGTCAATTTTAGATCTTTCCTGCTTTCTCTTGTGGGCATTTAGTGCTATAAATTTCCCCCTACACACTGCTTTAAATGTGTCCCAGAGATTCTGGTATGTTGTATCTTTGTTCTCATTGGTTTCAAAGAACATCTTTATTTCCGCTTTCATTTCGTTATGTACCCAGTAGTCATTCAGGAGCAGGTTGTTCAGTTTCCATGTAGTTGAGCGGTTTTGATTGAGTTTCTTAGTCCTGAGTTCTAGTTTGATTGCACTGTGGTCTGAGAGACAGTTTGTTATAATTTCTGTTCTTTTACATTTGCTGAGGAGTGCTTTACTTCCAATTATGTGGTCAATTTTTGAATAAGTGCGATGTGGTGCTGAGAAGAATGTATATTCTGTTGATTTGGGGTGGAGAGTTCTATAGATGTCTATTAGGTCCGCTTGGTGCAGAGATGAGTTCAATTCCTGGATATCCTTGTTAACTTTCTGTCTCGTTGATCTGTCTAATGTTGACAGTGGAGTGTTGAAGTCTCCCATTATTATTGTATGGGAGTCTAAGTCTCTTTGTAAGTCTCTAAGGACTTGCTTTATGAATCTGGGTGCTCCTGTATTGGGTGCATATATATTTAGGAGAGTTAGCTCTTCCTGTTGAATTGATCCCTCTACCATTATGTAATGGCCCTCTTTGTCTCTTTTGATCTTTGATGGTTTAAAGTCTGTTTTATCAGAGACTAGTATTGCAACCCCTGCTTTTTTTTGTTCTCCATTTGCTTGGTAGATCTTCCTCCATCCCTTTATTTTGAGCCTATGTATGTCTCTGCATGTGAGATGGGTCTCCTGAATACAGCAGACTGATGGGTCTTGACTCTTTATCCAGTTTGCCAGTCTGTGTCTTTTAATTGGAGCATTTAGTCCATTAACATTTAAGGTTAATATTGTTATGTGTGAACTTGATCCTGCCATTATGATATTAACTGGTTATTTTGCTCGTTAGTTGATGCAGTTTCTTCCTAGCCTCGATGGTCTTTACATTTTGGCATGTTTTTGCAATGGCTGGTACCAGTTGTTCCTTTCCATGTTTAGGGCTTCCTTCAGGGTCTCTTGTAAGGCAGGCCTGGTGGTGACAAAATCTCTAAGCATTTGCTTATCTGTAAAGAATTTTATTTCTCCTTCACTGATGAAACTTAGTTTGGCTGGATATGAAATTCTGGGTTTAAAATTCTTTTCTTTAAGAACGTTGAATATTGGCCCCCACTCTCTTCTGGCTTGTAGAGTTTCTGCCGAGAGATCTGCTGTTAGTCTGATGGGCTTCCCTTTGTGGGTAACCCGACCTTTCTCTCTGGCTGCCCCTAAGATTTTTTCCTTCATTTCAACTTTGGTGAATCTGGCAATTATGTGTCTTGGAGTTGCTCTTCTGGAGGAGTATCTTTGTGGCGTTCTCTGTATTTCCTGAATTTGAATGTTGGCCTGCCCTACTAGGTTGGGGAAGTTCTCCTGGATGATATCCTGAAGAGTGTTTTCCAACTTGGTTCCATTTTCCCCCTCACTTTCAGGCACCCCAATCAGACGTAGATTTGGTCTTTTTACGTAATCCCATACTTCTTGCAGGCTTTGCTCATTTCTTTTTCTTCTTTTTTCTTTTGGTTTCTCTTCTCGCTTCATTTCATTCATTTGATCCTCAATCGCTGATACTCTTTCTTCCAGTTGATCGAGTCGGTTACTGAAGCTTGTGCATTTGTCACGTATTTCTCGTGTCATGGTTTTCATCTCTGTCATTTCGTTTATGACCTTCTCTGCATTAATTAGTCTAGCTGTCAATTTTTCCACTCTTTTTTCAAGATTTTTAGTTTCTTTGCGCTGGGTATGCAATTCCTCCTTTAGCTCTGAGAAGTTTGATGGACTGAAGCCTTTTCTTTCATCTCGTCAAAGTCATTCTCTGACCAGCTTTGATCCGTTGCTGGCGATGGGCTGCGCTCCTTTGCAGGGGGAGACGCACTCTTATTTTTTGAATTTCCAGCTTTTCTGCCCTGCTTCTTCCCCATCTTTGTGGTTTTATCTGTCTCTGGTCTTTGATGATGGTGACGTACTGATGGGGTTTTGGTATAGGTGTCCTTCCTGTTTGATAGTTTTCCTTCTGACAGTCAGAAGGACTGTCTGTTGGTCTGTTGGAGATTGCTTGAGGTCCACTCCAGACCCTGTTTGCCTGGGTGTCAGCATCAGAGGTTGCCGAAGATAGAATATTGATGAACAGCGAGTGTACCTGTCTGATTCTTCCTTTGGAAGCTTCCTCTCAGGGGTGTACTCCACCCTGTGAGGTGTGGGGTGTCAGACTGCCCCTAGTGGGGGATGTCTCCCAGCTAGGCTACTCAGGGGTCAGGGACCCACCTGAGCAGGCAGTCTGTCCGTTCTCAGATCGCAACCTCCGCGTTGGGAGATCCACGGCTCTCCCCAAAGCTGTCAGACAGAGTCGTTCGCGTCTGCACCGGCCCCTGCTGCTTCCCCTGTTGGTCTTCAGCTGTGCGCTGTCCCCAGAGGTGGAGTCTACAGAGACAGGCAGGCTTCCTTGAGCTGCTGTGAGCTCCACCCAATTCGAGCTTCCCAGTGGCTTTTTACCTACTTAAGCCTCAGCAATGGCGGGCTGCCCCTCCCCCAGCCTCGCTGCTGCCTTGCAGATAGATCGCCGCAGACTGCTGTGTTAGCAGTGAGGGAGGCTCCGTGGGCGTGGGACCCTCCCTGTCCAGGTGTGGGATATATTCTCCTGGTGTGCCTTTTTGCTTAAAGCGCCGTATTGGGGTGGGAGTTACCCGCTTTTCCAGGTGTTCTGTGTCTCAGTTCCCCTGGCTAGGAAAACGGATCCCCTTCCCCCTTGCACTTCCAGGTGAGGCGATGCCTCGCCCTGCTTCAGCTCTCGCTGGTCAGGCTGCAGCAGCTGACCAGCACTGATTGTCCGGCACTCCCTAGTGAGATGACCCCAGTACCTCAGTTGAAAATGCAGAAATTACCGGTCTTCTGTGTCGCTCGCGCTGGGAGTTGGAGACTGGAGCTGTTCCTATTCAGCCATCTTGCTCCGTCCAATATGAAGAATTTGTAAGGAACTCAAACAACTCTACAAGAACAACAGCAACAAGAACCAAATAACCCACTAAAATGAGCAAAGGACATGAGTAGACGTTTTCAAAAGAACACATAGAAATGGATAATAAATATATAAACAATGCTCAACATCACTGACCATCAGGGAAATGCAAATTAAAACCACAATAAGATATCATCTTCCACCAGCTGCAATGACTATTATTAAAAACTCAAAACTATCAGATGTTGGTGAGGATGGGAAATAAAGGAAACTGTTAGACACTGTTGATCAGGGTGTGGACGAGCACAGCCTCTATGGAGAATGGTATGGAGATTTCCCAGAAAACTAGAAATAGACCTGCCATTTGGTCCAGCAATCCCACTACTGGGTAACTACCCAAAGGAAAATAAACCATTATTTCAAAAAGATACCCACACTTCTATGCTTACCATAAAACTATTCTCAGTAGCACATGTGTCAAACTGAGTGTCCGCCAACGGATGATTTTATAAAAGAATATAGCATGTATGCACAATTCAATACTAGCCAGCCACAATAAGGAATGAAACTGTGTTTTGCAGCAAGATGCATAGAATTGAGGTACAATATAATTAGTGAATTACCTCACAAACAGAATGTCACATGTCACACGTTATTATTTACAAGTGCGAGGTAAACAATGTGTACACAAGGATATGTAGACAGAAATTATGGACATTGGAGACTTAGAATGATGGGAGGGCAGAAGGTGGGAGCATGATGAGACATTATATAATGGGCACAATATACAATAATTAAGAGTTGACCAATGATCTTAAAATTGAAATGCAAAATGTGATCAATAAATGAAATTGATCTTAGTTGACCTCATTAAATTTAAAAACTTTTTCTACTGAAGTGACTATAAGAAAATGAATGCCAGGTTACAGATGAGAAACTGTTCGCAAGTCATATAACCACCAATGCAATTATAATAAGAACCCTCAGAACTCAACTGTGAATAAAAAGGAAACAACCGATGGATAAATTAGACAAGGGTTTGTACAGACATTTCATCAAAGACGATGTGCAGACGACACAGAAGCAAATAACCAGGCTCTCAACAGGAATTTCCATTAGAGAAATTGAAATCAAGTCCACAATGAGACACCAGTACACACTTTTAAAAATGACTGAAATGAAGAAGAAATACGCATAACACCAATGCTGGTGAGCATGCCAGGTTGCTAGAGTTTAAATCACTGCTAACGGGAATGCAAAATGAAACAGATGCTCAGGAAAATAAGTTTTAGTTTTCTCCAAAATCAAGCATGCCCTTAACACCTGACCCTAAGATCCCACTCCTGAATATTTGCTTCAGAGAAATACAATCTTATATTCACACATAACTTCTATTCAAATATTCAGGATATTGTGTGTGTGGATGTGTGTGTTAGAAACTAAAAATAACATAAATGTCTCAAAAATTGAATAGGTGAAGTAACTAGGAAGCATCTATAAATTGAACACCGTCAGCAATAAAAAAATAACAAGTGCCCGATACATAAACCATTACCGGTGAACTCCAGACATGATGCTAAGTGAGAGAAGTCAGTCTCAAAGATCAAAGGGACACAGCTGTCAGCACCACGGTCATTCTCAAGTGTCAGTGGTTTGGCTGAGCTTTCTCTGCCTCTTTCCTGACCAGGCCCAGATGTCGAGCTCCGCCACTTGCAGATGAAAAAATCTATTTTCAAGCATGCACTGAGGTTTGAATTGCTTCACAGACTGAAGCAAACAAACACGGGCTCCTTGGAACAGTATCCAGCATTTGTTCCAACCACAAGAGAGTGTCCTCCAGCTCTCCCCCTCCTTGCTTCTCTCCTGCAAGCCAGCAGCCCTGCAGTTTAGTCTGCATCTCCCATGCATCCACCTATCTCATTCCAAGGGCCTTCCACCTACACCCTCCACTGTTTTTGAGAGCACTGGCAGGCTTTGAACTTTTCCACATTCTGTTGTTACTGAAGTTAGGACAGTTTGGGACCAAATTAAGGATCATATGTTATGACTGAATTCCAGCACTCCCTCTCTGCCTGGGACAGAGCACATAACCAAGATTCTGCAGGTGGAGACTAAGTAGAGCTTTTTTCTTCCTCAGCGTAGGAGATGAGCGCTAGGTGGAGGGTTGGGCAGAAGCTTCCCATGTTCCCAGTACTCTGGTTCTGGTGGGGGGAACCTCTGCCGTAGGACAGAGCTAGAAACCAGGGACCCAATGTTCCCAGCGGCTCTGGACCCAGGGCAGAGCCTCCATCCACGAGTGGGGCTCCATGGAAGAAGTGAGTCTCTGGCTCTCAGTAGCTCTTGTCCAGAACTGAGCCTCAGCATCATGTGCTGTGGGCAGGGTCAGAGGGCCAATGTCCTGGCCCCTGGGAAAGGTTTCCTCTGGTGGGAGCTGGTAGAAGGTGTCCTGTCTTCTTGGCTGTATCTTCTGCAGTGGAGTTTCCATCATGCTGAGCTGGGATGTGGAAGGAAGGAAGAGCACCTTATATCAAATATGATGACCAGCCTTACTGAGTTTTCTAGGTTTTCCGGAATAAATGTTTCTTCACTTGCTGTATGCTCTCAGAGTCTTTCCAAACCCTGTGATTGTTCAAAATAATTTTCACTGGTCTCCTGAGGGCATGGATTCACTGAGCCCCTCATGCTGTCAATAAGAAATAGAACTTGTTTTTTTCACTTTTTAGAGAACATCCATGGGGTATAAAATAATGGGTTGGCTTTTCTTCCAACACTTTACTGACACCTTCAATTTTCCTCTTGCTTATAAGATTTTAACCAGAAGAAAGCTGTCATCATCTTTGCTGTTCTTTTGGAGGGAATGCACCCTTTACTCACCTCCACTTGCCTGCATGTATTTCTATTTGTCTTTGGTTTTCAGCAGTTTTAATAAGATTTACCTAAATGTGTGTGTTGGGATGAAGGGGATCTTATCCTGCTGTTTTGTGTTCTCTGAGATGCGCGGATTCACGGTTTACACTGTCTCCATTTTTGTGAAAACAATTAGAAAAAAAGTCTGTGCGTGCCCAGAAACAAGCCTCCCTGAAGGGGAAACACGACCACCTGGGGGCGCTCAGAACCCACTGATCACCAGAGCCAGCCTCAGGGCAGGTGCAGATGGGGGTGAAGGTCTGGTTTCCTGTCAGCCCTGTGGCTTCCTCGCCATAAAACAAGTTTCCCCTGGGGCACTTGTCTGGATTCCTTATCCTGTTCTTCCTGTGAAGTCTCTGAAGAAGAAACATTTGTCTTAACAAGAGAAAAACTTTCTCACGTGCACCAAAGACAGAGTCACCTACAGTCACTGACGCGTGTTTCTCAACGTCACTAACCTTTCAATGCTTCTAAAGTTAATCAGCTAAATCTGTAAAATATGCTGTGTTTAATTCAGCAGTGCAGCCCAGCTCAACAGAACTCAAAGGGCCAGCGAGCAGCGAGCAGGATAACGTGCACGCCAGCATGGGGCAGAGGGAGTTCGCATCCGGTGGAAGAGAAGAAAGGCCCCGTGTGGTCACTGTCAGGACTCCAAGCCCACAGTTCCAATTGTAGGTGACCCTGGACAAAGGAGGAGAGACCCCACCAACGTTTAGTGTGGATGTCGAGTCTGATGGTTCCATACTCACACCCCAGGTGATTATGAAAATATTTATTAACTCTATTTTTGAGGTGGCTGCTGAGAGCAGCACAGGTCTCTGAAGAAACTACAAACTGGAATTTCCTCAGTAGAGCAGGAAAGGAGGCTGGCTCAGGGCTTCACAACGATTTGGTGCTGGGGTCGGGGCAGGGCTTTCTACTCATGAGAGGGAGCTTGTGTGACTTAACACCTCACACTGACGTCAGATGAGGGGCTTCCGTGATTTCTTACTAGATTTACCACATGCAGGGGATAAGGAGGAGGAAGATAAAGCTTAACTCATCAGCAACCTGGCACCAAAAATAAGACCTGACACTTTATTCTCCCCAGCAGCTTTAGAAAATGAGTTAAAAAGAGAGATAAGGGTCCACGATGCAGGGAAAAGCAAACAGGTCTAAACAATAAAAAATTTATTACTATGAGGACATAATAAAAAGAAAGAGAAGAATGAATGAGACACGCAGGTGTGCTGAATCAATGCCCTGTGTGGGGCCTTTTCATTATCCACAGTCATCAGTTTGTTCTGAAGGTCTCAGGTCAGCTTCCTGCTTCAAAATATCACAGGCCCTTACAGTATATGTGAAAATGCTCGGTTTGTCGTTCTTCACTAAAGTAGCCTGATAATTAGATGAACTTCTGAACTTAATCTTCAGTTGTGTTAAATTAAAAACAAAACACTATCTACAATTTAGGAAAGTGAGAGTTTATTTTTTATCAAGGGTTACAGCCATCCCGTATGCTGGAAAGCATAGCTTTTGGTAAAGATGAGAGAAAGGCACTCCCAGGAAGAAGGGGCTGGGCAGAAGCTTTATGCTGAAGGGTTTGGCTAAACAGACACAATCGACAGGTTACAGGAGGGGCTATGGATGTCCATGGAGGTGGTCCTGACACATGCATACTGGACACACATGCATGTAACTTATGACCCCTATTTACTTACCAGTGAAGACTTAGCATTTAAATTCATTACAGTTAGGACCTATGTGCCAAAAGTAGAAGCACAGACACAAAGGTACTCAGTGAGCAGCCTTCTGTAAACTGCCAGAGCCAGGTCCATGGTCAGTGGTCTCTGATCAGGAGAAAGGTCCTGATATGAGTCTAGGGTTCAGCCAAAGCTGGGGTTACGGCTTGTGGAACAGGGGTCAGTTCATCAGGGAATGGGCTGCAATTGTCCTCACAGTGCTTGTCTCAGTGTCCGTGACTACTGAGCCACTAGAGAAAAAGAATCACCTATTGGCAGTTAGAACATAGTTTATCTTTTAAGTGTAGGAGTGAGTGGCAAAACCCTTGCCTGGCAAGGCCTTAGGTCTTGTTTACAATTTGACGTCTTATTGCCACAGAAAGTCTGGTCTGTCAGTCGTATGACCTACATTTTTACATTAGTGTTAGTCATTGTTGTGTCCAAACCACAAAGGGGAGTGAGTATAGGAGGGATGTCTGATCTCTTGTTTTGTTGTGTCTGGGAATTCAGATTTTAGATTTTTTGAGTGGTCACCTAGGCCAGCAGATGGAACATTTAGTCAGTTGCAGGGCTTAGGGTTTTATTTTTAGTTTAACGTTCATAAATATGAACTCAAGTATTGACATTCTTCTATTTCACTGCTGTGTTGTGGTTAAAAGTACCCGGTAAGACTCCTTCCAAAGTGGATCAAGAGCAATATTCTGCCTGGATGTTTCTTTCAGTAGATACAATTTCCTGGTTTAATGTCATTAGGGGCTTTTGAAAAGATGCAGAAAATTGGTAGTTTTAATCTACTGATGAATTGAGTGGGTAAAATATAGTCACCACTTTCCATACTTTGTCAGGCATGCGTGAAGTAGGACAGAGGTGAGCACTGGAGGTAAATCTCTAAATGTATGGGTCTTCTAGCTACCAAATCATACGCTACTAACTGATGTCAAATCATAGGCTAATAACTGATATCTCCCTGAGGGAGTTGACTATAATGCTTTACTGTGAGGGAGAGAAACTTTGGCCAATGAAATTCAAGATTTTCTTAAGGTTTTGACAGTTTTAGTTTAAGGGTGACGATTTTCTTCAACATTTTCAGAAGGTTGTGGATGGGACAGATGCTGTGTTGTATAAGTAATGCCAATGCCTTCCATGTTCAGACAACATTAAACAAGTATAAGACTGTTTGGGGTGATGATCCACTATAATATGTTTACTTTTAGTTATTAGGCCATTTCATTTTCCTTTAGGTTTTGCTTTCTAAGTTATATTAGTCAGGTCTCTAAAATGTAGGAGTGCGTCTAAAATTTGTTATTTTGTTGTGCATTTTTACATGTTCCAGAAGATGTGAGAAATTTCTTTGTGTGAAGAGCATCCTGAAGACAGGCACTCCTCTAGAACTTGAGTTTAATCCTTGTGTTTGGTTTATTGACAAGCTCTGTTGACTGCAATAACTTCCGCCATCCTTGCTGACTTTATATCACATAGAGGAACAAATTCTGAATGAAAGTTTGTACTACTCAATTGAGTGCATAACCTCCAGTTTCGTTACTGACGTGTGATTCATCAGAGATGATATTAGATCAAGGATTTCAATGGGAATCTGATCTAAAAGATATAAACATGTCTTCCTAATTTACATAGAATTACTGTGAGCACGCTGCTACTATTCAGCCATGTCTCCTGTCTATCACACTGAACCCATGCTAACTTTGACCTACAAGTTACCACTTGCTCTAATGTTCAAATATGTTATTTTTATTTTAATGTCTCTAGATTATAATGTGTGACTATTTTAGACAAGAGTGAAGGAAAGCAATGATAACTGACTATAAATGAGAAAAAGCACAACCTAATGACATAAAAGTCAGGACATGAGGGTCTCCAGGCTTGTCTGTTTCAAGAGTTCATGTACCCAGGGGATTTGTTTTCTCAATTTTACACAGAGTAACACCCAAAATGTCCATTTCCCCTCCCATTGACTCTTATCATCTATTGCTATGTCAGTTTGCTTAGACTTTTGGTCTTCAGCTCCACCCAATTTGCTGCAAAAACAGGATTTCATTCTTTTTTACAGCTGCACAGTATTGCACTGTGTATAAGTGCCGTGTTTTTATCCAGTCTATAACCGATGGGCATTTAGGTTGATCCCATGTCTGTGGTACTGTGAACTGTGCAGTGAAACACACATGAGTGGATGTGTCTTTTTGTTACAATGATTTGTTTTTTCTTGGGCATATACCCAGTAATGAGATTGCTGAGGGGAATGGTAGCTCTGCTTTAATTTATTCGTGAAATCTCCAGACTGATTGCCACAGTGCTTGGAGCAAGTTACATTTTCACCAAAAGTATGTAAGTGTTCCCTTTTCTCTATAGCCTTGCCTGCATCTGTTAACTTCTGATCTTTTAGTGATAGTAATTCTGACATGTGTCAGATAGTATCTCCTTCGGTTTTGATTTTGCACCTATCTGACGATTGATGATGCTGTGCATTTTTATATGTTACTTATTCACTTGTATGTCGGTGTTTGAGAAGTTTCTGTGCGTGTCCTTTCCCCATTTTTAATAGGGTTATCTAGTTTATACTGATGATTTAAGTTCACTACAGATTACCATGTTACACACACTAAGATAACCAGTATTCAAAAATGAATAGAAAAACATAATCACTTGTAGGCAAAGACACACTGAATTTGGAATGGTCATGGTTGCTGGTTGGTATTGAAATGGGACAGCCACTTTGGAAAATGGTCTTCACGGAAAACCTCATACACAAATGTACCTAGTGTCACCACTCACAGTAGTCAAATGGAGAATACAGCTCAAGTGCCCATCGACTGCCACAGGGATGATGACGCTGTGGTGTGTCTGTGTGTCTGTAACCCACAGGGATGGAGATGCTGCGGTGTGTCCATGTGTCTGTAACCCACAGGGATGAACACGCTGCGGTGTGTCCATGTGTCTGTAACCCACAGGGATGAAGGTGCTGCAGTGTGTCTCTGTGGCTGTAACCCACAGGGATGAAGACGCTGCGGTGTGTCTGTGTGTCTGTGTGTCTGTAACCCACAGGGATGAACACGCTGCGGTGTGTCCATGTGTCTGTAACCCACAGGGATGAAGGTGCTGCAGTGTGTCTGTGTGTCTGTAACCCACAGGGATGAAGATGCTGCAGTGTGTCTGTGTGCCTGTAACCCAGCTTTAAAGAGGAGTGAAGCACTGACATAGGCTGCAGTTTGGATGAGCCTTGAAAACATTGACTGAGTGAACTGAGGTAGACACAGAAGTCCACATCCCAAATTATCTCATTGATATGAAGTACGGAGAGACGGATCTCAGGAGGTGAGTGGAGGGGAAACAGAGAGTGACCACTTAATGGAGGTGAGGTTTCCTTTTTGGTGAGGAAAACGTTCCAAAACCAAATAGCGGTGATACTTGCACAGCATTGCGAATATGTAACGTATCACTGACTATACACCTACCAAGGGCTAAAATGGTAAATTTTGTGTTATGTGTATCTCAACACAATAAAAATGAGTGCCACATTTTGTTTAGTGAATCAGCAACAATAACATCTCAGTTTAAACGCTGGATTCCCCAACAGAACCAGGACTTCCTCCTGGAGCTGGATCCAAAAGCCCCCAGGGAAGGGACTGGAGTGGGTCAGGTGCACAGGTCATGAAGGGAGCACAAATTCCAACCCACTCCTCGAGAGTCCAGTCACCACCTCCAGATCTATGTCCAAAAACGGGTCTTCCCTATGACTGAGCTACGGGAGCAACAAGCACACAACCATGTTCGTTTGTTTGTTTGTTTTTCAGAGAGAGTCTTGCTGTGTCACCCAGGCTGGAGTGCAGTGGGACAATCTTGGCTCAATACAACCTCCACATCATGGGTTCAAGCGATTATCCAGCCTCAGCCTCCAAGTAGCTGGGACTGCAGGCACCCATCACCACACTTGGCTAATTTTTGTATTTTTGGTAGAGTTGGGTTTTCACTGTGTCGGCCAAGCTGGTCTTGAACTCCTGACCTTGTGATCCACCTACCTTGGCCTCCAAAAGTGCTGGGATTTCAGGTGTGAGCCACTGGGCCCAGCCACAAACAAGTATTTTTAAGCAAAAGACACAGTGAGGAGACATCAGTGTGAGCGCACACGCAAACCTTCCTGTGGGGGTTTACAGGACATCAGAGGGTGCTGAGGACAGAAGCCAGCACCCAGGAACCAGCAGGGAAACTCAGGGGGCACATGGCACTTCATGAGGTCTCAGGACCACTGTGGGGCTCAGTGGTCAGGCAGGCTCAAGGGTCAGCCTCAGAGCAGGTATAGCAGGCAAGGAAAGGCCTGAAGACAGGTTTTAGTGTCACCTTCTCATTCCACCACTAGACACGACATCTATTCTAATGTGTATGAGTGTTTATGTGTTTAGAGAATAACATTTATATTATGAATCTATAGCCATATGTGGGTGCATCAAGTTACCCTCATCAACCTATGGGGACTCTGTTCATTAGGAATCAGTCCATGCATTTGAGGACCTC
Organism: Rhinopithecus roxellana; assembly: GCF_007565055.1. Lineage (NCBI taxonomy): Eukaryota > Metazoa > Chordata > Mammalia > Primates > Cercopithecidae > Rhinopithecus > Rhinopithecus roxellana. Next base: position 658,599 of record NC_044553.1, on the reverse strand, counting down.
ACAAATTAATACTTACATAGAATCACTTTATTTTCAGTCTCCTTTCCTCCCTCTTTCTTTCTTTCTCTCTCACACACTGACATATGCACGGGGTGCCATAACGTTAATTACCTGAGGTATTACAGAATATTGATTCATTTGCAACTTGACCAGTTTAGCTGCTGTTCATGTTGCTGTAAGATCTAGAACACGTTTCTCAGCTGTGTACTCCTCTAAGCTGAGCAGCAGCTTTATTTCAAATACACAGAAACTGAAACCAATCCAAATACCAATCAGCACCTTTATCAGTAAACAAATTATGGAAAAGTCGTTTATTGGAATAGCACCCACTACTGCAGTCAGTTAATGTTGGATCCGATCAACAGCATGGTTCAATTCACAAGTACATACGATGAGTACAATGAGCCAAACACATACATATGATTCCGTTTTATAAACTGTACAAAGTGAATACTCATAGGAAGCTACATAACAAAGATCCCTAACTGACTTCTCCATGGTAAGAGAAGTGAAGGTATAGGAAGAAGAAACTGCGGGAGACAAAGAGAAATTTGAGAGGTGAATTGATTTGTTTTCTCTGTGAATGGTGATTAGATCAATGTCTGTCAAATGGTGAACATATTATGTGAAGATTATGTCAGTATTACCTCATTAAAACTATTAAAAATAAAAGTCTAATGTGGTAGAAGATGAGGAGAGAAATAAAAATAATACAAGAAAAGTCATGAACTCCTGAATACTCACATGAATTAACCCTCAGTTTTTCTATATCACTTAGAAACATACCAAGATACAGCCAAATAATATCACAGTATCATTATAAGTAGATTGTTTTGTAAACCTCACTTGGAATTTCTAGCTCTTTCCTAGAGTTAATTTAGGGAACAGTTGGATCCAATTGTGAGAAACGCAGGCCAGACACTGAGACTGGCTCTTACCAGATGTGAGCTCTTAGACGTGTCACATGGCCCCTCCATACTTGGGGGTTTACATTCACATCTGTAAATGAAGGAAACATTGACTCCTAAAGAACATATTTCATGTGCATGTAAAAGTATGAAGGCTAATGAGAATTAATTACTTATGAAGTATAATCACCCACATCCACTCTTGGACACAGCCCCCTCTGATGTATCCCTTACAGAACTCATTATATAGTAGGAGACATGCAAATAGGGTCCTCCCTCTACTTATATGAAAACTAACCTAGCCCTGACCCTGCAGCCCTGGGAGAGGAGCCCCAGCCCTGGGATTCCCAGGTGTTTCCATTCGGTGATCAGCACTGAACACAGAGAACTCACCATGGAGTTTGGACTGAGCTGGGTTTTCCTTGTTGCTATTTTAAAAGGTGATTCATGGAGAAATAGAGATGTTGAGTGTGAATGAACATGAGTGAGGAAACAGTGGATTTGTATGGCAGTTTCTGACCAGGGTGTATCTCTGTTTGCAGGTGTCCAGTGTGAAGTGCAGCTGGTGGAGTCTGGTGGAGGCGTCGTACAGCCTGGGGGGTCCCTGAGACTCTCGTGTGCAGCCTCTGGATTCACCTTTGATGATTATGCCATGGGCTGGGTCCGCCAAGCTCCAGGGAAGGGTCTGGAGTGGGTCTCTGGTATTAGCTGGAATGCTGGTAGCATACGCTATGCAGACTCCGTGAAGGGCCGATTCACCATCTCCAGAGACAACGCCAAGAACTCCCTGTATCTGCAAATGGACAGGCTGACAGCTGAGGACACGGCCTTGTATTACTGTGCAAAAGATACATAGTGAGGGGAAGTCAGTGAGAGCCCAGACAAAAACGTCCCTGCAGGAAGACAGGAGGGGACTGGGCTGCAGAGGGCACTCAAGACCCACTGAGCACAGGGTTAGTTCTGGGGCAAGTTGCTCAGGAAGGTTAAGGGCTGGTTTAGTTTCAGAGTCTTAGCAATTTCTCCATCTAATAGTTTCCCCAGGAACCCTGTCTAGATCTGTGATCTGGATCTGCCAAGACTGCCTGTGTCACCTTCCTCACCTGTGACTTTGGGGGAGCTGATCGTGGACACTCCAGTGTGTAGGATTTCTTGGTGACAGCAATTGTGTCTTCTGTCTAGGCATGTCTAGGGCTGACAGCAATTGTGTCTTCTGTCTAGGCATGTCTAGGGCTGACAGCAATTGTGTCTTCTGTCTAGGCGTGTGTAGGGCTGACAGCAATTGTGTCTTCTGTCTAGGCGTGTCTAGGGCCGGCCATCAGGAAGGACAGGCTGGAATTCTTGGAAAGAGGCGCACCTGCCATCCATCAGGGAATTTTGTTGTCTTTTGTTCTGCTAGAATTAAATCAGGTTCACCCAGTATAACTAGTACTATCTTCCTAGCTCAAGAAACTTGATGGCAGGCTTCAATAACACCTCTATGAAATCATCAGAGCAACACCTAGATTCCAGTCTCATTTAATAATTGAGACTATGTTCTAACCAAGGAGACACGTAAAACTGGTGACTGCCGTGGTCAATTCAGATCATATATTTGTCAATAGAATCTGGCTGGTATTATAAACAGCTTTGCCAAAATATGTGCATTAGTGTTGGTCTTCAGAGAAGCACATTCTATGACTGGATTACGTTTGTGTACAGTTTCCTAAGGAACCCGTCCTCGCTTTTGAGAGGAAATGCAGAGGGGGTGGAAGGAGGCTGGGGAAGCTGAAGGCATGTGAGGGAAGTTGGTCCCTGAGTGAAGGAGAGAGGGAGGAGGCCTGGGAGGAACTTTCTTAAACTTCTGTGCTGTTCTAGAAGGTCCAGCAAGGGCACTGAGTCAGAGTCGTGTCAAAGTTTCCCATGGGGACCCAGTGACTCCCAGCAGTGGCTCTGCTCAGATCAGCGCAGAGCTCGTTCTTCTCCTGAGAGTGGGGCACAGGATGGGGCACCAACACCAGCCATGGCATGAAAGACAGAGTGCAGCCCCGGGCACCTGGGTCAGCTGCATTGTGCTCCCTGAAGGTGGAGGGAGGGAGGTGCTGACTCAGGGCCCACACGGTGTGGGTTCTATACAGAACACAGGCTTTTACTTCATTTCTGTGGATGACATAGAAGCAAACATGCAGTCTGTAAACAATGGTGATTTCTAATTTGTCTCAATTGCTTTATTCCTTGATTCCACAGAATGTCCTGGAACAGAGTTGCCTTTCTCATGTGGAATTGTGACGTGTTGAGGATGTGTGATCCCCCTTTCATTGTTTTCCTCCATGTACAGCGATCCTGAGTAGAGTACAGCTGACCCTCCTTCCACACTGTTCCTCTCCCCTCCACAGGAAGAGCAGATAATTACCTGAGGCTGACTCTGAGGTGGGATCTGTCCTGTGCACCTCAGAGCCTGCAGAGACCCCCGGTTGCAGATTCATGGAGTCAGGTGTTTGTGCCTGTGGGAACCTCGAGCTGTTCTTTTGTCAGCAAACACTGCTTAGAACTAATTGTAGGTTCAGAATTAGGACACCCCCTGAGCTGTCGCACCTCAGCTCATTCTGCCACTCACAATCTCCAGAAATTCAGGAAATGGTTGAAGTTACATTTTTGTGCCGAATTGTTCTCATTTCACTCAGTTGTGAGTTTGTTCAGCAGAAAGTGCCCCCATTGATGGGTCCCCACCTGATGCAGCTCATTTGCTTCCACAGAAGTTAGGAGGCTCCTGAAACTTCTCATCCGCCCCTCTCTCTGCTCTTCATGTGAAATTCCATTTTACCTGGAATTCCGGTGTGTTGGTTTAGCCAGATTCCCCATCCTCCATGTCTGATTTTCCTGGATGTCTGATCAGGTTCCTCACCCTTCACTGTACCTCGGTGACGTCAAATCACCCTGGCCCAACATCAACAAGAATCCTGGCAGGTTGGTTTAAGGAGATTTTGTCACGCCCCTGCTGTTTCCAGTGGAAAAACTTAGTAATTTTCCATCTTCCGGACCCTACCCTGCTGCTTGGTTGTAAATCCTCACGTTCCCATTCTGCATTTAGAGTTCAGCTGAATCTCTCTCCCCACAGCAAAACACCATTGCCCTGGTCCCTACACCTACCATGAGGACCCTGGATAAAGTCTTCCTTACTGTGCTGGAACAAGTGTCTTTACTTGATATTTTTTCTTTAATAAATCTACCTTTAGTGCTTCCTAATTGCTCAGGGAACCTCAAAAAAATAAGATAAGTGCGACGATCCATTTTACTATAATGTGTGTATATGTGAGTTTCATTTTCCATGTGTGGTGCCCAGAAGTCCTGAGAACCAACACTTTTGCTTCTCTGTCCAATTCTTTGCTTCCGAAACCTGGGAGTCATCCCAACATGGGTAAATAGGCCATTTGTTTTTGTTTTTACTGTTTAGGGACCGACATGTTTCACTTACCCTGAAGCTTCATGATCACATTGATGAAAAGCAGATAGAGGACTTGTTTGGAAATGCCAGATTTACAGTAGACTTAACCACCCACATGTGTCTGGAGGTCTTCTTAGGATTCTAAGAATAGGATGTTTTTTCCACCACAGGACAAGGATGAGAACCTCTGAGCTGTGATGATAAAGGACAGGCAGGGCCATGTGAGGACAAGGATGCACTGCTGTCTTGTCCGGGGTGTTCTCTCCTAGCAACGCCTCCATCCCTTCCTCACTCTGTGGTATTTGTCAGATGGGAAACATTCCTAGAATTTATCTTTGACATATGGATGGAAGCCCAGGCAAGAGGCAGTTGGCAGCTTATTTCTGAACCTGCTTCTGCAGGGAATGCCCAGATCCCTTGCTCTCCTTCCTGGTTCCTAACCCCTTTAACCCCCTTCCCCTCCCTCACCCATCCACTGCCTATTTACCGCCCCTTCCCCACACCCTTCACTCCAGCACCATTTTCTTGGGCTCCTGGGAAACACAACAGCTTTGGTTTAACTCACAGCTCAGGCACACTCATGGGTCCCTCCAGAGCCTCTCAACTTTCCTCCTACAGTCCCTCAGCTCCTCCTTGTGGTCCTAACTCGGCCATCTCTACCCTCTCTGCTGAGCCTAACCATCCACAATCCATTCCATCGGGATTTGTGTACAGCAGTGGGTTAACTCAGCAGGCCTGAATTGCTCAAACCCTGCATGTTCCTAAAAAAGTAAATAACTCAAAAAATTTTAAAAAAAACAAAACTGTTTCTTCATTTACGGCTCTCTGTTACCTCCTGGGATGAGGTGTCCAAGTCCATAAAATATTCCACCTAATAACAGTGTCTGTGGATGTCTGCAGCCTTGGGACATGCGGTACGAGTTTAATCGCAGGGATTTATAGTGAGTGCCTGCTGTTGTTATGCTGGGGAGGGCTGTTGTCTGAGTACAGTGGTCAGTTACCCAGGTGTTCCATAGTCTATGATTCATTCCCAGAACACAGCCCTGGACAAGAAAGCTCGGGGCACTCCCCTGGGTATCAACACTTCACACATGTCATCTTACAGCACAGCTGGACAATTACCCATGTGCAGGAGGCTCCCCTGTGGGAGGACCCCTGAGAGCTTGTGCCTGGATTCTCCAGGGTTTCACTCCTTGTGCCTTTTTTTCATGTATTTTTCAATTGTATCATTTTGCTGCAATACACTGTTCCTGTGAATATGACAGTTCTCATGAGTCCTGTGTTTTTACTGAGTTCTGAGCCTGAGGGTGGCAGATGCAACCTCTCAATGCCATTGTATCAGAAGAAGGATTTCCTAGAGAGACCTCGACTCAATGACATGTGGCTGAAGCATTGTTTGGAAACATAAGTATTCAGTTGTGGAGTGGCAAAATCTGACACCTGGGTGACAACAGAATTACCCAGTCTGAGACAGCGGCTGAACCGAAGTAGATGTCTGCAGGTAAATGCAATTTAGAAATGATAACTCATACTCCCATAGAGCTGGCTCAATTGATACAGAAGGAAAAAAACATTGATAAGAATTAGCCTAAATATGCAATTACTATTTGTGAGAACTAAGTGAACATCCGGGAGGATTGCAGGGAAAGTGACACTGCGCCCACCTCAGATTTTGGCCAATCTCATTTCTGGCTGATGGGCTCCAGGGCCCTCACTAAGGGAGCAATTATGCTGGGATGACAGACCGAAGCTTTGTCTGGAGCCGTGAGGCCCGGAAATTGCTGCAGCCTCTGTTGCTTAAGCTCCGCATTGCGGAGACAAGATGGCGCACTTCCTGGTTCTTCATCATCAACTTTTCCCGTGAGCGCGAACTTTTCCCGCGCCCCCGTAGATAACTTCCCGCGCCCGGGAAAGACTAAGTCTACGGAGCATGCGCCTGGTGACATCTCTCATTATTCTCCTCCCCCTCTGCTCTGCCGCACTTCCTCTTCCCTGCCAGCCTATATAAGGCATTGCACTGCCGCCATTAAATGAGACTTGATCAGGACACTGTCTTGTCTCCATTTCTTGTGTCTCTTGTCTCTCTAAATTCCCACCCCCTCCTCCAAGGTCTGTGTTAACGATCCCGCTGGACGGGACAAAGCTTCACAAACTCTATCCACCCAGAAGGTGGCTCATGTGGTGACCTGGGGAGGGTAAACAGTAAAACAACTGAAATGAGGGAGGATAGTGACAAGGGGCTCTGCTTTTCAGCTTTATCTTTAGCGTAATATTTTTTGTTAATCTGGACTTGGACTATGACTAACGTAAAAGCGGACTCTGTTTTGAGTCCCTCAGAATGGAGGAGAATGCAGGGGTCAATGTTGCGCCCAGAGATTACTATAGAACAATAGGAGATGGTTGAACATGACCCAGACTCCAATCCTCTTGTTGCTGATGGGACAGCTGCCTTCCTGTTCCACACAACACAACAGCTTCTCCAAAGTGTGTTTACCCTGAGAACTGATATTGCCTTTCTCTTGTAAGTGAAAAAAAAAAAAATAAATAGAACACTCCAAATTAAGAAGTTGTAATGCTGTGTGTGTAAGACATTCTAGGCCGGGCGCGGTGGCTCAAGCCCGTAATCCCAGCACTTTGGGAGGCTGAGACGGGCGGATCACGAGGTCAGGAGATCGAGACCATCCTGGCTAACACGGTGAAACCCCGTCTCCACTAAAAAATACAAAAAACTAGCCGGGCAAGGTGGCGGGCACCTGTAGTCCCAGCTACTCGGGAGGCTGAGGCAGGAGAATGGTGGGAACCCCGGAGGCGGAGCTTGCAGTGAGCTGAGATCCGGCCACTGCACTCCAGCCTGGGCGACAGAGCGAGACTCCGTCTCAAAAAAAAAAAAAAAAAAAGACATTCTAATATGGGTTAATGATAACTTGGAATATGTGTCCACTTATCTTTTTATTTGTATAAATTCATGGGTGAAAGTACAATTTTGTTAAATGGATTTATTGTTTAGTGATGAAGTCAGGGCTTTAAGAGGAGTCATCATCTGGATGGTGTATGTTGTACCCATTAAGTAATTTCTCATCCCAAACACCACTCCCACCCTCCAAACCTTCCAAGTCTCCAGTATTTATTATTCCACACTCTATATTCTTGGGCACATATTATTTAGTTCTTACTTACGTGAGAACATGTGGTATTGCACTTTACTCTTCTGAGTTATTTAACTTAAGATGGTGGCCTAAAGTTTCATCCATGCTACTGTAAAATACATAAATACATAATTTCATTTTTTATTATTGAGTAGTAATTAAATGTGTGTACATATATATTCACAAATACATATAGTGTATTTGTGAGGGTGTATATGTGTGTCTATATAAGCACATATACATGTACAACATGTTTTTTGTATCTAATCATTCATTAACAGACACTAAGTTTGGTACCATGTATGTGCTACTGTGAATAAGGCAACAATAAATATAAATGCAGGCATCTGTCTAATATAAAATTTATTTTCCTTTGAGCCGATACCAAGTAGTGGGGTTGCGGAATCAAATATTAGTTCAATTATTAGTTCTTTAAGAAATTTCCATACTGTTTTCCATATAGCTTGTACTAATTTACATTTTCTCCAACAGCATATATGCACTACTGTTTCTCTGTGTCCTTACCAACATCTGTTTATGTTCAGTTTAGTTTTTATTTTTAACTTTTTAATAATAGCTAGTCTGACTGGTTTAATATGGTTTCTCATTGTAACTTTAAATTGCATTTCTGTGATGATTAATGCCATTGATTGTTTCTTCATATGCTGGTGGATGATTTTTTGTCCTGTTTTGAAAAATAAATGTCTGTTATTTGCTCACTTTAAAATGAGGTTATTTGTGTTTTCTTGTGTTGTTTTTGTTTCTTGCACATTCCAAATATTAGCTCTTTGTCAGACATAGTGTTTACAAATATTTTTCGTCATTCTGTAGGTTTTCTGTTATCTTTGTTGATTTTTTATTTTGCTGAGCACATGCTTTGCTTCTTACTTGTATGAAGCCTGAATTGTCTGTTTTGGTTTAGTTCTGTTTACTTTTAAGGTCGTAGGCATGAATTCTTCACCTAGGACAATGTCCAGAAAAACATTTCCTAGGATTTCATCTACAACCTTCAGACTCTCAGGTCTTCCAGGTAAGTATTTTATAGGTTTTGGCTTAACTTCTGTACATAGTGAGAGATATGGGTCCAGTTTTATTCTTCTGCAAATAGCTGTTCAGTTTTTCCTGCACAATTTATTGAACAAGGTGACCTTTTCCCAGGATATGCTTTTTGTCTAGTTGGTCACAGTCAGTTAGTTGCAGGCTTGTGACTTTATTTCTGGTATATCTATTCTGTTCCACATATCTATGGTTCTCTGCTTGATTGTTACATGTGTGTAAAAATACCACTGTCTTTTGTATGTTTTTTCCATTATTTTAAAACTTTGCTGAATTAATATATCAACTCTAGGAGTATTTCTAAAGAATATTAGTTTTTTAAGTACAAAATCATGTTACCAGCAAACAGAAAATAATTTGACTTTCCTTTTTCCAATTTGAGTGTCTTTATTTCTTTCTCCTGCCTGATTTCTCTGGCCAGGATTTCAAGTTTTATATTGATTAAGAGTGGTGAAAGTGGGCATCCTTGACATGTTCTGAGTCTTAGGAGGAATACTTTCAACATATTTTTATTCAGTATAATGTGTGAGAGTTTGTCATATATGGTTTTTATTCATTTGAGGTATGTTTTCCTTCTATTTTAATTTTGTTCAGGGTTTTTATCATAAAGAAATCCTAAATGTTATCAAATGCTTTTTTTGACCTATTGACATGATTGTATGTTTTTTGTTTTGAATTTTGTTTATGTGGTGGATCACAGTTATTGATACATGAATGTTGAGCCATCCTTGCATCCCTGCGATCCATTTTACTATAATGTGTGTATGGTGAGTTTCATTTCCATGTGTGGTGCCCAGAGTGTCCTGAGAACCAACACTTTGCTTCTCTGTCCAATTCTTTGCTTCCGAACCCTGGGAGTCATCCCAACATGGGTAAATAGGCCATTTGTTTTTGTTTTTACTGTTTAGGGACCGACTGTTTCACTTACCCTGAAGCTTCATGATCACATTGATGAAAAGCAGATAGAGGACTTGTTTGGAAATGCCAGATTTACAGTAGACTTAACCACCCACATGTGTCTGGAGGTCTTCTTAGGATTCTAAGAATAGGATGTTTTTTTCCACCACAGACAAAGATGAGAACCTCTGAGCTGTGATGATAAAGGACAGGCAGGGCCATGTGAGGACAAGGATGCACTGCTGTCTTGTCCGGGGTGTCTCTCCTAGCAACGCTCCATCCCTTCCTCACTCTGTGGTATTTGTCAGATGGGAAACATTCCTAGAATTTATCTTTGACATATGGATGGAAGCCCAGGCAAGAGGCAGTTGGACAGCTTATTTCTGAACCTGCTTCGCAGGAAGGCCCAGATCCCTTGCTCTCCTTCCTGGTTCCTAACCCTTTACCCCCTCCCCCCCTCACCCATCCACTGCCTATTACCGCCCCTTCCCCACACCCTTCACTCCAGCACCATTTTCTTGGGCCCTGGGAAACACAACAGCTTTGGTTTAACTCACAGCTCAGGTCACACCATTGGTCCCTCCAGAGCCTCTCAACTTTCCTCTACAGTCCCTCAGCTCCTCCTTGTGGTCCAACTCGGCCATCTCTACCCTCTCTGCTGAGCCTAACCATCCACAATCCATTCCATCGGGATTTGTGTACAGCAGTGGGTTAACTCAGCAGGCCTGAATTGCTCAAACCCTGCATGTTCCAAAAAAGTAATAACTCAAAAAATTTTAAAAAAAACAAAACTGTTTCTTCATTCGGCTCTCTGTTACCTCCTGGGATGAGGTGTCCAAGTCCATAAAATATTCCACCTAATAACAGTGTCTGTGGATGTCTGCAGCCTGGGACATGCGGTACGAGTTTAATCGCAGGGATTTATAGTGAGTGCCTGCTGTTGTTTGCTGGGGAGGGCTGTTGTCTGTTACAGTGGTCAGTTACCCAGGTGTTCCATAGTCTATGATTCATTCCCAGAACACAGCCCTGGACAAGAAAGCTCGGGGCACTCCCCTGGGTATCAACACTCACACATGTCATCTTACAGCACAGCTGGACAATACCCATGTGCAGGAGGCTCCCCTGTGGGAGGACCCTAGGAGCTTGTGCCTGGATTCTCCAGGGTTTCACTCCTTGTGCCTTTTTTCATGTATTTTTTCATGGTATCATTTTGCTGCAATACACTGTTCCTGTGAATTGACAGTCCATGAGTCCGTGGTTTTTACTGAGTTCTGAGCCTGAGGTGGCAGATGCAACCTCTCAAGCCATTGTATCAGAAGAAGGATTTCCTAGAGAGACCTCGACTCAATGACATGTGGCTGAAGCATGTTTGGAAACATAAGTATCAGTTGTGGAGTGGCAAAATCTGACACCTGGGTGACAACAGAATTACCCAGTCTGAGACAGCGGCTGAACCGAAGTAGATGTCTGCAGGTAAATGCATTTAGAAATGATAACTCATACTCCCATAGAGCTGGCTCAATTGATACAGAAGGAAAAAAACATTGATAAGAATTAGCCTAAATATGCAATTACTATTTGTGAAACTAAGTGAACCCGGGAGGATTTGCAGGGAAGTGACACTGGCCCCACCTCAGATTTTGGCCAATCTTCATTTCTGGCTGATGGGCTCCAGGGCCCTCACTAAGGGAGCAATTATGCTGGGATGACGAACCGAAGCTTTGTCTGGAGCCGTGAGGCCCGGAAATTGCTGCAGCCCTGTTGCTTAAGCTCCGCATTGCGGAGACAAGATGGCCGCACTTCCTGGTTCTTCATCATCAACTTTTCCCGTGAGCGCGAACTTTTCCCGCGCCCCCGTAGATAACTCCGCGCCCGGGAAAGACTAAGTCTACGGAGCATGCGCCTGGTGACATCTCTCATTATTCTCCTCCCCCTCTGCTCTGCCGCACTTCCTCTTCCCTGCCAGCCTATATAAGGCATTGCACTGCCGCCATTAAATGAGACTTGATCAGGACACTGTCTTGTCTCCATTTCTTGTGTCTCTTGTCTCCTAAATTCCCACCCCCTCCTCCAAGGTCTGTGTTACGATCCCGCTGGACGGGACAAAGCTTCACAAACTCTATCCACCCAGAAGGTGGCTCATGTGGTGACCGGGGAGGGTAAACAGTAAAACAACTGAAATGAGGGAGGATAGTGACAAGGGGCTCTGCTTTTCAGCTTATCTTTAGCGTAATATTTTTGTTTAATCTGGACTGGACTATGACTAACGTAAAAGCGGACTCTGTTTTGAGTCCCTCAGAATGGAGGAGAATGCAGGGGTCAATGTTGCGCCCAGAGATTACTATAGAAAAATAGAGATGGTTGAACAGGACCCAGACTCCAATCCTCTTGTTGCTGATGGGACACTGCCGTCCTGGTTGGAAGGGTCTGGAGTGGGTCTCTGGTATTAGCTGGAATGGTGGGTAGCACATACTATGCAGACTCCGTGAAGGGCCGATTCACCATCTCCAGAGACAACGCCAAGAACTCCCTGTATCTGCAAATGGACAGGCTGACAGCTGAGGACACGGCCTTGTATTACTGTGCAAAAGATACACAGTGAGGGGAAGTCAGTGAGAGCCCAGACAAAAACGTCCCTGCAGGAAGACAGGAGGGGACTGGGCTGCAGAGGGCACTCAAGACCCACTGAGCACAGGGTTAGTTCTGGGGCAAGTTGCTCAGGAAGGTTAAGGGCTGGTTTCCTTTCAGAGTCTTAGCAATTTCTCCGTCTAACAGTTTCCCCAGGAACCCTGTCTAGATCTGTGATCTGCATCTGCCAAGACTGCCTGTGTCACCTTCCTCACCTGTGACTTTGGGGGAGCTGATCGTGGACACTCCAGTGTGTAGGATTTCTTGGTGACAGCAATTGTGTCTTCTGTCTAGGCGTGTGTAGGGCTGACAGCAATTGTGTCTTCTGTCTAGGCGTGTCTAGGGCCAGCCATCAGGAAGGACAGGCTGGAATTCTTGGAAAGAGGCGCACCTGCCATCCATCGGGGAATTTTGTTGTCTTTTGTTCTGCTAGAATTAAATCAGGATCACCCAGCATAACTAGTACTATCTTCCTAGCTCAAGAAACTTGATGGCGGGCTTCAGTAACACCTCTATGAAATCATCAGAGCAACACCTAGATTCCAGTGTCACTTAATAATTGAGACTATGTTCTAACCAAGGAGACATGTAAAACTGGTGATTGCCGTGGTCAGTTCAGATCATATATTTGTCCGTAGAATCTGGCTGGTATTATAAACAGCTTTGCCAAAATATGTGCGTTAGTGTTGGTCTTCAGAGAAGCACATTCTATGACTGGATTACGTTTGTGTACAGTTTCCTAAGGAACCTGTCCACGCTTTTGAGAGGAAATGCAGAGGGGGTGGAAGGAGGCTGGGGAAGCTGAAGGCATGTGAGGGAAGTCGGTCCCTGAGTGACAGAGAGAGGGAGGAGGCCTGGGAGGAACTTTCTTAAACTTCTGTGCTGTTCTAGAAGGTCCAGCAAGTCACTGAGTCAGAGTCGTGTCAAAGCTTCCCATCGGGGACGCAGTGACTCCCAGCAGTGACTCTGCTCAGATCAGTGCAGAGCTCGTTCTTCTCCTGAGAGTGGAGCCCAGGACGGGGCTCCAGCACCAGCCATGGCATGAAAGACAGAGTGCAGCCCGGGGCACCTGGGTCAGCTGCACTGTGCTCCCTGAAGGTGGAGGGAGGGAGGTGCTGACTCAGGGCCCACACGGTGTGGGTTCTATACAGAACACAGGCTTTTACTTCATTTCTGTGGATGACATAGAAGCAAACATGCAGTCTGTAAACAATGGTGATTTCTAATTTGTCTCAATTGCTTTTTTCCTTGATTCCACAGAATGTCCTGGAACAGAGTTGCCTTTCTCATGTGGAATTGTGACGTGTTGAGGATGTGTGATCCCCCCTTTCATTGTTTTCCTCCATGTACAGAGATCCTGAGTAGAGTACAGCTGGCCCTCCTTCCACACTGTTCCTCTCCCCTCCACAGGAAGAGCAGATAATTACCTGAGGCTGACTCTGAGGTGGGATCTGTCCTGTGTACCTCAGAGCCTGCAGAGACCCCCGGCTGCAGATTCATGGAGTCAGGTGTTTGTGCCTGTGGGAACCTCGAGCTGTTTTTTTGTCAGCAAACACTGCTTAGAACTAATTGTGGGTTCAGAATTAGGACACCCCCCGAGCTATCACACCTCAGCTCATTCTGCCACTCACAATCTCCAGAAATTCAGGAAATGGTTGAAGTTACATTTTTGTGCCGAATTGTTCTCATTTCACTCAGTTGTGAGTGTGTTCAGCAGAAAGTGCCCCCATTGATGGGTCCCCACCTGATGCAGCTCATTTGCTTCCACAGAAGTTAGGAGGCTCCTGAAACTTCTCATCCGCCCCTCTCTCTGCTCTTCATGTGAAATTCCATTTTACCTGGAATTCCGGTGTGTTGGTTTAGCCAGATTCCCCATCCTCCTTGTCTGATTTTCCTGGGTGTCTGATCAGGTTCCTCACCCTTCACTGTACCTCGGTGACGTCGAATCACCCTGGCCCAACATCAACAAGAATCCTGGCAGGTTGGTTTAAGGAGATTTTGTCACGCCCCTGATGTTTCTGCTTAGCAATTTTCCATCTTCCGGACCCTACCCTGCTGCTTGGTTGTAAATCCTCACGTTCCCATTCTGCATTTGGAGTTCAGCTGAATCTCTCTCCTCACAGCAAAACACCATTGCCCTGGTCCCTACACCTACCATGAGGACCCTGGATAAAGTCTTCCTTACTGTGCTGGAACAAGTGTCTTTACTTGATATTTTTTCTTTAATAAATCTACCTTTAATGCTTCCTAATTGCTCAGGAAACCTCAAAAAAATAAGATAAGTGCGATGATCCGTTTTACTATAATGTGTGTATGTGTGAGTTTCATTTTCCATGTGTGGTGCCCAGAAGTCCTGAGAACCAACACTTTTGCTTCTCTGTCCAATTCTTTGCTTCCGAAACCTGGGAGTCATCCCAACATGGGTAAATAGGCCATTTGTTTTTGTTTTTACTGTTTAGTGACAGACGTGTTTCACTTAATCTGAAGCTTCCTGAACACACTGATGAAAAGTAGATAGAGGACTTGTTTGGAAATGCCAGATTTATGGTAGACTTAACCACCCACATGTGCCTGGAGGTCTTCTTAGGATTCTAAGAACAGGATGTTTTTTCCACCACAGGACAAGGATGAGAACCTCTGAGCTGTGAGGATGGAGGAAAGGCAGGGCCGTGTGAGGACAAGGAGGGGCTGCTGCCTCGTCCAGGGTGTTCTCTCCTAGCAACGCCTCCATCCCTTCCTCACTCTGTGGTATTTGTCAGATGGGAAACACGCCTAGAATTTATCTTTGACATATGGATGGAAGCCCAGGTAAGAGGCAGTTGACAGCTTATTTCTGAACCTACTTCTTTAAGGAATGCCCAGATCCCTTGCTCTCCTTCCTGGTTCCTAACTCTTCCCCTCCCACACCCATCCACTGCCTATTTACCGCCCCTTCCCCACACCCTTCACTCTAGCACCATTTTCTTGGGCTCCTGGGAAACACAACAGCTTTGGTTTAACTCACAGCTCAGGTACACTCATGGGTCCCTCCAGAGCCTCTCAACTTTCCTCCTACAGTCCCTCAGCTCCTCCTTGTGGTCCTAACTCAGCCATCTTTACCCTCTCTGCTGAGCCTAACCATCCACAATCCATCCCATCGGGATTTGTGTACAGCAGTGGGTTAACTCAGCAGGCCTGAATTGGTCAAAACCTGCATGTTCCTAAAAAAGTAAGTAACTAAAACATTTAAAAAGAACTTTTCTTCATTTATGGCTCTCTGTTACCTCCTGGGATGAGGTCTCCAAGACCATAAAATATTCCACCTGATAACAGTGTCTGTGGATGTCTGCAGCCTTGGGACATGCGGTACGAGTTTAATCACAGGGATTTATAGTGAGTGCCTGCTGTGGTTTTGCTGGGGAGGGCTGTTGTCTGAGTATAGTGGTCAGTTACCCAGGTGTTCCATAGTCTATGATTCATTCCCAGAACACAGCCCTGGACAAGAAAGCTCGGGGCACTCCCCTGGGTGTCAACACTTCACACATGTCATCTTACAGCACAGCTGGACAATTACCCATGTGCAGGAGGCTCCCCTGTGGGAGGACCCCTGAGAGCTTGTGCCTGGATTCTCCAGGGTTTCACTCCTTGTGCCTTTTTTTCATGTATTTTTCAATTGTATCATTTTGCTGCAATACACTGTTCCTGTGAATATGACAGTTCGCCTGAGTCCTGTGTTTTTACTGAGTTCTGAGCCTGAGGGTGGCAGATGCAACTTCTCAATGCCATTGTATCAGAAGAAGGATTTCCTAGAGAGACCTCGACTCAATGACATGTGGCTGAAGCATTGTTTGGAAACATAAGTATTCAGTTGTGGAGTGGCAAAATCTGACACCTGGGTGACAACAGAATTACCCAGTCTGAGACAGCAGCTGAACCGAAGTAGATGTCTGCGGGTAAATGCAATTTAGAAATGATAACTCATACTCCCATAGAGCTGGCTCAATTGATACAGAAGGAAAAAAACATTGATAAGAATTAGCCTAAATATGCAATTACTATTTGTGAGAACTAAGTGAACATCTGGGAGAGTGATTGCAGGGAAGTGACACTGTGCCCACCTCAGATTTTGGCCGATCTCATTTCTGGCTGACGGGCTCCAGGGCACTCCCTAAGAGGGCAATTATGCTGCAATGACAGACCAAAGCTTCACAAACTCTATCCACCCAGAAGGTGGCTCAGGTGGTGACGTGGGGAGGGTAAACCATAAAACAACTGAAATGAGGGAGGATAGTGACAAGGGGCTCTGCTTTTCAGCTTTATCTTTAGTGTAATATTTTTTGTTAATCTGGACCTGGACTATGACTAACGTAAAAGCGGACTCTGTTTTGAGTCCCTCAGAATGGAGGAGAATGCAGGGGTCAATGTTGCGCCCAGAGATTACTATAGAACAATAGGAGATGGTTGAACATGACCCAGACTCCAATCCTCTTGTTGCTGATGGGACAGCTGCCTTCCTGTGCTGCACAACGCAACAGCTTCTCCAAAGTGTGTTTACCCTGAGAACTGAGATTGCCTTTCTCTTGTAAGTGAAAATATATATATATATATATATATATATATATATATATAGAACACTCCAAATAAAGAAGTTGTAATGCTGTGTGTGTAAGACATTCTAGGCCGGGCGCGGTGGCTCAAGCCTGTAATCCCAGCACTTTGGGAGGCCGAGACGGGCGGATCACGAGGTCAGGAGATCGAGACCATCCTGGCTAACCAGGTGAAACCCCGTCTCTACTAAAAAAATACAAAAAACTAGCCGGGCGAGATGGCGGGCGCCTGTAGCCCCAGCTACTCGGGAGGCTGAGGCAGGAGAATGGCGTAAACCCGGGAGGCGGAGCTTGCAGTGAGCTGAGATCCGGCGACTGCACTCCAGCCTGGGCGACAGAGCGAGACTCCATCTCAAAAAAAAAAAAAAAAAAAAAAGACATTCTAATATGGGTTAATGATAACTTGGAATATGCATCCACTCATCTTTTTATTTGTATAAATTCATGGGTGAAAGTACAATTTTGTTAAATGCATTTATTGTTTAGTGATGAAGTCAGGGCTTTAAGAGGAGTCATCATCTGGATGGTGTATGTTGTACCCATTAAGTAATTTCTCATCCCAAACACCACTCCCACCCTCCAAACTTTCCAAGTCTCCAGTATTTATTATTCCACACTCTATATTCTTGGGCACGTATTATTTAGTTCTTATTTACGTGAGAACATGTGGTATTGCACTTTACTCTTCTGAGTTATTTAACTTAAGATGGTGGCCTAAAGTTTCATCCATGCTGCTGTAAAATACATCATTTCATTTTTTATTATTCAGTAGTAATTAAATGTGTGTACATATATATTCACAAATACATATAGTGTATTTGTGAGGGTGTATATGTGTGTATATATAAGCACATATACATGTACAACATGTTTTTTGTATCTAATCATTCATTAACAGACACTAAGTTTGGTACCATGTATGTGCTACTGTGAATAAGGCAACAATAAACATAAATGCAGGCATCTGTCTGATATAAAATTTATTTTCCTTTGAGCCGATACCAAGTAGTGGGGTTGCGGAATCAAATATTAGTTCTATTATTAGTTCTTTAAGAAATTTCCATACTGTTTTCCACATAGCTTGTACTAATTTACATTTTCTCCAACAGCGTATATGCACTACGGTTTCTCTGTGTCCTCACCAACATCTGTTTATGTTCAGTTTAGTTTTTATTTTTAACTTTTTAATAATAGCTAGTCTGACTGGTTTAATATGGTTTCTCATTGTAACTTTAAATTGCATTTCTGTGATGATTAATGCCATTGATTGTTTTATCACATGCTGGTGGAGGATTTTTATGTCCTGTTTTGAAAAATAAATGTCTGTTATTTGCTCACTTTAAAATGAGGTTATTTGTGTTTTCTTGTGTTGTATTTGTTTCTTGCACATTCCCAATATTAGCTCTTTGTCAGACGTAGTGTTTACAAATATTTTTCATCATTCTGTAGGTTTTCTGTTATCTTTGTTGATTTTTTATTTTGCTGAGCACATGCTTTGCTTCTTACTTGTATGAAGCCTGAATTGTCTGTTTTGGTTTAGTTCTGTTTACTTTTAAGGTCATAGTCATGAATTCTTCGCCTAGGACAATGTCCAGGAAAACATTTCCTAGGATTTCATCTACAACCTTCAGACTCTCAGGTCTCCCAGTTAAGTATTTTATAGGTTTTGGCTTAACTTCTGTACATAGTGAGAGATATGTGTCCAGTTTTATTCTTCTGCAAATCGCTGTTCAGTTTTTCCTGCACAATTTATTGAACAAGGTGACCTTTTCCCAGGATATGCTTTTTGTCTAGTTGGTCACAGTCAGTTGGTTGCAGGTTTGTGACTTTATTTCTGGTATGTCTATTCTGTTCCACACATCTATGGTTCTCTGCTTAATTGTTACATGTGTGTAAAAATACCACAGTCTTTTGTATGTTTTTTCCATTATTTTAAAACTTTGGTGAATTAATACACCAACTCTAGGAGTATTTCTAAAGAATATTAGTTTTTTAAGTACAAAATCGTATTATCAGCAAACACAAAATAATTTGACTTTCCCTTTTCCAAATTGGGTGTCTTTATTTCTTTCTCCTGCCTGATTTCTCTGGCCAGGATTTCAAGTTTTATATTGATTAAGAGTGGTGAAAGTGGGCATCTTTGACATGTTCTGAGTCTTAGGAGGAATACTTTCAACATATTCCTATTCAGTATAATGTTGTGTGTGAGTTTGTCATATATGGTTTTTATTCATTTGAGGTATGTTTTCCTTCTATTCTAATTTTGTTGAGGGTTTTTATCATAAAGAAATCCTAAATGGTATCAAATGCTTTTTTTTGGACCTATTTATATGATTATATGTTTTTTGTTTTGAATTTTGTTCATGTGGTGGATCACAGTTATTGATACATGATTGTTTAGCCATCCTTGCATCCCTGAAACAAAACTTAGTAGATTGTGGCGTATTATCTTTTTGATATGTGATTGGATTCAATTTTCTTGTGTCTTGTTGAGGATTTTTACATCTATAGTCATCAGTGATATTGATCCGTAGTATTCCTTTTTGGGTCCTGGCATGGATGTGGTATCAGGCTGTTAGTGGCTTTGTGGAATGAGTTAGGGAGAAACACCCTCTACTCAACTTTTTGAAAAAGTTTCAGTAGAATTGCTAGCAGATCTTTCTGTATATTGGGCAGAATTCACCATTTAAAATCATCTGTTTTAGGGCTTCTTTGTTGAGACTTTTTAAAATTACTTCTTGAATATCACTAATTTTCATTGGTCTCTTCAGGATTTTTATTTCTTCCTGTTTCAATCTTGGGAGATTGATGTTTTCAGACATTTATCTGTTCCCCCAAAATTTTCCAGTTTGTTAGCCTGGAGATGTTCATAGTAGTCTATGTTGATCATTTATATTTCTATGGCATCAGTTGTAATCTTTTCTTTTTTTTTTCTCATTCTGCTTATTTAAATTGTCTACTTTACTTGCCTAATCTAGCTAGTGGTCTGTAAGTTTTGTTTATCATCCCAAAAACCCAACGTTTTATTTTGTTGGTTCTTTGTATTTCTTGGTTCTTAACTTTATCTGGTTCTGCTCTGGTCTTTGTTATTTGTTTTCTTCTACTGTGTGTTTGGTTTGTTGTGGTTTTTCTAATTCTTTGATATGTAATGTTAGGTTGTTAATTTGTAATCTTTAGATCTTTTTGATGAGGTCATTTAACACTATAATCTTCCCCCTCAGAACAGGTTTTTGCTGCAAAGGTTTTGGTATGCTGTTTCTCTATTTTTATACATTTCAAAGCATGTTACAATATCCTTTTTAATTTTATCATTGACCCAAAGTTCATTCAGTAGCAGGATGTTTAATTTTCATGTGTGTTTGTGTAGTTTTGAGTATTCTTCTAGGGTTTGATTTCTAGTTTTGTATTACTGTGGTCTGAGAAGATAATTCATTGTTTAAAAAGATATTGAGACTTTTATTTCTGGCATAGTATATAATCCATCTTAGAAAATATTCCTTGCTAATGGGAATAATGTATATTCTGCAGTCATCAGAATTGAATGTTCTGTTAATATCTTTTGGGTTTATTTGGTCTAGAGTCCAATTTAAATCTAGTGTTTTCTTGTTGATTTTCTTTCTCAATGATATGTCTAGATTGTCAGAGGGGCATTGAAGTCCATCACAATTGTATTGTTATCTATGTTCTTCCTTCGGTCTAATAGTATTTGTTTTATGAGCATGGCTTTTCTGGTGTAGAGCGCATATATATTTAGAATTGGTATTTTTAATCAATCATTTTATCATTATGTAATGACTTTGTCTTTAAGTACTGGTGTTTACTGAAAGTTTGTTTTATATGATATAAGCATAGCTACTCTTGCTTGCTTTTGGTTTCCATTTGTATGAAATATCTTTTTTCACTCTCTTGATCTTGAATCTATGTGTTTTTACCAATTAAGGGAGTTTCATGTCAGCAGCATAAATTTCAAAACTCTTTTTTATTCTTTCTACCAATGTGATATGTGAAGTTTGGCTCCTGTTGTTATGTTAATTATTAACTAGTGACTTTGTAGTCTTAATTGTGTAATAGTTTTATGAGTGAATTTTATAATTTTGTGTTGTTTGTGATGGTGAGTATTGACCTATGGCTTCCATATTTGGACTCCCTTGAGCATTTCTTGTAGTTCTGGTCTAGTGTAAATAAATATCCTTAGCATTTTCTTACCTTAGAAACACTTTATTTCTCCTTCATTTATGAAACTTAGCTTAGCAGGATACAAAATTAATTATTGACATATAATTTTTTTCCTTTATTTTTTTCTTTAAATAGTCTGAAATTGAGAGTCCGATCTTTTCTATCTTATAAGTTTATGCTGAGAAGTACATTGTTAGTATAATAGAATTTCAGATAAATAGACACTTTTTTGTGAATTTTAGAATGTTTTTCTTCCTATTTCCTTTAGATAGTCTGAGGACTGTAGATCCTGGTTATGTCTGTTTTCCAGTGTCTTGTCATGGAGTTTTCTGAACTTCTTTTATCTGCATGGGAAAATCTCTAGCAAGACTAGGGATATTTTCCTCAATTATTTCATCAATTTGGTCTTCTAAAAATTTTTACTAATTTTCTCCCTCAGGAATATCCATGATCCACTGTTTCAATTGTTTTACATAATCCTAAACTTCCCAATGATTCTGTTCATTTTTTTCTTATTTCTATCTGACTGGGTTAATTTGAAATATCTGTCAGGTTTGATATTCTTTCTTCAGTGTAGTGTAGTCCTTTGTTAAAGTTTTAAACTCTATTTTCTAATTATAATTCAATGAAGTTTTTATTCCCTGAAGATCATTTTCTAAAAATCAAAGTCTTAAGTAAATCTGGAATTGTTCTGATTTTTGTTTTTTTGTTTTCTGACACAGAGTCTTGCAGTGTCACCTGGGCTGGAGTGCAACGGTGTGATCTTGGCTCACTGCAACCTCCGCCGCCCAGGTTCTTGCAATTCTGCCTCAGCCTCCTGAGTACCTGGGATTACAGGCACACACCACCACACCAAGCCAGTGCTTTGTATTTTTAGTAGAGATGGGGTTTCACTATGTCGGCCAGACTGGTCTGGAACTTCTGACCTCACGATCTCCCCTCCTCGGCCTCCCAAAGTGCTAGGATTACAGGCATGAGCCACAATGCCTGGCCTGAGTGGTTCTAATTTATTTGTGTTGGTTCTCAACTCTCTTTTGGATTTAATTGAGCTTCTTTAAAATAAACATTTTGAATTATTTATCTGAGATTTCAAATATATCATATTGTTTAGATTCTATTGCTGGAGAGCTAAGGTGATATCCAGGGTCTTGTAATTCTGCTTTTTGATACTTCCAGGATTGCTTATCTGTTTGCTTTTCATTGGCTAAACTATCTGTTACTATTTTTGAATTCATTTTGATTTTAATGAAAATTTCATTCCCTTTAGAATGTGAATATCATGCATATAGGGTGGGTCTTTTTATTTGGTTCTTGGTTTGCTCAGTGGCAAAGACTCTGTAATTGTTTCTTGTCTATAGATGGTCATTATTTAGTGGCTTTCTGAAATGACGGTTGTAAAACAATGTACTGGGCCTGTGAGCAGGCTCACTGCCTCCTGCAGATCCTAGATAGTGGAGGCCTCAGGAACTGTTTCTCATTTGGGATGCATTTGTTTCAGCAGATTTTATGTTGGGTTGTTTAAGTTTACCCTTCACATTAGTAGGTGGCCTTACAGGTTTGAGCTGACTGTGGCAGAAGCAGATGAGTACATGCTGATATCTGTGCACAGGGAGAAGCTCTCCGTTGCCTCAGGCAATGGGCTGGTCTATGAAATGCACAGTGACCTGAATTCTCTGCTGAGCTCCTGAGAGGGGGACAAACATGAGCCACGCAGCCTGGCAAGCAAAAGCACCAGCCTTGATGGACATGGCCAGGTGAGGGGCATCTACTCAGTGTGATTTATTTTGTTATTAATAGTTTTAGTGTTGTGCCTTTTCCAAATTCCAGCTTTAGTAGTAACATACTGAGCATGTGAGCAGACCCGTGGGCTTTTGCGGAGCTGGAATCACAGAAGTATTGAAAAGCTAATCTCATTTTCAACTGCTGTACACTGGTGGTAGCGGCTTTGTATTAGGTCATGCAGTTTGAACATCAGGCCAGTAGGTGGCGCTTGCAGGTAAGAGCCGCTATGGGGGCAGCAGAAGGATTTACGCTTTACCACTGGTTAAAGTGGGAAGTTTGTCACGTTCCAGATCTTAGAGAAAAGACTTTTAGTTATTTCTCATTCATATAATACTGCCTGAAAGTCTCTGGAATACAACTTTTTGTTATGTCGAGATGTGTTCTTTCTATACCCATGTTTATGTATTTATTTTTTTCTGAGAGGATGTTGAGTTTCATCAAATGCTTTTTCAGCATTAATTGAAAAAATGATAATATGTGGATTAAAGATCTAAATGTAAAACCTAAGATTATAAAAACTCTGGATAATACCCTAGGCAAAACAATTTAGTACATAAGAACTGGCAAAGACTTTATTCTGAAAACGATAGAAGCAATTTTAACAAAATCAAAAATTGACAAATGGGACCTAAGTAAACTAAAGAGCCTTCTGCATAGCAAGATATACTATCAACAGAGTAAACAGGCAACCTCTAGAATGGGAAGTAAAGTATTTGCCACCTATACATCTGACAAAGGTCTAAACATTTATAATATACATGGAATTAAACAAACATACAAAAGAAAAGTGGTCAAAAGACATGAAAAGACACTTACAAAAAGACCTACATGTGACCAAATAGCATAGGAAACATGCTGAATATCACTGTCATTGGAGAAATACATACTAAAACTACAGGGAGGTACCATCTCACATCAGTCAGAATGGCTAATCTTAAAAAAAAGTAATAACAGATGCTGCTAAGGTTGCAAGAAAAAAGCGATCATTTATACACCTTTGGTGGGAATATAAATTAATTCAACCATTGTGGAAAGCAGTGTGGTGATCCTCCAATAACCTAAAACCGAAGTTTCATTTGACCCAACAACCCCGCAGCTCGACAGACACCTAAAGGAATATAAACATGTAGGTTCACTGCAGCACTATTCACAATAGCATACACACGGAATTACCTAAATGCTCATAGTGGCAGATGGATAGAGAAAAACGTGGTACATAGAACCATGGGAAAACTATGCAGCTAGCAAAAAGAATGAAGTTATGTCCTTTGTAGGAACCTTGAGGGACTGGAGGTCATTACTCTTTGCAAACTAATTTGGGAACAGAAACCAGACCACTATATGTTCTCACTTATTTGTTGGAGACGAATAATGAGAAATATTCTCTCAAGGCCTGAGTCTTGTTTACTCAAAAAATCATTCTATAATAATGTTCAACAAGTTGCCAATATGCCTTTAAATATCCTATTTTATCTGGACCATTTATATCACTCAATAAAGTCCAAGAGAACTCTATGTAAAAGTGAGATTCTATGATAATAAATATCTTAACAGTGAGAATATGAAAGATATAGATGGCTTATTAATTTAATGAGTACTAACTGTGGGATACACTATGTTCCTATGAGGAAGACATTCAGATTTCAGAGCTAAGTAATGTTTCCTACGTTGTGTATTTGACTTGGCAGTGGTGGATTTCGAGAGTGTGGCAGGTGCACAGACCAGGTGGATCAGAAATCAACATGTAAAGATGATGACCATCTATGGACATGAACTAAAAGTATGTGAAGACTTCAAGTAATTCTATTTAATGGAGTTTGAGATAAAACCCAAGCTTATTCAAAACACAAATGACTTAGTATTTATTTTGGAATTATGAGTTTATCAAGAAATTCCAATTCCTATTTCCATTTCAACTCCTGCTTCCTACTCTCAGTGGGAGGGAAAACTCAGAGCCAATCACACGTCACAGGGCAAATCTGTCAACCTAAGAGTCTTTCCACTGAAGGGTCTGGGAGCTCAGGACTCTCAGGCAGGTGCTGGGGACTCTGTCTTGGGAGTGCCCAGCAGATCTCGGAACTCTCCCTGGGGCCTGCTGGGCACTCATGTAGGATAACTAGTGGCCACTTATTCAGAGTTACCAGTGAGCTCTGACTGTTCCTAATGGAACCAGGATAGAGTCAATGTGCCTGCTCACTGTCAGAGACAGCGATGGTCCCAGAAACAATCGAGGTAATCTCTATGCCAATAAAATGTGGATTCACAGTGAGGAGCACGTCCTGGGAGTCGGGATTGTTCTTCATTAGGAAGAGTGCTGTCCACAAAAAGCTTAGAAATGGGGCAGGGGGTGCATTTCCTCAAGCAGGATTAGGGCTTGGTCTCTCAGTATCCCACTCTTGTATGGCTGATGTGGCATCTGTGTATTTTTCTCATCCTAGATCAGGCTTGAGTTGTGAAATATCCTGCCTCATGAATGTGCAAATAACCTGAGGCCCCTGAGATAAATATAGATATATTGGTGCCCTGAGAGCATCACTCAACAACCACATCCCTCCTCTAAAGAAGCCCCTGGGAGCACAGCTCATCACCATGGACTGGACCTGGAGGCTCTTCTTTGTGGTGGCAGCAGCTACAGGTAAGGGGCCTCCTAGTCCCAAAGCTGAGGAGGGGATCCTGGTTTAGTTAAAGAGGATTTTATTCACTGCTGTGTCCTCTCCACAGGTGCCCAGTCCCAGGTGCAGCTGGTGCAGTCCGGGGCTGAGGTGAAGAAGCCTGGGGCCTCAGTGAAGGTCTCCTGCAAGACTTCCGGATACACCTTCAGCAGCTATGCTATCAGCTGGGTGCGGACAGGACCCCTGGACAAGGGCTTGAGTGGATGGGATGGATCAACCCTATTGTTGGTATAACAAACTATGCACAGAAGTTCCAGGGCAGAGTCACGATTACCGCGGACACGTCCACGAGCACAGCCTACATGGAGCTGAGCAGCCTGAGATCTGAGGACACGGCCGTGTATTACTGTGCGAGAGGCAGTGTGAAAACTCACATCCTGAGAGTGTCAGAAACCCTGAGGGAGAAGGCAGCTGTGCGGGGCTGAGGAGATGACACGGGTTTATTAGGTTTAAGGCTGTTTACAAAATGGATTATATATTGGAGAAAAAAAGAACAATAGAAACACGTACATACTCTAATTTTAAGACAAATATTCCATTCAAGAGTCGTCATATAAGCCAGATTCACAGAGTGGAAAGGCCACACTCAATAATGGTGATACCAACATTCTGTGAAGGTGCTACTGTGAACAAGTTTTCCAGCGGGATGAACACATGATTTGGAGCAAGGTTATTTGATCACATGGTGAGACTAAGAATGATTCCTAAAAAGTGGCAAAAATGTCTTTCAAATGTTTCTGTCCCTCCTTGTCATGAAGTTTATTTTAGAGCAATTTTAGGATGACAAAGAAATTGAACAGAAGATGTGAGAATTCCCACTAATCCCTGCCCTACACAGGCACAGCCTCCTCCACCACGACCATCCTTCACCACAGGCACGAATCTGTTACAATGGATCAATCTCCAAGGACACTTGGTTCCTTCTTTTTCTGGTGATGCCCTAATATAACAATCCTAAAGTATTTCAGAGCACCACAGTTTTTTTTCAGTGCTTTCTAGAACTCATATTAGTCAGAGAAAAAGTGGGTGAGGCTATTACTATTTGAACTCTTTCTTCCAAAATCCACAAAATATATATTAATTTACAGATTATCTGACTTCTGGTTTACAACGCTCCTTCCCAGAGAGTAAGATTTTTAAGATTTTAGAGGCAGGTTCATGTCTCTAAAAGACCTGAAAATTCTGGTGAATCCTATAATGAACATCCTTTCATGAGAATAAGAGACCCTGGCAATGAGAGACTCCATGTGTAATGCCCTGGAGTTGGATTAGATACACTGCAAGCTCTTGGGTTGTGTGTCTGAATAAGATGGTTCTTTAGGTCACAGAAATCTCTGTGAGCTGTAGGTCCCATGAAACAGTGTGTATGAATACTGGCCTATTTTTCAATTAGGAAAAATTATCTGTGTTGGAGTAGGCTTCCAATTTTGTAGATATTTTCATTGCTTCTTGAGTTGTAAGACATGAACCAGAAAATTGACTGGCGTTTTTCTGGAGTTTCATGGCTGGAGTTCACAAGATCTCAGGAAACCACTTCTCTGTTGCTTTAGTTTGAAAGACTAACGTCCTAGGAAAAGAAGCCTCTGTCTAACCATGATGAGCACATTTCTTCTGCATACCATGAAGTTTGAGACCCCATTGTCAAGAATCATGAAAACTTTACACTCCAGTTTACTGAAAATCCTGACTCTTGAATTTAATATTGATTGGCATTGACAAAAATGTTTCATTCTTGGATGTTTCCTCAGTTTCTGGCCCAACATATCAGTGGACTAAGAATCCTCCATTAGCTGCCTGTCTGTAGCACTGAGTTGATTGACAATCTTCAGAGTCATCCATGAAGAAGAGTCCTGAGGTTCATCGTATTCTTGTAGACACTCAGGTGAACCAAAGGAATTAACTGAATTGAGGGCTGCCAGCCATTTCCATGTCACTAGGAATAATTACCATCTAAGTGTAAAGGTCTACATCACTCAGAATACCCCGCATGACAGGCTGATTCAAAAAAATCCAACCCCACAGAGGCTCCACAGCAACCCTTACAGTTCTTTCAAGGAAGAAATAATCTCCAAGTTAGGTGAGTCATTATAGGTGTTCTGAGCTACGGTAAACATTGGATTAGGACCAGATTTGTCTGAGTTTAATGTGATTATTATACTCAGCTGCTGGTCCCATATGGCCTGAATATGGATAATTTAAATGAGCCTGGCTGTGTGATTTGTTATATGAAAATCTGAACTAAGGCCAGGCGCGGTGGCTCAAGCCTGTAATCCCAGCGCTTTGGGAGGCCGAGACGGGCGGATCACGAGGTCAGGAGATCGAGGCCATCCTGGCTAACACGGTGAAACCCCGTCTCTACTAAAAATACAAAAAACTAGCCGGGCGAGGTGGCGGCACCTGTAGTCCCAGCTACTCGGGAGGCTGAGGCAGGAGAATGGCGTGAACCCGGGAGGCGGAGCTTGCAGTGAGCTGAGATCCGGCCACTGCACTCCAGTCTGGGTGACAGAGCGAGACTCCGTCTCAAAAAAAAAAAAAAAAAGAAAAAGAAAATCTGAACTAAATAAACGTAAAGAGCATGTCTGGACTACCATGAGGGTGAGAGATCCTGGGGGCCCCACCACCCCCATACTCTCATCGCCCTTTCCTCCAGGAACCTCCAGGTTCTCGGTGAGAATCCACCTAGATGCCTGCATGGCTGTATTACCAGGAGATCAAATCTCTGATAAAACACTGAGACCTTCTTCAGGCAGACAGCCCCTTTTTATATCCTTATGTATGTGAGGAAAGATAATTCATCCCCATTACAAGCCCATACCTACACCCTTACTTTATCATGAAAATGGCTACAATTAGCCAAAAGGGGCACATTTACAAAAATTTTCCTGTGATGTTCCATCGAGAAAAGAGCAAAAATCAGCTTCACACCTGGAGACTTCCAGTATCGGGCACAGTCCAGAAAAAGAAGATCACCAGAGTATTAAGATTCATCTGTAAGAACATGTAATGCTTCCGTGTTCCACACATTACGTCTCACCAGTTTAGTCAATATGGATTAAACATGAGAGTGTGGCAATGCACAAACTCTATCTGAGGAGGAAAATAGGATAAAAAATATTCAGCAAAATAGAGCAATTTGAAGCCTCTGACAACAGCAACTTCAGCACCAAGGAAATGATTTCACCCTCATTGCCTCAAATTTACTTTTCATGGCATGTCTGCAGGGTTTCAAAGTGAGACCAGCTGAATTCAATTGCATGCACTTCCCAGGTGTCTACTTGTATTCTGTTTTCTTCTGTTTGCAAAAAGTAGACACATATTCAGCCTTAGTGCCAGTGTAGGGAGTGCTTTCCTTGACATGGATACCAGAAAAGAAAGGAAAAAAATGGGCCGATTAATGTTAAAATTAGCCACAGTGTGTGTGTGTGTGTGTGTGTGTGTGTGTGTGTGTGTGTGATTTGAATACTAGAGTTGAATTGGGCTTCTGTCCACGTGCAACTGCACCTGCAGGTATTCTCAGGTGCAATAATCAACTGCAGGACCCTAAAGAAAATAAGAATCCCCCGCCAAATCCCTGAAGAGTTTTGGGGTTCACCATATGTCAAACGATTCTGTGCCTCTGGAGCTCCAGGAAAGGGCTCCCCAGTGATGCAGGAGATCTTTTCTTCGGGTCCCCTGTAGAGTTCTGGGTTTCCTAAGGCCAATTCAGTATTTCAAAAGATGGTGTGAGAAGCACGTTGTGTCACTAAAGGAGAATTCTGAGCCAGGGCACAGCCACTTTATACCGGGCTAGAGACACTAGTAGGAATATACTCTGTAAGCTCAGACAGAAACGCTCCTGCTGGGTAGGGGCTGGGCTGCAGGGAGCACTCAGGATAAACCCAGCACAGGCTCCCACCCCAGAGTAGGTGCACAGCAGGCTGGGGAGGGGTTCCTCTCAGGGCCCCGGAATACCTTTAAAAATAGCTAATATAAGTATTTCACCAGGACTTCTAATGTTTGTATAAATATTCCATTCAATTGTGAGCATTTATCAAACTGGATGTTGTAATGAGAACCACTTTCACAATGGGGAATTCAAACTCTGCTAGTTATCATAATAGTAAGCAGCTGGAGGTCAGGAGGCGATCCTTTCTTTTAAATCAGTGCAATTTTTGGACAAACACACTCATTCCCAAAATAACGCATTCACATATTAAGGTCTAGAAATGGTTCAAGTTGCCCCTGATTCATTCAAATGTGGACTCAAAGTGAGGTGCGTGTCCCGGGGGAGCTTGTTCTCCAGTGGGGGAGGCTCTGTCAACACAGAGTTCAGTGATGTGTAGGGGACACATGGCGTCTAACAGGATTACGGCTTGAACCCTCAGCTTCTACAACTGTGTCATCCACGTGTCATGTATTTGCTCTTTCTCATACTGGGTCAGGAATTGGGCTATTAAATAGCATCCTTCAAGAATATGCAAATCACTGAGGTTAATACAGATAATTCTGTGCCCTGAGAGCATCACCCAACAACCACACCCCTCCTCGTGACCACACCCCACCAACAGCACAGCTCTTCACCATGGACAGGACCTACAGGATCCTCTTCTTGGTGGCAGCAGCAGCAAAAGTTAAGGGGCTCCCCAGTCCCAGGGCTGACAGAGAAACCAGGCCCGTCAAGTGAGACTTCACACAATCCTGTTTCCTCTCCACCGGTGCCCACTCCCAGGTGCAACTGGTGCAGTTTGGGCCTGAGGTGAAGCAGCCTGTGGTCTCAGTGAAGGTCTTCTGCAAGGCTTCTGGTTACAGCTTTACCACCTATGGTATGAATCGGGTGAGATAGGTCCCTGGAGAAGGGCTTGAGTGGATGGGATGGATGAACACCAACACTGGCAACCCAACCTATGCCCAGGGCTAAACAGGATGGTTTGTCTTCTCCATGGACACCTCTGTCAGCACAGCGCATCTGCAGATCAGCAGCATAAAGGCTGAGGACACAGCCATGCAATACTCTATGAGAGACACAGTGTGGACACCCACATCCTGAGAGAGTCAGAAGCCCTGAGGGAAGAGGTAGCTGTGCTGAGCTGAGGCAGTGGTGCAGCAGTTTCTTTATCTTCCATGTGATCTCATTTTGCATCAACTTCCACTGTTATATTAGCCATGAATGTGGGATAGACGGGTGCTCCTAAGAGATCCCTAACTTGTCCTTTTTGATGGGTTTTCCAGAAGACGTGAGGAGCCACTTTGTTTGCAAAGCATCCCAAAGCCATGCCCTGCTCCACACACGAGTGCCCATTTCCTGGTCTTTGGTTAACTGTAAAACGCTCATCAGTGCACCTGGGCTAATTTCACATCAGGTAGAGGAATGAGTTCTAAAGGAAAGCTAAAGCTGTAATAGCAATTCCTGCTCAATAACCTTCAGCTTCATTGCTTTTGTGTGACCCATCAATTAATTACGTTACATCAAGGTTCTCAATGGGAGTGTCTAATAAATATTAGGGATGTACAGAAGTTCCCTAATTAAAATGAAACAATTGTGAACACAACCTCAGTATTCAACCATGTCTCCACACTTCACACCCTTCACCACAAAGGTATTTTCATCTCTCCTGGAAGTTGGTTTCATTTTGAAATTAGTGATTGTTTTTCATTTTAATATCTCAAGATTATCGTATGTGACTATTTTATCAGAAAGTGAGTGATGGGAACTTGAACTAAACAACTGAAAACAAATTCACAACTAATTAACAAGATGACAGAATGTGATTGGCTCCAGGCTTTGATAATCCAGCGGTTTATGCACTCAGACTTTAAATTTACACATCTTCCTGTTACCTTCATGACACAGTCAACTCTCATTATGAAAGAAATGGTGACTTCATTCCCAAGGGTCACGCACAGTTACAAAAATAGACTGGCTAAAGTGAGGAGTTGATTGTTTAAATTCCCGTTTCAAGAAGTAGAATCAACTACTTTTCTGAGTGGCTCACAATGACTGCAGCTCACTCACAGAGCTCAGACAGAAACCTCCCTTCAGGGTGGGAGCTGGGCTGCAGGGGGCACTCGGTAGCCATAAAGGTGAAAATGAGCTGTCAGATGGAACTTCCCCATCACCTCAACATGGAATTTATTGTTTCATTTCATTAACACTCTTTACATAATGGTTCCTATTTTTTGGTCTGTTTATTACTTGCATTTTTCAAATGAATCTCACTCGAATCTTTACTCTTTTGCATTTTGTCTCCAGGACAAGGTTGGGAAGTGTTACCTCCAGCATCATAACATGATCTAGTGACCTGACACATTTGTGGCAAAGAATACCTACCGATTCAGAAGCTCTTTGGTTTTCTTTCCATGAAATACAATTATTTCTTCTGTTCTGTGTATGAGCATATCCTAGCAACCCTGTACACACCCACATAGATGTCTACAAGCCTATGAATTATTCTCTGTAAATAAAAATTTATCTCAATTTCCCTCAATGTTCATAATTCTTCTGAAGGTGAGGAAGGTCTTTCTGGATCTTTTTAAACAAAATGTCCACAGACCACCTGGTAGGTAAGGAGCTCACCTGGCTCTGGATGTTGGCTCTGTGTCTTTTCCTCTGTTGTCCCACAGGTCAGCTCACTTGTTCAGTCCTAACAAGAGAGCCCAGATTTGTCCTGATGTTGAAACACACCCAACTTCTGATGACTCTCCTGTTATCCACATTCATGGAGATAGATTATTTATTATATAATTCACCAAACTAATGTCAAATGCCCAAGTTGCAATACCGCAAACTCTAAGGTATGTTCATGCAATTCAATGAAGGAGAAAGTCTTTCAGACACAGGTGCACCTGACACGATAAATATGTCGGTGAGTACTCTGGGCTTGAGTGTCATTGTCCAGCCATGTTTCAGAAGTGTGACCTGTCAGGGAAGAACCAGAGTTCCTTGTGCTCTCAGAGGGGAGGGCTCACAGATGTCCTCTCTTGTTCCCAGGAAAGGCAATTGCACTAATCTTTATGATGAGATTTTGCTCCTGTGCTGACCTATAATAGTTTTTGACTGAAATTGTCACTGTGATCCTCAATCTGCATCTATTCACACAGAAGTGTATAAAGGTCAGGCCACATTCTCAGCATCACACGTTGACATGGTTGGAGATACGTCCCACTACCTTCTCCTGAGATTGCAGACAGAATCCCAAACTTCAAATGGTCACAAAATGGAGGGTCTCAGATTTTTTTTTTTATGACTCACTCTCTGGGACAGATATATTCCCTCTAATCATGATGGATATTCTGAATTACAATAAACATTGCATGGATGTACGTTTATATAAATTCACTGTGATGAATATATTTAGCTGCTGCCCTAATGTTTTGAATGGAGATTTGACAATTTAGATAACCTGGATGTTTGGTTGGTTTCATATAAATCTTCACGGGTAGAACAGCATTGAACCTATTCCAAAATCTGTCCTTGATCCATGATAACACTCATCTCCCAGACCAACTCCTTCAGCACATCTCCCTACCTGGAAGAAGAGGACTCTGGGCTTGGTGAGGGGAGGCCCCAGGAAGAGACCTGAGTTCTCAGAGGGCACAGCCAGCGTCCTCCTCCCAGGGTGAGCCCAAAAGACCGGGGCTTCCCTCATCCCTTTTCACTGCTCCATACAAAGGCACCACCCACATGCAAATCCTCACTTAGGCACCCACAGGAAACCACCACACATTTCCTTAAATTCAGGGTCCTGTTCACACAGGAAATATTCTCTGAGAGTCATGGACATCCTGTGCAAGAACATGAAGTACCTGTGGTTCTTCCTCCTCCTGGTGGCAGCTCCCAGATGTGAGTGTCTCGGGGATGCAGATATGACGATATGGGAGGCTGTCTCTGATCCCAGGGCTCACTGTGGGTCTCTCTGTTCACAGGGGTCCTGTCCCAGGTGCAGCTGCAGGAGTCGGGCCCAGGAGTGGTGAAGCCTTCGGAGACCCTGTCCCTCACCTGCGCTGTCTCTGGTTACTCCATCAGCGGTGGTTATCGCTGGAGCTGGATCCGTCAGCCCCCAGGGAAGGGACTGGAGTGGATTGGGTATATCTATGGTAGTGGTGGGAGCACAAACTACAACCCGTCCCTCAAGAGTCGAGTCACCATTTCAATAGACACGTCCAAGAACCAGTTCTCCCTGAAGCTGAGCTCTGTGACCGCCGCGGACACGGCCGTGTATTACTGTGCGAGAGACACAGTGAGGGGAGGTGAGTGTGAGCCCAGACACAAACCTCCCTGCAGGGCGGCGGAGGGGGCGGGCGCAGGTGCCGCTCAGGACCAGCAGGGGGCGCGCGGGGACCACAGAGCCCGAGGCCGGGTCAGGAGCAGGTGCAGGGAGGGCGGGGCTTCCTCATCTGCTCAGTGCTCTCCCTCCTCACCAGCACCTCAGCTGTCCCCAGGGCTGATATCTGTGGTTCTGCTTCCTCACATTCTTCTGCCAGAAAAGAAAGGAGGAAGGCACATTTTCCTCTTACAACTGAACTTTCACCGATTACTAGGAACTTTCCTACAAGTTCCTGCATGGCCCATTATTCCTTAGTGATTAAAAAAACATATATTCTAATGCTTCTCACCATCTCTTGGTTTGTGTCATCAATCGAATTGTGCCCTCTTTGAAATTCATATGCTGAAACCTTAAATTCAATGGATCTATATAGGAATTTTAATGATACAATTAAGGTTAAATGTGGTCAGAAGTGTGAGAACTAATGCAATAGACGTGCTGTCTTTATAAGAAGAGGAAGAGACACCAGAGACCTCTCACTTTTCACGTGCACGCAGAGAAGAGGCCATGTGGAGACGCAGTGTATTAGAAGGTGCCCCAGTGCATGCCAGGAAGAAGCCACACCAAGAACCAAACCTGCCAGCACCTTGATCTTCAACATTCAGACTTCAGAATTGTAAGAAAATCAATATTTGTTGTTTAAGCCACCCACTCCGTGTTGTCTTCTTATGAAGACCCAGACAGACTAATACCACATAACTCATAACTCTGTTAACGCTGTGCCCGGGATGGAGAATCAGCCCCCTGAGGCTGGGCACATCGCTCAGATTTCCACATAAAGTAGGCAAAAAATTGTAGCTGTGGTATAAAATCTTGTCATGTCCCTGTTGACCAATTTCTGGGCAAAGTGTTTTAATAAAGCCGCTGAGGCTTTGTCACAAAAGTTGTCTTTTATCTTTTCTGAAGACCTAACTAATGAACAATGGGCACGAGCTGGATGGAGACGGACCACTGACCATCTTCTGCTGTCTCCTTAGCATGCCACAGAAAACCACACCAACATTACTCTATGTCTTCAACTCTCTAAATTTGCACTGAATCTATTGCTAAATGAGGAGCTACATGAGGTCTGGGTTTTGTTCCCTTCTTCCCAGTCTTCCTCAATTACCAAGGGCAGAAGAGACTTACAATGAAATTTGGCTGTCAATGCCCCCAACACCACATCACTTTTTAAGGTCCAGGAACTTTATTTGGGGGGTAGTGAAATACACTTTTAAATGGAAAGCCCTAAAGCACATACAACAGCTGAAGGAATGGCCACTGTGCACCTGAAGGCTGATGAGGCAGATGGTAGGGTACCTTCCTCCAGGATGATCCTGGGTGTGTGATGGCTGGACGCCTCATGCATATGGAATTAAGGACTGGACTGAATTAGAAACAATGGCCACATCCCATAGGAAAACAAGAAAAGAACAGGTGGGCATCGGTGAAGACAGGTAATTAAATTTGTTGAGTTTAAGATGAAATTTTTTCCGAAGTTTTTAATGTTCTTAGCTAAATATGAATCTTTTCTACAAACTGAGAATTAAAAGGAGAATGGAGTTAGAAGATGAGAGAGAAAAAAAGTCCTCAGAGAGCAGAAAGAAAATTCACACAAAACTGTCGCATGGCAGAGGCCAGAATGGAGCTGATGCAGCAATGTCATTATTCTGCAGCCCTAGTTGAAACACTTTGGTGTTTCAGGCAGGCCCAGTGTTGAAGAATTCCTTTAGTTCTTGCTTCTCTAGGAAAGGTCTTACCTATCCTTTATTTTACAAAAAGATTTACATGGTAAAGTTTCTTGGTTGGCAGAGTTTTGTTTGTTTTTCAGTTTTTTCCCCCCAGCAATTTGAATACAGTCATGGGCCACCTAACAATGATTCAGTCAGCAATAGACCACATATATGTTTGTGGCCACATAACATTGTAATACCATATTTTCACTAAGGATGTTCCATATTTAGATGTGTTTAGATAGAGAGATACTTACCACGGCATTTCAGTTCCCTGCAGTGTTTGGTGCAGTAACATGCTATACAGGTTACTTGTCTGGAAACATTGTGCTATTCCACATAGTCTATGTGTACTAGGATATTCCTTGTAGGTTTGTGTAAGTTCTCCCTATGATACTTGCACAATGATGACATTGACTAGAAATACATTTCTCAGAAATAATCTCTATCAATGAACTATTCATTATCAAATATAATTCCTCTCCATTCGGAACTGAAAATCTTCTCCTGAGAAATCTGCTAAATCTGCTCTTTTACAATCTGTTTTCAAAAACCTTTCCTTTAGCAATGTGGTTTCAAACTATCTCTGATTTTTCTCATTTGGTTTACCTTATTGAAAATGTATAGAGCTTCATGGATGTGGATGAATATTTGCTTCTCCAGATTTAGAAAATTTCCATGCTATTCCTTCTTTAAAAACCTTTCTGCCTCTCTTGCTCTGTCTCTCTTGCTCTGTCTCTCTTTCTCTGTCTCTCTCTCTCTGTCTCTCTCTCACCCTCTTCCTTCACTACCCCTTTTGTCTTATCTTTGCATAACTCCTCAATGCATGATTTCATTTTCACTGTGCTTCCTGACTCATAAGTCTTTAACTCTTTTTTATTTCTTTCATTTAAGTTTTTCTTCTCTGTCTCTACTATTTCAAATGATCTTTCTTTGAGTTTACTGTTTCTTTTATAACTTGATCTAGTCTGGTCTAAAATCCTCTTAAAAATTTTGTCTGACTTCTTGTATTCTTCAGCATCAGTATTTTTGTTTAGTCATCTTTTAAATGTTTTATCTCTATTAAAATTCTCACATTGTTCTTGCATGATGCCACTAGCTCATTGAACATGTTTCTAACATTTACTTTACATTTTCTTCCAGGTAATCCATATGCTTCGTTTTCATTGATACCAGTTTCTAGATCTTTATGTTGTTCTTCTGTTTGGACCATGTTCCCCTCCTCCTTCATTGTCCTTGACTGTCTTTGCTGCTACCTGTTCATTATAACAAAAGCCACCATACACTCTTCAAAGACGAGGCTTGTAGAGATCATCCTCACCAATCAGTCCAGGCAGTAATTTGGGTCTCTCAAAACTTCCTGGTATTCAAATTTCTGTCTCTGTTCTTAATGGTCCCTGGGTTTTAGAGGATGATGGATTCTGCCAGAAATCACAGGTAGGAGAGGTAGAAACTATTTACTCAAGCAGCCCCTTGAAAATTTGGACCACTGGACAAAGTTTTGTTATTGATATATGATTCATCAAAATAATGTTAGTTCAAGCTTCTCTCAACCAGTCACCTAACACTGAAATTGTATCATTTGTTATTTGAATCTGGGGTTTATTCTTTGAGTATTTAGGTAAAATTGCAAACTAGTTTAAATCTGCCTATTTGGCAAACTGATCTGTTGCTGAATTTCCATTTTCTGCATTATCTCTGTGCATTTAAATCTAAATCTGTATTAGACATGCATCTAGAATGTGGAAAAGTGTCTTAAAGTTCTTTATTTTATTTAATTTAATGGGGTTTCCAGAAGATGTGAAAATCTCCTGTGTTTATCAAGCACCTGACTATTGGTCAATAGTTTTCTCTTTAATTTTTCTCTCTCCTCTCACATTATCTATAATAAGCAAGGAGAAATGAAGACACACCATCGACAATTTGCTTAGACATCCCACCACCTAAAATTCTGTCACTTACTAATTCTAACTTCATCCAATGTAACATCACTAAGACATAAATTCTATAACAAGGTACACATACTTTCCAGTTCTAATACCACGTTTGTGACAGAAACAATGCAGGTGTGCTCTCTGCAAGGTGGTCATCTGAGGTCTGAGATGAGGGGTCACACAGGTATTTTTATGATATTTAAGGGATCGGGCAACAACAGTGATAACAATCCTGATCATCACTGGCTCTTACCGGAAAGTAAATAGTCCAGGGACGCTGAAACCACAAAAGGGATTAACTGCCAAAAATGAGCTTTTCCCCCGGTGACGCTTGATCAAGGTCACAGCCCAGAAGAGGATGCCGATCGCGTCTCTAGGTTTCCATGGTCAGAACAGGGAGTGCTTACCCACACTGCCCAATCCATTTTCACCAGGATGATGGCTCTGGATTAAAGACGCAAGTGTGGCAATGCACAGACTCTATCTGAGGAGAACGTAGGGAAACTAATGGAAAATGGCAGAGAATGAGACAAGACAGTAGAGGAATCCAAAGCCTCTGATATCACCATTTTTAAGACCACGGTCTTGAAAGCTCCCTAATTGACCTCAGCTTCTGTTATCATGAAGCCTTTGCTGGATTCCTAGCTGAGAAAAAGAAAAGAACAACCTGCTTGCACTTCCCAAGTCTCCCCTTGTATCCTGTTTGCTTTAGATCTCTAGGGTAAAAAGTCAGATACATGGGCCTAGTGTCACTGTAGGTGGCACTTCCTATAAGCTACAAAATAAGAAGAAGGGAAAATGTGTGTTATTGGAATAGTGGACACGGAGTGGGGTGTCATCTGAATGTATCTGGACCTGCTGGTATTCTCAGGTGCAACATTCAACTGCAGGAGCCCATTGAAGAGACACATCCCCAAACTCCTGTAAGTTTCTGTATTCATTTTGGATCCACTAACGCAGTGAATCCAGAGCTTCAGAGAAGGAGCTTCCTCTTTCATCATATAATCCTTGCTTTGGTTCACCCTGCAGAGTTCAACAGATTTAGTAAGGCTAATCAATTGTTTCAAGAAATGGTGTCAGCAGTATATGGTGTCACTGAGAGAGTATTCTAAACCAGACCAAAGCCATTTCATGTTGGGCTAGAGAAGCTGGGGGTAAATGTTTGTGAGTCCCAAGAGGAACTTCCTTGCAAGGCAAGGGCTGGTCGGGAGAGTCACTCAGGAGCCACACAACACAGGTTCCAGCCCTGGAGCAGGTGCACAGGAGGCTGCTGAGAAGGTTTCCTCTGAAGGACTGAGTCTTCCTTTGTCAGAAAAAAAAGCTAAAATATGAGTTCAACAAGTTGCTGATATCCGAGCCATTCGTACAATTTAAGGCATTGAGAACTATTTTTAAAGTAGGCTTCTGGGATTATTAATGTCTTAATAGTGAGAATATGAAGACTAGGGATGGTTTTACTAATTCAATGGATACAGAATTGTGGTAGCCACTATATTTCTATGAATAAGAAATTCAGATTTCAGTGTTAAGTAATGTTGCCTACACTGTGTGAGTGACAGGGCAGTGGTGGATCTTGGAGTGTGGCAGGGGCACTTACCAAGTGAGTCAGAAATCAATATGTAAAAATGAGGATCTATGGATATGAACTGAAAGTATGTAAATACTTCATAAAATACTAACAAATGGAGTTCAAAATTAACCCAAAATTATTACAAACACAAATTCCTTGACAATTATATTGGGAGCAGTGAGTTCATAAAGAATTCCAAACTACTGTTTCAATTTCTGATTCCTATTGTTCCTGAGATGAGAAAATCAGCTCTAATTGCAAATCACAGGTTAAATCTCTAAACCAAGAGTGCTTCCATTGAAGATGCTGGGGAATCAGACACAGGGCAGGTCCTAGAGACACTGGATCAGGAGTACCCAGCGGATCTCAGAGGGACCCGCTGGACACTCATATAGGAGATCAGCAGTCACTGTCTCAGATCGCCAGTGAGCTGTGCCGGTGCCTGACAGGTCCAGAATAGGGCCAAGGCCTCTTCTCAGTGTCATGGAGAGGGATGGTTCCAGAAATCTCCCAGGCAGTCTCTTCACGTATAAAATGAAAGTTCACAATGAGGAGCATGCTCTGAGGGGGTTTATTCTTCAGTGAAAGGACCTCTGTCCACAAACATTCATAAATGGAGCAGGACATGCATTTCATCAAACAGGATTAGGGCTCAGGCCATCTGCATCTCACTCTCAAAAGGCTAATGTGTCATTTACCTTCCCTTTCTTATCATGGATCAGGCTTTGAGCTACGAAATGTTCTGCCTCATGAATATGCAAATAAGCTGAGATCCACTGAAGTAAATAACCTGACATCCACTGGATGTCTGTGCCCTGAGAGCATCATCCAACAACCAATCCCTCCTCTAGAGAATCCCCTGAGAGCTCAGCTTCTCACCATGGACTGCGCCGGGAGGATCGTTTTTTTGGTGGCAGCAACTACAGGTAAAGGAATACCTATTCCCTGGGATGAGAGGGGAACTCTTCTCAGTCAAAAAGAATTTTATCCGCTCTTCTGTGTCCTCTCCACAGGTGCCCACTCCCAGGTGCAGCTGGTGCAGTCTGGGGGCTGAGGTAAGGAAGCCTGGGCCTCAGTGAAGGTCTCCTGTAATTTTTCTGGGTTCATCATCACGAGCTACAGTATACACTGGGCACGACAGGCCCCTGGACAAGGGCTTAAGTGGATGGGATGGAACAACCCTAGCAATGGTAACAGAGTCTACACACAGAAGTTTAAGGGCAGACTCACTATGACCAGGGACACGTCCAGGAGCACAGACTACACGGAGCTGAGGAGCCTGAGATCTGAGGACACGGCCGTGTATTACTCTGCACAACACAGTGTGAAAACCCACAGCCTGAGAGAGTCTGAGGGCCTGAGGGAGGGGAAAGTTGTGCTGGGCATGAAGAGATGACAAGGAGTATTTGATTGCAGACTTCCTTAGAAAGTGAGGTTAAGTCATTGAAGAAAAGGAACAATAGAAATGTGTATGCACTCTAATTATTTGAGAAATTTTCCGTACAATATTTACTCTGTAAGCGAAATTCAAGGAGTAGAAACAATCAAATTAATAAAACTGATATAGGAATTGCTCTGAAGATATTAGTGTGAGCATGAGTTTTTGAATCCGTGTTGTCAATATTTTGGAACACAGCTGCGAGATCACATTTTATCTCTCCGTTTACCTCCATTATATGAAATATCAAAATGTTTTAATGTTTTCCATAGTGTGCAGTTATGATTTGGGGCTCACGCCAGCAATGCATGTTAGATCTCGGTTCTTCCTCATCCTTATTGCCATTTAGCACTATGAATATTGTGTATTTTAACCATTCTACTAGATTATTATGAAAGAGATCAAATGAAAAAACTAGAAGGCAGAAATGAAGTCCACAGGCAAACAGCCCAGGCGGCACCCTGACAGCCCGGGCGGCACCCTGAGCCTAGTTAAAGATCGACCCCGGACCTAACCGATTAGGTTATCTATAGACTCCAGACATTGTAAGGACAAACGTTGTGAAAGTCTCTGTCCTGCTCTGTTCTGTTCTAATTACCGGTGTCTGCCACATATCTTAGTCCTGGGCCCAGTACAAACACATTCCTCTATTTTTCCCAACTTCCTGAGCCCAACACAAACACATCCCCCCCCCACACATCTCAGAAACACCACCTAGAGAGCCCCTGATAAGGTCACAACCGTTTGTAGTTTTACTAAATGCACGGGAACAAATAGAAAACTGTTAATTGTATACCTTAAAATATTAACCAATTACCAGTTGTGATGCTGCAACCAAAAGAATTCCTTTGTACCTCTGTAACCTTACATATCCTGTATGCATCAGGCTATAAAAAGCGGGCACATGCATCATTCGGGGCCCTCTTGTATGTTGTGGAACGGAGGGACCAAGTTTGAACTTGCATTAAAGATCCTTGCCGCTTGGCTTTGACTCTGGACTCTGGTGGTCTTCTTCGGGGACTAAACGGTCTGGGCATAACAATTAGTGGTATCCCGTTGTTGTTTAAATGCACGTCTCTAATTAAAATTTTATATTTAATTATTTTTATATAATTATGATGAAGTGTCTATTTTTATATTCTGCTCATTTTTAATTTAACTGTTTTCTTTTGATCAGTTGTATGCTTCCTTACATACCCAATATAAAATTCATGTACCAAGTTAACATAAAGCTATTTAACAAATATGTGATTTGGAAGTGTATTCTCCAAGTCTGTAGTTGTCTTTTCACTAGGAAGATTGCATTGCAGAACAGGCACAGATGTTGCACAATGATTTCTATGGAATCATTATTAATCGGTCACCTAAAGGGATGTTTAGCTTAAATTGCACCTCTCAGTCATGCCATGGCCACACTGTGTTCAGCTGGTCTCAACAAAACAGTCAGATGGTAGAAATGATAAGAAGTATGGCAAAAGTTCCTATTATCTGGAGCCATGGTGGTATAGTAGCACCTCAACCTCAAATGATATGGCTCGTTGTAGGAACTAAACGTAAGGATTTGTGGAAACAATTAATAGCTCCTAATAAGATCAAAATTTGGGAAATAATAAAAAAGCATCTAGAAAGGCACTCTACAAACTTGTCTTTGGATATTGCAAAATTAAAGAACAAATATGTATAGCATCCCAGGCACACCTGACCTTAATGCCAGGAACTGGAGTGCTTAAAGGAGTTACAGACAAATTAGCCGCTAGTAAGCCATTAAAATGGATAAAAACACTTGGAAACTCTGTGATTTCAATGACAATTGTGCTTTTAATCTGTGTTGTTTGTCTTTGCATAGTCTGCAGATGTGGCTCTTGACTCCTGTGAGAAGAAGCTCACCATGACAAAGCTGCCTTTGCCTTTATCAATTTGCACATCAAAGAAGGGGGATGTGTTGGGAAGAAGCCCCCAAAATAAGGCCATAAACTGGTCCTAAAACCTGCCATAAACAAAATTTCTGCAGCACTGTAACATGTTCATGATGGCCATAAAGCCCATAGTGGAAGGTTGTGGGTTTACTGTAATGAGAGCAAGGAACACCTGACCTGGCCCACCCAGGACAGAAAACCGCTCAAAGGCATTCTTAAGCCACAAACAATAGCACGAGTGATCTGTGCCTTAAGGACATGCTCCTGCTGCAATTAACTAGCCCAACTTATTCCTGTAATTCAGTCCATCCCTTTGTTTCCCAGAAGGGATGCTTTTAGTTAATTTAAAATCTATAGAAACAATGCTAATGACTAGCTTGCTGTTAATAAATTCATGGGTAAATCTCTGTTCCGGGCTCTCAGCTCTGAGAGCTGTGAGACCCCTGATTTCCCACTTCACATCTCCATATTTCTGTGTGTGTGTCTTTAATTCCTCTAGTGCCAGTGGGTCTCCCCGACGGAGCTAGTCTTGGCAATGTGGATGCCAGGGAGGGCTTATGAAACACCAGGGGGCGCTTAGGACCCACTAAGGAGTGCTCAGAACACGAGGGGTCACTCAGAGCCACCAGAGGGTGCTTAAGACACCAGGGGATGCTCAGGACACCAGGGGACGCTCAGAACCACCAGGGGGCGCTGAAGACACAGGGGACGATCATAACCAACAGGGGGCGCTCAGGACGCTGGGGGATGTTCAGAACCACCAGGGGGCGCTGACAACCAGCAGGGGGTGCTCAGGACACTAGGGGGCGCTCAGGACACCAGGGGACGCTGAGAACCATCACAGGGCATCAGGACACCAAGGGCCGATCATAACCACCAGGGGTGCTCAGGACAACAGCTTCCTCAGGACACCAGGAGGCTCTCAGAACCACCAGGGGGCGCTGAGGACTACAAGGGGATGCTCAGGACACCAGGGTTAGCTCAAGATAACAGGGAATGGTCAGAACCACCAGGGGGCGTTCAGGACACAAGGGGATGCTCAGGACACCAGAGGATGCTCGGAAACACCAGGGGGCGCTCAAGACAACAGGGGACGATGATAACCACCAGGGAGCGCTCAGGACACTGGGGGATGTTCAGAACCACCAGGGGGCGCCCAGGACACCAGGGGGCGCTGACAACCAGCAGTGGATGCTCAGGACACCAGGGGGCGCTCAGAACACCAGGGGACTCTCAGAACCACCAGGGGGCGCTCAGGACACCAGGGGACGATCATAACAACCAGGGGTGCCCAGGACAACAGCTCGCTCAGGACACCAGGAGGCTCTCAGAACCACCAGGGGGCGCTCAGGACTATAAGGCAGACCTCAGGACACCAGGGTTAGCTCAAGATAGCAGGGAATGCTCAGAACCACCAGGGGGCGCTCAGGACACAAGGGGACACTCAGGACTCAAGGGTTCTCTTGGGAAGTGGCTCCCTATCAAGTGCTTGGGGATGGTGTGTTTCTTTTTTTAGGCTTTGTAATTTCTCACCTGGTGAAACAAAAGTCTTCCCAGGATCTCTTGCCATTTATTTCTTGGAATGCATGTTTCTCTCCTCTACAAAATCTTAACTTAGAACCGTAATTCAATTCTTTATATTTTTATAATAATACTAGCAATAATATCTAAGTAAATTTTAAAATGAAGAAATTGTATATGTTTACTTTAAACTATTTCCACAAACAGATTTCTGTTTCCTGCACTGTGTCAGTCACATTATTTTAAATACTTTTCTAACAATAACTCAGCATATGAATGTGTTGAGTTTATTTTCCTTTCATCTGCTGTTTATGGAGATGAAACATCACTTTAAGGGCTTCTGTCCTGGAGTTCTGACCCTCAGTCTGTTTCTCTACCTTCCCTGCTTCTGTTCACACTTTTGCTATTCCTCGGTTTCTGCTCAGGAATCGGCAAGTCCATTTACTTTGTCTCATCCATGTCTGGTGAATCAGTTCCCTTCCCTTCATGATCACTGAAGTCACCCAAGTATGGGAAGGTAACAGTCCTTAGAATATGCTCATCTACCTGCAGAATCCCTGCTCTCCTCACCCTTTTCCAGGGTCCTGCAGACATCACCCCATCCCATTCCCCCTTCTCTAAGTACCCCAGAGTGGGCTCTGCAGCTTCTGCTGCCCTCTGTGTGCTCAGCCCTGGGGCTCACTACAGCTTTGATGATAAAGCCCAAATCCCTATTGTCTTTGCACACTTTCTGACCACCCTCTAGCAAGCTGCCATTGTGAGTGAATCCTGGGAATCCTGGGGTGACTTTAGTTCTATATTTATGGAGATTCTCTAGCATCCAGGAATATTGTAAAATAAGCAACATATAGAGTTTATGTTAAAAATTCATGTAAAACAATTGCAGAAAAAAACATTATTTGAATTGCAAAATGCTATCTTTTAAATTTAATACTTAATATTTTATTTTAATTTAATATTTAAATGTTATCTAAATTGGAAAAAGCTGACACATTTACCAAAATACAATGTTATTTCAACACATTGTGTAATAAAATTACACAATGTGTTTTTACTAAAACATACATTTACATGTATTTCATAATTGATATTGGAATATACAGACATTAATAGAAGAATGTTATTTTGGACTAAAACCTCAAATATAAATAC
This sequence comes from Rhinopithecus roxellana, assembly GCF_007565055.1. Lineage (NCBI taxonomy): Eukaryota > Metazoa > Chordata > Mammalia > Primates > Cercopithecidae > Rhinopithecus > Rhinopithecus roxellana. The sequence goes on along the minus strand of NC_044553.1, from coordinate 613,781 downwards.
AAATAAATTTAAATCAATTAATTAATTAGAATAATACAGAAACAAAGGTATGTTGCTTTGGTGTTCAGAAATGTGTTCACTTTTGCCTGTCCTCATATATGTTTCATTGCTGAGTGTGGGTGTTTTTTTGTGTATGTGACTATAAAGTTTTAAAACATGATTAACTTATATAGTCATAGAAATCTAAGTTTGGGTTTTTTCATGTTAAAAGTTAACAGAAAACTCACAAACGAAAAAAAAAAGTCATAGGCCAGGTGGAGTGGCTCACATCTGTAATCTCACCACTTTGGGAGACTGAAGCGAGTGCATCTCCTGAGGTCAGGAGGTTGAGACCAGCCTGGCCAACATGGGGAAACCCCATCTCCAGTAAAAATATAAAAATTAGCTGGGCATGATGGTGGCTGCCTGTAATCCTAGCTACTGGGGAGGCTGAGGCAGGAGAATTCTTGAATCTGGGAGGCAGAATTTGCAGTGAGCCAAGATCATATCACTGCCCTTTAGCCTAGGCAACAAGAGCGAAATGCTGTTTAAAAAAAAAAAATTCCAGAGAGCATTTGAAATGCCTGTGGTCTATTTAGGTGTCCTGTTAGTAATCATTTTAAAAACTAGCTAAAACGTTTTTAAACTTTTATTTTTGGTTCAGGGGTACATGTGCAGGGTTTGTTAGATAGGTAAATTGTGAGTTATGTGGGTTTGATATACAGATTCTTTTGCCACTAAGGTAATAAGTATAGTGCCTAATGGGTAGTTTTTCAGTTCTCACCCTTCTCCCATCCTCCACACTTGTGTAGGTCCCAATGTGTGTTGTTTTCTTCTTTATGTCAATATGATTAGCTCCCGCATGTAAGTGAGAACCGGTGGTAATATTTTTCTGTTACTTTCATATTTGCTTAGGATAATGACCTCCAGATCCAACTACGTTGCTGCAAAGAACATGTTCTTATTCTTGTTATGACTGTGTTGTATTTCACGCTCAAACATACAGAAATCAATGTGTTGGGAAGAAGCCAAGTGTTGGGAAAGAAGCTGAGGCAGGGCTTGCAATAGCTGACATAATATCCAGGCTCAGGGCACAAAACCCCTCGCGACCTTTGGAATGTGTCTAGACTTGCTGGCTCCTTGCTTCTAGCCCTCCCAGGCTCCTAGATCAATTGTATTCCCATTATCTCAAGTAGCAGAACATGTTCCATATAAATGCTAAACCATCACAGCTGTAGATCGTGTGTTTGCCCTTTCGACCCCATACATTCTCACCACCTGTTTCTCTGTTTGATCACCAATAAATAGTCTTGGCTTCCAGAGCTCGGGGCCTTCACAGGCTTCACACTCGCGATGGTCCCCTGGTCACACTTTCTCTCTCAAACTGTCTTTTTCTCATTCCTTTGACTGCTGGGCTTCGTAGCCCCAATGACCTGGTGTTGTGCTGGATCACCCCAACATTTCTGGCCACCCAATGTGGGGCGACAAAGACCCCGGGAAGGAACAGCAGAGCATGTAAAAGTGGAGGCTGCATCATCAAAGGACAACTGATCGTGATGAAACAATCTCGGAGGGAAAGCTGAGTGTCCGGAGCCATGAGGCCCGGAATTAGCCGACCTCTGTTGCTTGATCTCCGCAAAGCGGAGACAAGAGGGCGCATTCCCGGGTTCTTTATTTATAAACCCTTCCCGCGCGCGCCCAAAGTTTCTCCCGCGCGCGCCTAAGTTTCTCCCGCGCGCGCCTAAGTTTCTCCCGCGCGCGCCAAAACTGTTCCCGCGCGCCAACCTTTCCCGCGCGCGCCAACCTTTCCCGCGCGCGCGCAAATATTTTCCCGCCCAGGAAGATATGCAGCCCAGGGCGCAGGTGCGATCCCGCGCCCGGGAAAAGTACAAACCCACGGCGCATGCGCGATTGTAATTTGAGAAGATCCGGCCCCTATCACCGCCCTGGCCCAACCTCTTCCCCTGCCAGCCTATATAAGGCATGACCCTACACTCAATAAACGAGACTTGATCAGGCTGTTTGTCTTGTCTCCATTTCTTGTGTTTTCTTGTCTCCTCCATTCCCACTCCCCCTTCCAGGGCCCGTTCGACTGTCCTGCAGGTCGGGACACCTGGGCCCGAACAGGGACCTGGACACGGGGGAAAAAGTGAGGAAGAAGGCACTAAAGTCGGCCGAAAGTGAAAGTGGAAAGAAATTCCCCCGGACGTCGCGGGAGCCTGCCGCGTTGGAACCAGAGGTGAGTAATAGTGTCTGATTATGGGACAAGAATTAAGCCAGCATCAAATTTATGTAGGGCAATTAAAAGAGGCTTTAAAAACACGAGAGAGTAAAGGTTAAAAGTAATGATTTGTTTAAGTTTTTTGATTTTGTAAAAGAAACCTGCCCTTGGTTTCCACAAGAAGGGACCATTGACGTAAAGAGGTGGCGTAGAGTGGGAGACTGTTTTCAAGATTACTATAGTACTTTTGGACCAGAAAAGGTTCCGGTGACAGCTTTTCTTATTGGAATCTAATCAGAGATATAATAGATAAAAAGGAAAAAGAAAAAGATCCTGAGGTAATGGCAGTGGTTACTCAGACTGAGGAAATATTAAGAGGCAGCTCCCAAACCGACCTCGAAAAAACCCATACCTAATAAAGAAATAGACCTTATATCGCTACAAAGTGACGAGGAAGAGGCTGGGGTCCCCTCAATGACAAATATAGAAACATCAAATAAGGAAAAGTTCAAAAAATACCCAGTTTACCTACAACTAATGAAAGCAAAAGTAAAAATAACCTTAACTGTTCAGAAGTAAACTGGGATAATTTGGAGGAAGGGCAGCAAAATATTATAATTCTGACTGGCCACAAACTCTTGCATCTACTCCCCTCCCTAAAACACTTACGACCTCGATGTAGGATTCAATCAATTCAATAATTGTTCCACCATAGTAAATATTTTCCAATCGCTGTGTGCCCCAAACAGCTCGGTTTTTATATGTGGCAATAATAGGGCTTATACCTATTACCTACTAACTGGACAGGACGTTGTCTTAGCCACACTTTTACCTGACATAGACATTATCCCTGGAGATGAACCTGTACCTATCCCAGCTATAGATCACTTTTTAGGAAAGAAACAAAGGGCAATACAATTTATCCCCTTACTTGCAGGATTAGGCATAACTACTGCCGTAGCAACTGGGGCTACAGGCCTAGGGGTTTCTGTTACTCAATACACCAAATTGTCTCGCCAACTGATCTCAGATATGCAGGCCATTTCGAGTACTATACAAGATTTACAAGATCAGGTAGATTCTCTGGCAGAAGTAGTGCTCCAAAATAGAAGAGGCCTAGACTAGATTTACTAACTGCAGAACAGGGAGGCATCTGCTTGGCTTTACAGGAGAAGTGCTGTTTTTATGCCAACAAATCCGGGATCGTCAGGGACAAAATAGGCGTCTACAA